>NC_052052.2:32026324-32346784 GCF_903992535.2 Arvicola amphibius
TTTTACCCACATATATGGAAATCAACAACTTCTCTAAAACACTCTGAGGCAAGCCACCATGATGGCCGCCAAGCCTGACGACAACCTGAGGTGGACCCCAGGGATCCACATGGTGGAAGGGGAGAGCCAGTTCCCACAGGTTGTCCTCTGATATACACACGCCACCACTACCACCACACACACCACCACCACATACACAAATTTAATTAAAATGTAATCTTCAGTTACACTGAACTCTCGTCCTTGTTCTGCACTTAGCTGAGATGAGCCGCTGCTACGGTTAGCTGCCGCCACCCAGGCTTGTCACCGTGTTCTTTCAAAACCTCTAACCTCCAGATTTTTATATTACCACATTTGGCTCCTGGACATATGGACAGAGAGAACTCAACATAGACCCTTCATACAGACATGGCTCGTGCCCTTCTCTGGCCAAGCAACAGCTGGTCTCTGGCTTCTTGGGTTTCCCATAGCTTCTGTCATGGGCTGACACCTTGGGTGTGGGAGGAGGCTCATGGCGACCACAGCAGCAAACAAACCTGAAACAGGTTTGGAATCCAGCTTAGCTCACACAGGTGACTCTCCTCTGTACTCCCAGGGACCTGATCCTGGTTCTTAAGCAGCCCGTACAAAGCTAGACTAGAATAATGTTTTCTCGGGGCAGGCAGGCCTGTGTCCCCTCCCCTTGACATCCCTAGAAGCTGGTGCACTGCCCGACCCCCTCAACACACACACACACACACACACACACACACACAGTCATAAAAATGTGTGGATTGGTGAGTGGGTGGCTGAATACGCAGTCGTGGGTGAAGGAATGAGCGAGTTCCCTGGGAGCAGTTTGGACAGTAATAAATGCTTCCTGGATAAATTTATGACTGTCATCGTGTTCGCACCCTGAGGTGTGTTGACAGCATTACAGTCAAGAGCTGAAAGTGGAGTCAGGCTGTCCCTGGCCACACCTATGGGCTGAGGCAAGTGTCTTCCAGCCTCAGTGACTCATCTTCGCTTGTCGTGAATGTGACCCGTCACTTCCCTCAGGCTTCTGCAAAGACCAGATGAGTTACAACAGAGAAGGATATAATGCCATGGTGTCGTAGGAGAGTTCTGACCCTTTCACTTGTATTGTTTCTAACACCCACAACCTAAAGAGACAACTCACTGGGTAAGAGCCGTTTTTGTGCAAGCGCGAAGACTTGAGCTGAGGTCCCGGCACCCTGGTGTGGCCATGTGTACCTGTACCCCCAGTGCTGGGCAGATGGGGGCAAGACAGAGAGAAAAGGATCATCAGGGCTTGCTGGCCATCTGTCCAGCCTCGGGGTCAGTGAAGAGACCCTGTCTCGAAGGAATACGACAGAGAGTGATATAGGATGCCTGCTGTCACATTGCCCTCCACGTTCTCATAGTGCTGTGAACACACACATACCGCGTAAGACTTGGGAACTCCAAATGGACATGGTTGCACACACCTTTAATTCCAGCACTTGGGAGGCAGAGGCAGATGGGTCTCTGTGAGGTCAGCCTGGTCTACCTAAGAAGTTCCAGGCTATCTAAGGCTACACAGTGAGATTCTAGCTCAGAAAAATAAAATAATGATAAAATTAGGAACTCTGAACTGGGGAGGTAGCTCAGTGGTGGAGAGACTGCCCGGCATGTGTGAGGCCTGAGTTTCATTCCCACCCCAAAGATGACACTGGGCTACTGGAGACAAAGCTCAGCCCCTCCCACTGAACAGACCCCCCTGTGTTCCAGATCCTCCGTGAGATATCGGCATTTGATGTCGTCTATACGGCCATCACCATCTCGCACTCCGGGCGCATGATGTTTGTGGGCACTTCCGTGGGAACTATCCGTGCCATGAAATACCCCCTGCCTTTGCAGAAAGAGTTCAATGAGTACCAGGCTCATGCTAGTCCCATCACCAAGGTGAGAGGTGGCTCCCCACCAAATCCCAACCCGGGCTCTGCCTCGCAGACTTTCCTACCCTGGCAACCCCTCAGTGCTGCCTGTTTCTCCTCACTCCTCCTGGCTCTGTTTATCTCTTCATCTGTCACCATTCACTGGGCACCTGTGGGCTGGATACTCATACCCATGTCACACCCAAAGATTATTTGACACAAAATTACACCCAGTTATAGACCCTCGGATGGCTGTTGTAGGTGTCCCAGCTGGGTTGCCATCTTATTTCCCAGCTGCGGTGAGTTTACCTACTAATGACCCGCAGATGTCCACTGCTTCCAGACAAAAGAAAGTCATATGCCAAGCGATTAGACCTAACCCTGAGAATATGGCCATCGAGCCTACCCCGGAACAGTAACCGAGGCGTGCTTTTGTGAATAGTCCTGTTCTCTTTTCTTGCACAGTAATAGCTATGTTTAATAGTTAAATGTTAAATCATAATGGAGGAAAAGAAAAAGGTACTAAAACAAGAAAGTTGCCTGCGTCCAGTGCCCGATGAGTGGATAAGCACATGTGTTTCACACATACAGTGGAGTACGAGCCTTGAGAGGGAAGGGAACTCTGCACTGTACTGCAGCATGGATGAGTTTTAAGAAAACTGTACTACATAAAACATGCTAATCCCAAATAGGCAAATACAGCATCATCTACCCACTGGGGAAACAGGACTCTTTGGACCCTCCAGGTCTTTTTCAATTTTTCCGGACCATGGCATTTAAGACATGTGGTTGTTGGTTCCCCAACCTAGAGTTAGAGAAGACAGTGATCTGGAATCACAGGATCTCCACTGCTGGGTAAAGACTTTCCATATTAGGTTTATTCTTAGGACATTGGTTCTGCTCCCCATAGCTTTGTTGATTCCAAGGCCTTTGGGCTCTTTCCGCAGCACACCGTTGCCCACTGGCAAGGGGTTTAGGGGTGCGGAATGGTGAACTGGGGTTATGTTTATCCGTGACTTACCCAAACTGATTAAAACTTAAAACCTTGATTCATACTTTTAAAAAGAAGATATCAAAAGTGATAGAAAGTAGAATGGTGGTTATTATTCTACACCCATCTGGGCTGGGGCAAAGGGGAAATTATTGTTTAATTTGTGCAGTCTTAGGTTGTTTTGTTTTGTTTTGTTTTCGAGACAGGGTTTCTCTGTGTAGCCCTGGCTGTACTGGAAATCACTCTGTAGCCCAGGCTGACCTCAAACTTAAAGAGATCCACCTGCCTCTGCCTCCCAAGTGCTAGCATTAAAGGCTGCGCCACCACTGCCCAGCCGCAGACCGCAGCTTTTGTTTTGAAGGACAAACAAATTATGGGTAGATGGTGGTGATAACGTCACAAATGTGTCAATCATAAACAGTACACCCAAAAAATGGTTAGGGTGGTAAATTTTACAGTACATATATTTTGTCATAACAAAAAGGGAATGAAAAAGTTTCCTGGCCTGAAAAATGGATACCAATAAAACACAGCCAATAGAAAAGTAGAAATTACTCATGAGGAGTATCTGTGATTACACAAACCCCTGAAACCAGCCCCTGAGAAAATGTTTGCCTCCTTTATTTGAAATTGGATGACATGCAAGATTTTTTATTACTTAAAAAAAATACCAATCCAAATTCCCACTTTCTCTCCTCCTCCCCCTCCCTCCACACACCCTTCCTCCCACCCCCCTCCAATCTTAAGAGAGGACAAGGCACCCCACCCTGTGGAAAGTCCAAGGCCCTCCCCACTACATCTTTATTGTATAGGATTGTTTTGCCTATCCTGGGTTTTTTGTTTTTCCATATGAAGTTGATTATTGTTCTTTTGAGGTCTGTGAAAAACTGTGTTGGGATTTTGATGGTGATTGCATTGAATATATAGATTGTTTTTGGTAGGATTGCCATTTTTACTATGTTGATCCTTCCTATCCAATAAATCAAAATCTTGCTTGAATTCAATGAAAATGAAGGTGCAACCTATCCAAACCTACGAGACACCATGAAAACAGTGCTAAGAGCAAAGTTCATAGCATGAAGTGCCCACATGAAGAAAACGGAGAAAGTTCACATTAGCAACTTAACAGCACACCTGAAAGCTCTAGAAAAAAAAGAAGCAGACTTACCCAGGAGGAATAGAAGACTGGAAATAATCAAACTGAGGGCTGAAAACAATAAAATAGAAACACAGCAAACAATACAAAGAATCAATGAAACAAAGAGCTTGTTCTTTGGGAAAATCAACAAAATTGACAAACCCTTATCCAAACTAATCAAAAGGCAGAGAGAGAACATCCGAATTTAAAAAATGAGAAATGAAAAGGGGGACATAACAACAGATACTGAGGAAATTCAGAGAATCATTAGGTCAACTACAAAAGCCTGTACTCCACAAAATTGGAAAATGTAAAAGAAATGGACAATTTTTTAGATAGATACCATATACCAAAATTAAATCATGATCAGGTGAGCAATCTAAATAGACCTATAAGTCACGAGGAAATAGAAGCTGTCATCAAAAACCACCAACCAAAAAAAGCCATGGCTGGATGGTTTTAGTGCAGAATTCTACCAGATCTTCTAAGAAGAGCTAATACCTATACTCCTCAATGTGTTCCTCATAATAGAAACAGAAGGGTCATTGGCAAACTCTTTTTATGAGGCTTCAGTTACCCTGATACCAAAACTGCACAAAGACTCAACCAAGAAAGACATGCAAGATTTTTAATTATGTCCTGAATTCAATACTGACCTAGTGTCTTAGTTACTTTTCTATGGCTGTGATAAAAATCCCTTGACCAAGGCAACTTAGAAACAAAAGTGTTTGATTTGGCTTGTGGTTTTAAAGGGGTTGGGGTCCATGAGAGTGAAGGAACAGCTGAAGCTCGTGTCTCGATCCACAACCATGAGGCAGAGAGCAGTGGTGGGAAATGCATGAGCCTTCTGAAACCTCAAAACCTGCTTCCAGTAACACACCTCCTCCGATAAAACCACGCCTCCTAATCCTTCCCAAATAGGTCCACCTGTTGGGACCGAGTCTTCTAATGTATGAGCCTGTGGGGCACCATTCTCCTTCAATCTGCCACACTCACCTGTAGGTACTACACACATTAGGGAGGGATTTTTTCACTATAAAATGACACATTTCTGTACTGAGCCTGGGCACTGGAACCGAAGTAAAGTGCTGTGATTTAGTCCTCCCTTCCCTTCAGATCTACTAAATTTTGTTGTAAGGTCATTTTTATTATAGAAGCAACATGTGTTTATGTATGTTTCTGGCAGGCCTTTATAGTAGCATCATCATTCATATTCTGACTCATAGGTATTATACATGTGTCTGGAATGAAGATCATACTTTATGGTCACTCTTTCACAGCCTGCTTCTTAAAACTTTAACATTACTACAAGAATTTTTCTATATGATTGAGTGTTCCTCAGATGCACTGCACTGTAGAGGCTGGAGAAATGGCTCAGTGCTGAAGAGTGTGTGTTGCTCCTGTAGAGTCCTGATGAGCGTTGATTAACACAGCTCCCCTCTTGTTGACCTTTGACCTTCCTTGCTGAATTATATGGCTGTGCCTGAGACAGGCTAGCCCTCCGTCTTCCGGGTTTTAACAAGCACAGCAGAAAATTGGAAGTTTAAAAAAGTTAGTCTCCAGAGGAGTCAAGAAGCCAGTTCAGCTTTCAGAGACTCTTGTGGGCAGCAACAATGCCAGGAACCCAAAACCCAGGAAAATAAGATTATTAAAATCAAGTTCACTGAGGCAGGAAAACAATCACTGTGTTCCCAAACTCAATTAGGGACTATCTCAGATGATAAGAGACAAATTTCAGGTTGGACGAGACAAAAGCATCCTATAGTCACAACGATCTGTGGTTGGTTACCCATGGTTACCTCTACTCCATTAGCATTGTAAGAACCTTGCTGAAGCAGAGACTGGAAATGATAATGAGGCATGTGTGGCATGCAGAGGCATGATGAAGAAGAGCACAGGCTTAACTAATGTTCCCCTTCTACCGCAGTGGCACCAAGACTTCATCCCTAACTGCATGGTAGAGGCTGTGAGAGCTTCACATTTTGATTCTTTGCTTTTAAGTGAGCTGGGGATTTCCTCTCCCCAAACACCAACTCCCTCATACTCCCTCATCAATGAAGAAATTTGTTGATGCACCAAGGTGCTTCTGTCTGATTCTCCTGGTAAGGAGCACGCAAGCCCAGGGAAGTGTGCAGGGCTGCGTGGACCAAAGCCCGTGCATAGCCAGCTCTGTCTTGAGCATCCACAGCCCCAGAAAACTTCTCCAGGCTCTTTTCCTCCGCAGATGATGCTCACCTTTGACGACCAGTACCTACTGACCGTGGCTGAGGATGGCTGCCTGTTCACCTGGAGGGTCTTCGATAAGGATGGCCGGGGAATCAAACGAGAGAGGGAGGTGGGCTTTGCTGAAGAGGTGCTCGTGACTAAAACAGACATGGAAGAGAAGGTAAGGCCCAGGTCAAAGGGGGAGGCGCACAGAATCCCTTAGCAGACCACACTCAGGGGGCTCAGGCCAGCATGTTGGGTCCTCTGACGTCCTGCTGCAGACGGTCAGCTCCATGCCAGCAAGCCAGCCTTCTTGCAGCCACTCTACTGCTTCCACCCCCGCACAGCCTGTCTTTTGGCGCCATGATCACCCTCACTGATGCTGTGTTCGAGTCCCATGACCCTGTTTTCTTCTGGCTGCAATGTAAGAGGTGACCATGGCAAAGGACTTTGAAGATAACCAGTACACATTCATAAGGTCAAACTACCACATGCCCAGATTGTAGCTGTGATGTGTAATGATTTCATTTTAAAACGTGTGCCCTGGGAAGAGATGAATCAGTCAGGCAACTGTAAAGTCCTGAGGTTGGATCCCTAGCACCCAGCTGGGCACAAAGGCCTGTGTATATAACCCCAAAGCTAGGGGTGGGAGACTCCAGAGGACCTGGAGCTCATTGGCAAGACCACCTGACTAAACCCACGAGCCTCGGGTCCAACAAGAGACCTTGTCTCAGAACACAAACTCAGGAACAACCAATGAAGACACCCAATGTCAGCATCTGGACTCCACAACTTATACACACACACACACACATCATGAACATACATGTACACCCACATGTATAAGTGTATGTACACAAATAGCATGTGTAATCCCATCACACAGGTAGCTAAGACAGGAAGACCATGAGTTCACATGAGTTCAATGACAGCCTGGGCTACATAGACAGACAGAGAAAGAAGAGAGAGAGAGAGAGAGAGAGAGAGAGAGAGAGAGAGAGAGAGAGAGAGAGAGAGAGAGAGAGAAGAGGGAAGGAGGGAGGGGAAGGGAAGGAAGGAGGGAGGGAGGGAGGAAAAGAAAGAGGGAGGCAGGGAGGGTGGGAGAGAGGAAGGAAAGAGCATTTGCCATGAACCATGCACCGTGCTGGTGACATAGCTCCCCTAGAAACCTTGAATACCTCTGTGAACAAGACACTGTTGTTCTACCCCCATGGCTCAACGGTTTTAGATCAACCTCATTCAAAGAGGTTTAGTGATGGATCCAAACTTACTGTACTGGTAAATAATAGGACTAGAATTTGATTCCAGATTGAATCTAGAGATGGGTCTCAGTCACTATACCAAGGGACCCTCCCTCCTGCTAGTACAGTAAGTTCAACACAGTAAATGTTTTGCTGAAATCTGAGTGCACAGCCCTGGGCACCGCTCATGACTGAAGCTGAATGTCTGGCACTCAGAGAATCCCAGAGCTACACTGTCATTGCCACTCAGGAAAGTGTCTGAGTCACTGAGTGTGCTCCCTGTGGTTGGCTAGGCTCTGGGCAGGAGTGTTTAGTTGTGAGCCAGCCTTTAATGGCTGAGCCATCTCTCCAGGCCAGCATGAATGTTTGGGAAAGCCAGACAGGGGCCCTGTGATCAGGGGGCTCACAGTCAGGAGAGGAAAGAGACAACAAAGGCACAGCACGATAGAGGGCCCTGGTGTTTCTTGGACAGCCCTTCCAGAGCACCCTGGAACTTTCTCTATGAAAGGCAAAGGGGGGAAAGGAGGGAGGGCCAGCCTAGCCTCCCTGTGGCAGGCAAACACATCTGCTCTCTGTTGTTTTCTTCTCATTCTTCCCAGAGGGCAGAGAAGCCAAACAGGGGTGCAGGGACAAGCTCAAGGCCTGACAGTGTCTGGGCTGACTCCAACCCTGACCCCTGACCCCTAACTCCTGACCCCTGGCCCCAGCCAGGCCTGACAGCACTGCTGCCACCACAGTGGAACCATCTAGTGTGCATGGCCCAGTTCCTTAGCCTCTCTCCTCTCTCACATCCATCAGAATGAATCTCTGCAAACATCTTCCTGGCTACCCCCACCTCCTCTCTCTGTGTCCACATTCTCCCCAGTGCCAGCTCCCAGTCTTTCTACTCTGTGACATTCCAAGTAACTATCCCTCCACCAGGGCTGTGCTCCCTCACTCAGTCATTTGAATGTACAGGGATCTCCATGTGCTGGCAACAGAAGCAACTGCTGTGTACCCAACAGGCCTCTGTCTCTGAAAGTTCAGAGATAAGAAACACAGAGGGGTCCCTCAGCCTGTGGCCTGAGAGGAAAGCCAAGAAAGACAAAACAGGGTTGCAAGCTGCCTCAATATTATGAAAGAACTCTGCCCCGGGAAGGCAGGGGAAGGACCCCACCCCAGGCCAGGTTGTAGCAGAGGAAGCAAGCCCTGTATAGTGCCTTTTTCCAGGAGGAAAGGCCTTCTGTATAGAACAGGCAATGAGAAAGGGTAAAGAGGGAGCCCTCTGGGAAGATGTGCCTAGCAGCTGTCAGCAGACCATGTTGCTGAGAAGGAAGCTGGAGAGAATCGGGGAGGCCACAGAGGCCTTTCACACGTCTTAGACTGGAAACTGCTGGGAAGGACCACAGGCAGACCTTACATCAGGAGGTATAATGACAAGATTCCTACCCTGGAAAGATACTCTGCTGCATCGTAGAGACGGACCATGGAGGGCCAGCAAGCAAGCACCTTGAACATCCCACAGCAAAAACTGGACCATTGGCAACAACATCTCACTAGTTCAGCACAGGCCTGGGGTCTCTGATCTACCTGCCGGGCATTCACCAGTGCCCGCAGTGCTGTCGCATCTGTTCGAGGCTCTGGAAGCCAGACGGGCCAAACCCAGCGCTTTGGTACAGCCAGCCACCTGGGGAGTCTTCCAGCACGGCCCTCTCCCGTCATTACAGCGCCAGTCGGGCACCACACTCCACAGTTTCTGATATCTCTTCCCTCAGTCTCTCCGTTCCTCCCCGCTTCCCTCCCCCACCTCAGCTCAAGGCCCTAGCACCTCTCACCTGAGTTCTGCAGTCACATCTCAGCTGGTCCCCTCACACGAATGTATTGTGTGCTGCACACCATTGCCCTCATAACACCGAAGCCAGCTCAAGGAGGCTAGCTGGGGCTCTTGGAGGGCCTCCAGCCCTCCTCTCAGTACCCCCTGCTAAGTCCTCTCAGTACCCCATGCTAAGTCCTCTCAGTACCCCCCATGCTAAGTCCTCTCAGTACCCCATGCTAAGTCCTCTCAGTACCCCACGCTAAGTCCTCTCAGTACCCCTGCTAAGTCCTCTCAGTACCCCTGCTAAGTCCTCTCAGTACCCCCATGCTAAGTCTTCTCAGTACCCCATGCTAAGTCCTCTCAGTACCCCTGCTAAGTCCTCTCAGTACCCCCATGCTAAGTCCTCTCAGTACCCCATGCTAAGTCCTCTCAGTACCCCATGCTAAGTCCTCTCAGTACCCCATGCTAAGTCCTCTCAGTACCCCCCATGCTAAGTCCATACCAGGTGCCAGTTAGGAGTACAGCAGCAAACATAGCACGTTTCTTCTCATCATGAAAATAAGGGAAGCAGATCAACGAAGACAGATGTGGGGGAATGAGCACAAAGACATCATCTGTGCCCTCCCCCACTCTTCAGCAATGGCTCTTGAGGAAATATTAAAGGACTTTCAGGAAACTTCGCATGTAAGGGAGAAAACAACGCTAGCGACTCTACTTTGGAGCCAAGTAGAACCGAGGCCTACGTTAAAGCAACCGCGATGACGTCAGCACAGGCATGGCAGACATGAGTAGGGACAGTGGCCGTGTCGTTGGGCACTGAATCACAACTTACAGTCGTGGGTTTATCTGGCTGCCTCAAAAGGCCGTGAGTTTCATGAGGACGTTCAACAAGTATCTTTGGGGTTTGGGGTGTAGCCCGATGTAGAACTCTGGGTTTGGTTAGCACACACAGAGAAAGAGTATCTTGAGTACCTACTCTGTGTTAGCTGTGTGCTTGGGCTACATCAGAGAACAAAACCAACAAAGACATCAGCCTGAGGGAAGCTCAAATGCTAATGGAAGAAAAAGACAGCGGAATAAAGAAAATAATAAGCAAAATATTCAATAATTACCAGGTGCCAAAATCTGAAGAACAAATAAAGCATAAGATGGCACTAAGAAGGGGAGCCTGTGCTGAGAACAGGGGTTGGGGGTAGTAGGATTAAGTAGAGGGTCCAGATAGGTCTCACCAAGTAGGTAACATCTGTGCCACTTTGAAAGATACACGAGTGCTCTTGGCACACAGTGTTATAAAGATGAAGACTCTCTTGTGTGTCCGCCCGTCGTCTGTATATCTTGTAAGGGAAATGGAGACAACTTCTAATAGGGACCAACTTCATTCGAAGCAAGGAGGAGCAGCAGGTCCCAGGTCAGGGTCCCAGGTTTCGGTATTTTGACTCCCCCTTCTGTGAGCACTCTTAATTCTGCTTCCTCCTCCCAAAGGCTCAGGTCATGTTGGAGCTGAAGACACGCGTGGAAGAACTGAAAATGGAGAACGAGTATCAGCTTCGGCTGAAGGATATGAACTACTCAGAGAAGATCAAGGAACTGACGGACAAGTTCATCCAGGAGATGGAGTCCTTAAAGACGAAAAACCAGGTATGGTTGGGAGCCCGGACCCGCAGCCTCAGCAATAAGCAGCTCCCACGTTGCTGAGCGCAGAGCCAGCTGCATGGCCTAAGGGCATTCGTACCGTTGAGCTGTGATGCCCGACTGCTGGAAGGGGTGTCTAAGGCAGACAGAACATAAGGCGTTTCATAGGATGGTATGCTGGGTGAAGCAGGTACATGGGAAAGAGATGCGGGATGATTATATCCCGCAAAGCTGCTCTTCGGGCTAACCCACGTTTTGTTTCTAATATACTTTTGGGATTTCCGGATTTTCCACGGTGAGAACTTGTTATTTTTGTGACCAGGGAGGACTCATTTTCAAAATATGAAGTAAGGAGGGTGTTAGGGAAGGGACTGGCAGGTGTGTTGATTTCTAGATTGTCAAAAATAAAATCTGTCTTAGCAGTTTGTAGTTAGGCCTGGCCCCAGTATTTGTAAGCCTGTCTTTATGCTATGCCAAGTCTGCCTGGCCCCTCATCTCCAACCGCCCATCTTTTGGCTCAAGGAGCAGTTGTTCTGGTAACTTATCTTCATGGGTCTGTTTGGTTAAAAAGCCCTCAGCTGTTAAACTTACTCACCCGTTTATTTATAATTCATTCAACCGGGCACCGAGTGTCAGTTCAGTTCATAAACCAAACACAAAGCCAGATTCCGGCTTGGCACCCTCGGGCTGCCGGGAGCTGGCTGGCTCAGGTCAGTACATGTGAGCATCCTGAACGAACTGACAGCCGTGTGCCAGCCGTACGCAACTGGGCTGTTGCTGGGGTTTTTCTGTTTTTCTGTCTGTCTGTCTGTTTGTCTGTCTGTCTGTCTGGTTGGTTGGTTGGTTGGTTGGTTGGTTGGTTGGTTTGGTCTGGCTTTTGAGACAGGGTCTCACTTGGTGGCTCTGGCTGGTCTGAAACTGTATAGATCAGGCTAGCCTTGAACTCACAGAGATCTACCTGCTTCTGCCTTCTAAGTGCTGGGATCCAAGGTATGCTCCACCACACCCAGTAGATGATTGGAATAAATCCCTGATTTTTCTCCTTAAAATCTACTTGACCCATGTCCAAACCCAAGCCCTTCACTGAAGAGTCCATTTTACCATGTGCGCATCAAGAGCAAAAGCACAGACATTTCAGAGCAAAATAGGATGTGGGTAAAAGAGGCCATGTGTCCGAGTCTCAGCAGAACAGGCTCTGGTGCAAAGTAAGGGCTTGAGAAACATTTACGAACGAAGATGTTGCCAGTAAAAGTAGCTCTTGTCCTATCGGTGCCTTTGACAAATGTGTATAAATGAGAAAAGGCGACTCTTTGTTTCAGGTTTTAAAAACAGAGAAAGAGAAACAGGACATCCATCACCGAGAACGCCTAGAACAGCTCCTGGAAAAACAGGGCCGGGAGCTGCAAGACCTAGGTGAGCCACAAGGGGGAGCCACATGGCCGAGGCACAGGCAGCTTAGGGCCACCCATTTGAAAGAGGCTCAGACACAGCAGAAGTCAGGGAACGTGACTCTGTCTATGAATATATTACTTTATTGGAACTCACCCCGGCTTTCCCTCCTGTGTATTTGCGCATTCCTCAAAATACAAACAAGCCCGTGGGAAGTTCAGGTTCAGAGCCTGACAGTCTGCCAAGTCCCAGCCTCAGCACTTCCTTGCTGTGTGGTCTGGGAATCACCTAGCCTTACCAAGGCTCAGCTTGGCCATCTATAAAATGGAATTATAAAATCTGTATTACATACTCAGGGCATTTTCCTAACCCTGAACCCTCAAATGCCTCCTACCAGTACCTTCATAGAAACGACTTTTCTGTGTAGAGCTGGGTGAGGGGAGCTTGGCCACCTGCTGAGCTATAATAACGGGAGTTAGGCAGGCCTTGAACCTTGGATCCGGAGGCGACTGCTCCAGCTGGCATGGGAGGAGCAGGAAAGCACTCGGGGGTCGTGCGTGTGCCACAGTCCGGCGCTGCCTGCCCACACGTGCAGACCCGCCTGGCTCCCTCCACGTGGCGTGCAGACCCGCCTGGCTCCCTCCACGCGGCGTGCAGACCCACCTGTCTCCCTCCAGAATGCTGCAACAACCAGAAGCTGCTCCTGGAGTACGAGAAATACCAGGAGCTGCAGCTCAAGTCACAGAGGATGCAGGAAGAGTACGAGAAACAGCTGCGGGACAACGACGAGACCAAGAGCCAGGCCCTGGAGGAGCTGACCGAGTTCTACGAGGCCAAGCTCCAGGAGAAAACCACTCTTCTAGAAGAGGTGATGGGGGAGCCCAGCTCCGCGTCCCTTTCTGAGAGATGGGATGGCACAGATGGCTGGGGGGAGGAGGGGTAATTAGAGCCACTCATTGGTTCGGCCGTTTGCCTGGCAGCTTCTGTGTGCCACGGGCACTACACCCTGGGAGTCCAGTGTGGGCACCAGAAGCAAGGTCTCTACCTTCGAGGCATTCTCATCTGGTGCAGGGGCATAACCAATTGTATTTACAAATACAATTACAGTGGTCCAATGTCTGGACCCGGGTGGTGGTGGCACATGCCTTTAATCCCAGAACTCAGGAGGCAGAAGCAGGCAGATCTCTGAGTTTGAGGCCAGCCTGGTCTACAGAATGAGTTCTGGAACAAGCAGGGCTACACAAAGAAACCCTGTCTTGAGGGGGAAAAAAAAGGTCTGAACCCTGCGTTCCGTGTGGAAAGCAAAGTTATAACAGGGCATCAGGATGTGGGTACTGGTAAGAGGTAAGAAGGTGATGGACCCTGAGGCCTGACCCGGTCAGGAGGGAAGTAGACAGACAGGAGACAGGACAGGGCCTCAGTTTCCATTCTGTAACTGGACTCATCTTCCCTTCCTCAAGAAAGGCTCCTGTGCTCTTGCCATCCCAGGCCCTCTTAGCACGGCACCCCAGCCCCTTCTCCCTGCTCTCTCTCCCTCCCTCCAAGCCAGGCACAGGAAGATGTTCGACAGCAGCTTCGGGAATTTGAGGAAACCAAGAAGCAGATTGAAGAAGATGAAGACAGGGAGATCCAAGACATCAAAACTAAGTACGAGAAAAAACTCCGGGATGAAAAGGAGTCCAACCTTCGGCTCAAGGGAGAAACAGGCATCATGAGGAAGAAGGTGAGCTCGCTGTGAGCCCTGGAAGCATCCCAGGGGAGGCTGGGGCAAGGGGCAAGGGGCAGATAGCCTGGGTGGTCATACAGAGGTCCCACCTCCAAGACAAAAGGATTGTACCCTCAAAAGGACCACATCTGACTTCCCCTCCTCTTTGGGGGAGCAGTCTGCATGAGAGAGGATCCTACCATGTATCCCAGACTGATTTAGATCTCACTGTGGAACCCACTCCTCAAACACATGATCCTCCTACCTCTTCCTCCCAGGTGCTAGGATTGCAGGAGCATCCCACCTGACTCCTTCCTTCCTCCCCTTTCACGGGCTCCCTGTGTCCAGGATGCTCGGAGCTTTCCTTTCTGAACAAGTAAGATCTGCTGGGAATAGAAATGAAGTCTGAGGCTGAGACAGGCAGAGCAGTTCAGCCTGGGTGGGGCGGGCGAGTTTTAAGATGCTTTGTTTGCAAGATAAGGCAGCTCCTTGGTTCTCTGGTGCCTCAGAGAGGGAGGATGCGATTCACAGACCCCTGGAATTGCTTCAGTTCTAAGATGATTGACCATGGAGACGCTGAGTTCAGAGCAAGTGCGTTAGGAATCTAAGCTTTGGGATAGAAATCTCACTGTTGTTAGTGACTCCCAGGGTAAGCAGATGCTCCTTTCCTGGACTGTGACCTTGACCAACCCTCAGGGTCAGTGTGGTCTTAGAAGCACCTGAGTCCGTCTAAAGAGCTTCTCTCGAAAGCATTTGTAGGCAAACTGCTCTCTCCTGCAGGGACTAGACCTAGGCATTATTATGCTGGAAGCTCACATCACTCGTTTGACCTGGGAAAATACCAAACTCTTCCAAATTCTCCAGAAACCCACTCTCTGAAACAAAATAAGTTTGGCATAATAGCCCATGCCTATAATCCCAGTACTTAAGCACTGAGGCAGGAGGATTACAAGTTCAAGGCCAGTCTGGCTATTTAAAAAGAGCTTGTCACCTTAAAGCAAAAGGGAAACAGTCAGGTGGTAATGATGAACACCTCACTAGGGAAGTGAAGGCAGGTGGATCTCTGAGCTCCAGACTAACCGGGTCTACAAAGAGAGTTTCAGGACAGCTAGGGCTACATAGAGAAACCCTGTCTTGGTTTTAAAAAATGAAATAAAGGAAGGAAGGGAGGGAGGGAGGGAGGGAGGGAGGGAGGGAGGGAGGGAGGGAGGAAGGAAGGGAGGGAGGAAGGAGGGAAGGGAGGGGGGGGGAAAGAGGGGAAGGAGAAAGGAAGAAGGAGAGAGAGGGAGAGAGAGAGAGAAAGAGAGAGGGAGGGAATGAGGGAAAGAGGGAAGGAAAGGGAAGGAAAGGGGAAATTAAATATGAAGTTGTGGAGAAGGGACGTGTGTGTCAAAACTGGGAGGGAAGCAAGAGGGTAATGGAGGGTGAATATGAGCACAGCACATTATATGCAAGCATGAAGTTTTCAAGTGTGGACAAAATCTATTTTGCAATTTACAAAAAAGCTGCCTCCCCCCCCCCAAAAAAAATAAAATAACAGCAATAACAAAACCCACTCCCCAAGGGCCATGGATGTTGAGCAATGAGGGCTTTAGTTCCCTGGAGAAGGGCCAGCCCCATCCGCAGCTGAGGTGGGGGATGGGGATCAGATCTAAGACCCCAAGGGTCTTCATTGCTGCTCTGTATCTTCAGTTCAGTAGCCTGCAAAAGGAGATCGAAGAGCGCACCAACGACATTGAGATCCTGAAGGCAGAGCAGATGAAGCTTCAGGGAGTCATCAAGTCCCTGGAGAAGGACATCCAAGGCCTCAAGAGAGAGATCCAGGAGAGGGATGAGACCATTCAGGACAAGGTGAGGGCTCCACTCTGTCTATGCAGTGCCCACTACGTGAGTAACATGGAGCTAACTCAAGCCAACACATCACACTCAATTCTAGCAACAACCTTGTAGCATGAACAACCCAGGGTTGTGTCTCGTGAGTTCCACGAGGCTGAGTTGACTGCCCAAGGTCTCCCAGTTTATCGGGGACAGACTTCGGATAAGAACCTGAGCCAGCTGGCCTCCAGATCCCTGCTCTCCACTGATGCAGGCATCCTGGGATGGCCCACTCTGTGGACTGAGAGTGTAATTCCCCTGCCACGCTGCCCATACTGCTATTGCTGGTCAGAGGCTTGGTCCTGTGACTGCTGGATAACCCAGGACAATGGGAATGAACGCCTTTGTACAGAATACTCAGCTATCAGGCACATAGATTATCTGTGGGCACACCTCCCCAACATCCAGGATTTGCTGTCCTCCTGAGCAAACCCAGGCTCTGTGCTCACCTCTTCACCCACTCTGCCCCTTTTGCCTTGTCAGGCAGGCTTCTCCTGTAACCACACATGGGCAGTCAGTGTTAGATAAGTAGGTTCCGGCATAGGCCCCTCTGCTGAGCAGACTGTGTGCCCTGGGCACCTTCTTAAAGCCATCCTGTTCTCTCCTCTCCCTTTGAGCTAGCCCATCATACGGAAGTGGGTTGCCCTCTGCTGCTGCAGTACAAACCACCACGATGCCTGTGTCTCCCTCCCTTCTGCCACACATCCCATTTTGGGATTGTGTTTATCTGCTCTGGCAGCCAGTGTTCTGCCTTAAGGATAGGGACTGGATCTTTCTCAGAGCTATAACGGGAAAATGTCATCCAGTCAAGGTTTGCTTGGTTGACCCACGCTCCAGTTACAGCCTGAAAACCCAGTGGTCCCAACAAACAGCTGTGTTGCTATCCTCTCAGCAGCAGGAACTGGACAAGGTCCAACAGGATGGCTAGTCTCTGACCCCGATGTCCAGAAACTCAGCTGGGAAAACTGGGGGTGCCCCCAACAGCTAGAGGCTGGAAGATGAATGCCTACAGTGGCTCCTCCTTCCACGTGCCCATCTCTATCCCCTGTGGCAGGGATGGTAAGGGGTGGGGCTGGGTTCATTTGAGTCTTTCAGCTATAGGGCCCTGAATGTGCTCTCTCAATCCTGAGGGCCCAGGGTGCATAAATCTCTTACATAGCACCTAGCCTCCACCACAGCAAACGTCCCGAGAGAGCCAGGCAGGGAGCTGTCTGTCTGTTTGACCTAACCTTGGCAGCCACGCAACAATTCCCTCCGTTGCATTCTTTGGGTTGCCAGCAAGTCATAAATCCTGTGAGACACAAGAGAGGGGAACTGATTCTGCTTGCTGACAGAGATGCACCGAGGCCGCCATGCAGGAGAGCTACAGCGTGTGTGGGAAACACCCTCTTCCACAACCTGGAGCAAAGGGAGTGAGTTCCTGTGGAGTCCGCTCTACAGCCTGTACCGACCTGCATCTGGCTGCATCCCCAGCCAGAAGTCTGTGGCCTCCGGCAGCGTCAGAGGCTCTGTGTTTTCTACTCCAGAGAAGTTCCATGTGCCCTTAGCCCCTGCTGGTTCTCTCTCATCTCACTTCCAGGAGAAACGGATTTATGACCTAAAGAAGAAGAACCAAGAACTAGAGAAATTCAAGTTTGTCCTCGACTACAAAATAAAGGAGCTGAAGAAGCAAATAGAACCTCGGGAGAATGAGATCAAAGTGATGAAGGAACAGATCCAGGAGGTGAGGGCCAGCGCCCACACACCCTGCCCTTCCAACCTCTGTCCCCTCTATCCCTCTCCCTCACTGGCTCAGAGAAACTGAGAGAAAACGCTTCTCACAGCCAAGGCATGTGCGACTTCCAGCTTCCAAAAGCAAGTTAGGTGGGGGTTTAGCTTGTGTTTGAGGGGCTGTGTTGGGGCCCTGGGGCCAGAGGTGGGGTGGGGTGAGAGGGGGACAGGCAATCTTATTGTAGAGACAAATGGGAGGTGCAGCTGTGTGAACATTTGGCCACTAGGGGGCAGTGTGTACTCAGCCAATGGTACTCTTTCCACCAGGCGCCACACACCGCTTCTCAAACCTGGGATACTGCTGGGGCCCTAGGCCAGGGTCTGCTGTTTGGACTTCAGACAATCAGAAGTCTCCGAGTGCTCTTAAACCCCAGAATGGCACAATTAAGAATCCGTTCTAGGGAACAAACAGGATAAAGGTGGAGAGGAGAGAGATTACACGTCAGGCTAGCTGGACAAGATTTCTAGAGTCCAGTGGCCCAGATGTGTGCCTTTTAGCCCTGGGCTCCTGCACATTTTCTTATGACATTCTGTTTACCCATCATTCTCCCACTGGGCACAAAACAGCTAGGATTCGGAGACCATGATGACCTGAAATTGAATTGTTGATATTTTCCTCCAAAATTATTCTTAATTTTTTCCCTCCCCTTCTATTCAGTTTGTTTCACAGTCAATTGGAAATGTAAAAGTCTTTTCTGATTCTTTCTCTCAACTCTCGTGTCCAAAAACATCACCAACACCCATCCAGTAAGATTTCAAACTCTTATTTACTTATTTCCTGCTGCAGTTACCCTGAACAGGCCTCCAGAGGGCTCAGGAAACGTGTCGCCCCCCCCCCCAGTCTTCCCCGCTCCCCCACTCCTGCCCTCCTGTCTCCCCTGCCCTCCCATCCTCCTGTCCCGCCTCCCCCACGTCATTACTCCCTCCTCATACCCCCCATACCCCTCCCCCCCCCCCCCCCCCCCGCCCCGGGAGAGCCAGGCTGGGAGCTGCCTGTCTGTTTGGCCTAACCTTGGCAGCCACACAACATTCCCTCCGTTGCACTCTTTGGGTTACCAGCAAGTCATAAATCCTGTGGGACACAAGAGAGGAGAACTGATTCTACTTGCTGAAAGAAACAACACAAAAGGAAGAAACAAAGAAACACTAATTTATTTTCATTTTGTTTAAGTGGTAGGGTGTACTGGCCACAGCACCTCATGGTGGGCAGAAGAAATCTTGCAAGAGTTGCTTTTCCCCATCCACTATGTGGGTTCCAGAGATGGAACTCAAGTCCTCGGGCTCAGCAAGCACCTTTGCCTGTTGAGCCTTCTCACCAGCCCCCTCCACCATTCTTATGTGACTTGCCTCAGGCTACAGCCTGGCCTCCTCAGAGCACAAAATCCTCAATGGTGCCCCACCCCACTAGAATGCAATCCGAAGGCTCTGTGCCTCTCTCCAGCCATATCTCATGCTTTCCTGGCCTGGAGTACCAGCTTCCTGTCAGTTTCTAAAAGCCAGGCTCTCCCATTTTAGGATCTCTGTGGTAGGGTCCCCTCTGCCTGGAATGTCCCCTGGATCGTCATGTGACCAACTTTTCACCTTCCCTGTCTCGGTTTAGCTGTCCCCTCTTCAAAGACACTTTCCCTGGCAAAGGAGGGTCCCCCTCTCCCTTCCATTTTCTCTAGAGGTTTGTGCTAAAGGAGTGTGGCTGCTGTCGGCATCCTTACCTACCCAGACGTCCATGGGCCGTGGTGGTGCTGGCATGCTCAGCAAAGAAACCAAGTAGCGGTCCCAGAGATGGGGACCTCTGGGGATGGTCCTGGCTTCCCCCATGCTGTCTGCAAGCTGCTCTCTCTGCACACAGCTGACCACAGAGCCGCCTTCTAGGGACCTCCTGCCATATGCTGGTGACTTCAGGGCCAAGGAATGGCAACCATCTTTATCCTTTCTGTAGCAGAATAGCTCAGCCTGGGAACAGACATTTTTCTCACTGTCCTGGAGGCTGAAAGGCCAGGTTCGGGGCGTCAGAAGATTGTATAGGGGAGGGTCTGTGTCTCAGAGACAGTGACTTGTGTGTGTTCTCATGCTGTAGAAGGGCAAAGGCAGAGTGGCTGCTCCTTCAGGCTTCTTTTATAAGAGCATCTGTGAGGGCGCTGTCCTGTGATCAACACGCTTGTGGGATCATTCTCTGTCCCTGGCAGGAACGGGGCTGAGCATTACCTTGTCCCTAAGCAGATAATATACTTGTTTGGGGATGACTAGGGCAGGGACCTTCCTAGCTAACCCTTTCACACACCCTATGCCCAGTCTTTATGTCAGTAGCTCAGGGCTGTTATCTGGACCTGGTTTTCCTTTGGGGACTAGTGGCACATCCAGAAGTACCCACTGCAGATCTCAGGCTAAGCTCTCCTATGGGAAGGAAGGTTCAAGCCCTCGGCCTGTGCAAAGAGATCTCTGTGAATGAGCATGTGACCAGCCTTGGTTAAGCTGTCCCCTTCACATACACTTCCCCTGCTTCTGTCCATGGAGAAAAGGAGTCTCTTTCAGGGTTCTTGTGGTTTTAGTTTCAACCCATTTATTTGTTCTTCTAGTTAGGTTTCTCAGAGCTATCTGTGTTCTAG
Organism: Arvicola amphibius; assembly: GCF_903992535.2. NCBI lineage: Eukaryota > Metazoa > Chordata > Mammalia > Rodentia > Cricetidae > Arvicola > Arvicola amphibius. The sequence goes on from NC_052052.2 coordinate 32,046,564, forward strand.
GGTGACTGATCCTGCACTGCCAGGGGCTGACCGGTATGCTGTAGAGGGTGTTAGCACTCACTGTCTCGTTTCTGCTCTCTCCATGCCAGAAGAACCACCCCCCCCCACCCTGCCTGGGTGTTACAAACAAAACATCTCCAGACACTGCCAGATGTCCGCTGGGGGGCAAATGCCTCTTCCACTCTCCCACCCTTCCCCACTGAGAATTGTCACCATGAATAACAACATGGAAAAGTGGATGGAATGTCCATGCTGGGAAAGAGAAGTTGGTTCCCATATCCTGGGTTTGTCTTCTGGTTTTCCAGCCAGACACTTTACATATTTTACAGTTTATATTTATATCCTTATAGTCATGTGAGGCCCTGCCCATAGGGGAAAGAAGAAAGGCAAAGAATACAGTCCTGGGTCACTTCCGCCCTAACCCACTCCATCACTGCTGGCTTAGGATTGATAAGAGTTATGGTCGGCTGTGCCACACAGCCTTCCGGGGCCCTGAATATCCGGAGCGCCTTTTCTCTCTTCCAACTGCCACGTCCCTGTCGTAAGACATTGTCTTCCTTCACTGGAGCCCAGTGCAGCTGCCCTATTAGTCTCCTGGGCTCTATTTTTCTGTCTTCTGATAGAGCAAACCTCTATACTGGACCCCCCCCCTCCCATCCACCCGATACCAGTTGCTCCTGCTGCCCCTGGCGGACCCTCAGCCTGCCTCCGTGCGGTGCCATCTCGCAATCATCTGGACCAGTGCCAGCCTGCAGAAGTGCGCCAGGCTACCCACCCACGGGTCCTCTGTAGGAAGGCTGCGCTCTGCCTGCTAGTCTCTTTCCTGCTCTGTCCTCCAACACTCTCTCTAGAGCGGTGGTTCCCAACCTCCCCAAAGCTGTGACCCATTAATACAGTTCCTCATGTTGGGATGACCTTCCCACCATAAAGTTATTTCATTGCTACTTACTTCATAACTGTAATTTTCCCACTGTTATGAATTGTGATGGAAATATCTAGATATTGCATATCTGATATGTATGGATATCTGATATGCAACCCAAAGGGGTCCAGATTCACAGATTGAGAAACACGGCTCTATAACGTTCAGCCGAGGTGCCCCTTCCAGGGGGTAGGCACATGCTCAGGTCCCTGGTGCACACAGGGCACCTTCTGCCTAGGGCATCTTCTGCCCCAACCACAGATAATGTTTAATCCATTACGTAGCCACCTCTGACTCAGTTCTCTCATCCCTTTAGACAGGAGGCTTGTAGGACACAGAAGCTACCTCCTCATCAGCCCTGGATTCCTAGCCTCCCACAGTGCTCATTGACTTTTAAAAAAGATTTTGTTGTTGTGTATGTTATATGTAAAAGTGTTTTGTCCTGGATGCATACATATGTACCACATGTTTCCCTGGCTCCCACAGAGGCCAGAAAGGAGTGTCAGATCTCTTAGAACTAGAGTTACAGACAGCCATGGGCCACCATGTGGGTGCTGGGAACCGAACCCGGATCCTCTGCCAGAGAAGCCAGTGCTCTTAACCACTGAGCCACCTTCCTGGTGCTATTCTTGCTTTAGCTGCTTTAGCAAAGACCCACTCTTGTGTGTCCTCTACAAGGAGGCTCTCCGCAGTCTGCCATGCCTCTTCCGGGGGCGGGCAGTTCCTACTTCCCCTCTCACCCCTCACTCTCATGCTCTTTGCCCGCCACAGGTGCCTACCCGTCCTTCCTTCATCAGATGTTCACAGAGTCCATCCGGATGCCAGGCCTTGCCTCGGAGGATTAGTCTAATATAGCGCCTCCTATGATAAGGTGTTCCTCGGTGTCCAAGAACATGGAATTAGCTTCTTAGAAGTTTCCCAGATCCAGGAAAGGAACCTTAAAATGTGATAATAGAACCTGGGATAGATGGGGTGGGTCATTCCACCTACCTCCACCCTACACACAAAACAGCGAACATCCATCCCATCTTCTGGAAACAGCCAGAGCCTCCATAGCGCTACCATGAGTACCAGTGCTGTCAGATTTGGGGTGGCCATGAGCCATCACCCTTTGAGTGGGAACTGGGTTTCTCCACAGCCGGTCTCACCTGAACCAAATGTGCCTTGGGTAAGACAGACCCGACAAGGGGGAGCAAACCTTCAGATGCTCACTGGTGGCCCCGGCCATCTTTTTGAAGAGGGGGCAGCCCTTGGTTGGATCTTTTCTGAGCCTTTGATGATCAGACTGGGTGTTCTTCTTAGCTCTCCCCTGTTTTATGTCCTAGATCGAAAGATGACCACAGGCCAGTCTGGTCCCTCAAAACTCTCTGCTTTAGAAACAAGCCTCAACTTCCCGTTTAGAATGATTGTGTCCCCTGAGGGTCAAGGTCCACTCATGTAACCTTTCAAATCAGGTGAGGGAGGTATTTCTCTGGAGGGACCTGCCTTCAGCAGGGGTTGAGAACCTAGGAGTCAGAGTGACTGAATTAGAAAGGGTTCACGAAAAGAGAAATCTGAGAGGTTAGGAGAAGGGGTGGCCACTAAGAGGAAACCTTTGCAGCCTGACCACAGACACCCAGGACCCTGGGGGGACATGGTACCAGCGAAGAGGGGAGCTTTTAGGACAGCAAGCCGTAAGGACAGAACTCTCATTCAAGAGGACGCGGCTGGGAACTCAGAGGAAGTACTGTGTTGGGAATTCTCCTTGAAAGATGTCTGCTCTCAAACAGTTTTCATCCCCGACTTCCTTGTTCATGCCTCCATCCCCTGGTCCTCCCTAGATGGAAGCGGAACTGGAGCGTTTCCATAAGCAGAACACGCAACTGGAGCTGAACATCACGGAACTGTTGCAGAAACTGCGAGCCACAGATCAGGAGATGCGCAAAGAGCAGCAGAAGGTGTGAGGACTGCCGGAGTCTGGCAGCGCGTGGACGTGGGATCTGGCACCTGCCGGCAGCGGGCAGCTGGCTCTCTGAGACAGAGCCAGCCATTGCTAAGAAACACTTCCCATTTTAACTCATGCTCTTGCCCACAGGCCTGTCTGGTTCCGGGCCTGCACAAATTTACATGTCCAAATTCATCTGCAACTAGAAAATGTCTTGGGTGGAGGAATGAGGGGGTGAGAATGCTGGCTTTATAGCAGCAGTTCTCAACCTGTGGGTCGCGACCCATTTGAGGTCATATGACCCTTTCATGGGGGCCACATATCAGAAATCCTGCATATCAGGCATTTACATTACAATTCATAACAATAGCAAAATTACAGTTATGAAGTAGCAACGAAAATAATTTTATGATACCGGCAGGGAAGGGGTCACCACAACATGAGGAACTGTATTAAAGGGTCGCAGTGTTAGGAAGGTTGAGAAAAAAAAAAAAAACCACTGTTTTATAGGAATACCCTTAGCCTTGGGTCTGTTTGACCTGGGGAGGAACATGGTTTAGAATAGTCATTTGTACTTAATGAAGTGGTTAAATGCTTTGACCACCCCAAAATTGCCAATGTTAGGAGAACCTTAAGAGATAATCCATTCCAGACATGTTTACTTGCTCTCTCTCTCTCTCTCTCTCTCTCTCTCTCTCTCTCTCTCTCTGTGTGTGTGTGTGTGTGTGTGTGTGTGTGTGTGTGTGTGTGTGTGCTTTCACTTTGATGTCCATGTGCAGAGGTCAGAGGAAGAAGTCAGGTGCCAGGCTCTCTCACTCTCCAGTTCATCTTACTGAGACGGAATCCGTCGCTAAACCTGGAGCTTGTCATTTTCTTCAGCTGCACTATCTGACCAGGGACCTTATGAGTCTTTCTGTCTCCACTCTCCAGTGCTGGGTTTTAGGCTCGTGAGATGCTAGAATCTAAGCCCAGGTCCTATTGCTTACCCAGCATGAAGCTTGCACACTTACTGAGCCATCTCTTGAGCTCCTGCATGCCTTGAGACAGTGTCTTACTCTGTAACCCGGGCTAGCCTGAAACTGTTGGGATAGCCCAAGCTTGCCTCAGAAGTCTTAATTCTGTGACTACAGGTGCCTGCTACACATCTGGCTCATTCTACTGTTTTTTATGTTGTTGTAAATAAGCACAGTAAGGGCCAAGAAACGAGGAGGAAAAAAACTTCACCGGGTACTCATAGCTAGTTCTCAACTCAGCCAGCCTGGGAAACCTGGTCCTCTGGCCCCAGGCTAGGATGCAGCTGTGTACTCTGCCCGCAGGCCACCTGCAATGTTTTCCAAGTCAGACAGAGCTTTTCCATCCTCCTCAGCAAACACTGGCAGTGCACGCTGCCAAAGCTGCAGAGCTGTACACGGGGAGAGGGTGTGGCCCTGCTCTTCACAAGCCCAAAGGACGAAAAAGTGATTCATGGCCTGTGCATAAAATATATAGAGATAGAAAATTATGTGCAGAGAAATTGTATATACCTCTCTCTCTCTCTCTCTCTCTCTCTCTCTCTCTTTCTCTCTCTCTCTCTGTGTGTGTGTGTGTGTGTGTGTGTGAAGTGGATAAAGGGCTATGGGAGTGGAGAGAGAGGAGATATCCCCTAGGGTAAAGATGGGGGGAGGTGGCTGGCAAGGAAAGCCAGGCTGAAGATGGAGAGCTAGTCCGGAGTGCAGCCATCTGTAGGGCTTTCTCATCCACTCTCAGCAGCGCTCCTGACTGCCAAGGGAAATGCTGGGTGAGGTCCTAAGGGGCTTGGGGTAGCCCTGGGTGAGGATCTGTAGGAGAGAATGATGCATCTTTCTTCCTTTCATCTTATAAACCTGAGGCCATTAAAGGAATGCGGAACAATAGGGATGCCGTGTGTGTGTGTGTGTGTGTGTGTGTGTGTGTGTGTGTGTGTGTGTGTGTGGTCTCAAGCCCTGTCTTCTTGACAGCCGTTTCAGGCAGGGTATCCAGCCCAGGCAAGTGCACCAGAGTTTCAGAATTGCTCCCTATGGGCTGACTGCCCATCTGGCTTTCTGTGCCCAAGGTGGTCACCAACAGTCAGGTTGTCAGTCCCAGATGAGGATACTCTGCTTCCTTTCTGTGTCCTTAGCCTCTTCCTGGAGCCCCTGCCCCTCCACATGGGGTACCCCTGCAGTAAATGTCTGGTTACAGGAGCGGGACTTGGAAGCACTGGTCCGGCGGTTTAAGACGGACCTTCACAACTGCGTGGCGTACATCCAGGAGCCCCGGCTGCTGAAGGAGAAGATCCGTGCTCTCTTTGAGAAGTACGTGCAGCGGGCAGACATGGTGAGCTCTGAGTGCCCTCCCTGCCCTTCCCCACCGCACTGCCCTGCACTTCACATCCTTTGCTGAGTCTTCCCCACCCACCAGGTGGAAATTGCGGGGCTGAACTCAGACCTGCAACAGGAGTATGCCCGCCAGCGGGAACACCTGGAGAGGAACCTTGCCACTCTCAAGAAGAAGGTGGTCAAGGAGGGCGAGCTGCATCGCACCGACTACGTCCGCATCATGCAGGTAATGGGCGCGTTCCTTGGCTGCCTGAGACCACCCGTTGTCCAGGGACCCACAGCTTCCATATGGCTCCTCTGCTCTGACTCCCCAGGGCTCATCCTCGCTGTCACTGTGTCCAGGGCCCACCAAGGAGCCCATGCAGGCATCAGCATGCCCACAGTAGCCCTATTGCTTCTTCCCTGCTCCTTTGGCCAGCTCATCCCTATCCCTCACAAGCCGGTGTCCTGCCTTTCTCCTCTCAGTTACCCGTGATCCATCCTGGCCACAGCTCTCCTGTCTCCTTCCTCCTCACTCCTTTGTCCCCTTCTCTCTTCCAACTCCCGTTTCACCTGACTTTGGTGCCTTTTATTCTGTTCTTCCCACCTTCTGGGGTGTGTCTGGCCAGTCTCCACCAGCCTCATCTCCTTTCTGGTGCCTCAGGTCTTACCCTTATCTCTTGGTCCAGATTGAACCACACCCACAGAGTTGGCAATGATCATATTTAATGAGCTCCCTACACCCAACTCCCAGGATTCTTCAGCAGATGGCTCAGGGAGCCTAGCCCCATTCCTACCCCCACCCAAGCGCTCTGTCGGGACTGCCTATCAAGATTCTTCTGTCATATCTCTGTTTGGGTGTCAGTATCATCTGAGGCAATTAATATGAATTTATATCAAAAGAGAACATCACATCAGAATCATTTAGGACACATACTTTTGTGGTTACATTTCTTTAATGTCCTGATTGAAATACTGAGATGGGAACAGGGTGCAGTCTGGATTGAAACCAGATACCGGGCTGGAAAGTTACACACACCTGGAAGAGCACACAGCGATTCAGGCCAGACCAAGACACAGCCAGTCTCTTGCTGCTCTAAACCCAGCACCCATTCCCACTACCCTTCCAGACCTTTTCTATCCTGAAAGCTTCCAGAGACCCAGAAAGAGGAGTGGATGTGATTGGTAGCTCCCTCAGCACCAGCAAGCACACACAACCTTGCTAAGGGCTTTGAACACAGGAAGCTAAGCAGTGAGACCAGCTGCTCTTTTTCACCTGGTGGCATGGCTGATCCCTGCCACCATCGTACTGGCCTGAGGCCCTCCAGGGACCACACCGAGCCGAGGCCCAAGCAACCAGTCAGTCCCAGGAAGGGAGGAAGGAGGACCAGAAGGCTGCTAGGGCAGACATGACGATTCTTCCCCACCTCCATCCCCTAGAGTGCTGGACCAGGGTAGGAGTGGGCTGAAGAGAGATTCAGCCAACGCTCCTGTGAGGTGAAGCCCCTGGAAATCTTCTGTCTTAAACAGCATTGAAACTTGTGTGTTAGCCAGGCGTGGTGGTGCACGCCTTTACCCCCAGCATTCCGGAGGCAGAGGCAGGTAGATCTCTAAATTTGAGGCTAGCCTGGTCTACAGAGCTAGTTCTAGGGCAGCCAGGACTACACAGGGAAATTCTGTCTCAGAGAGGAGGGGGAGGGAGAGGGAGAGAAGAAAAAAACCTGTGTGCTGTGACTTCTGTGGATCTAGAAGAGACTCTGACAATATCAGAGGACAAGAAGGGACCCTGGGGTGGGGCTCTGGGTCCCACCAGCACCACCACATGCACACACAGAGACTTCTTGATTTCTTCAGAGCTCTGGGTAAGACTCGGCTTGCAAAAGTTAAGCTGGGTGGTGGTGGTACGCACCTTTAATCCCAGCACTCGAGAGGCAGAGGCAGGTGGATCTCTGTGAGTTCAAGGCCAACCTGGTCTAAAAGAGCTAGTTCCAGGACAGGCTTCAAAGCTACAGAGAAACTCTGTCTCTAAAAACAAAAAACAAACAAACAAACAAAAAAAAAAGCAAAAGTTAGGAAGGTCTTCTTTCCCTAAGGGCTGGGGATTGAATTCAGGGCTTCATGCAGATCAGTCAACATTCTATCACTGAGGCCAGAAGACATTTTTAAAAAGACTGCTCTTTGTAAAGAACGACCGTCCTGGGTGCTAAAAACAGTTTTCCTCTTTGATCCTGAGACTGAACAAGATTGAGCCAGAGTCACAGGGGGTTGCAGGGTCTGTGTAGGCAAAAGCCTAGCTGAGAAATGTATTCTCTCCCGGGATGTGGGAGGTAATGGACACAGTATCCGAGTAGACCAAGGCAACCTTGCTTTGCTGCTCTTTGGCCAGGAGGAGGCTGCGGGCCTCCAGAGACCACTCTGTTTATCTGTAACATGGGGCAAAGGACGCCAACCCCAGTGCTACTGTGATGCTTGGCCAAGACAAACTGCAGCCACCTTCCTGATACAGAATTAGAGCTCAAAAAATGTCAGTTCTCTTCCTTTATCCCAGCAAAGATATTATTCAAGAGCTACAATGAAAATAAATGAGTCTAAAGATCCATCATGCGTGGACCAGAGAAGCCTTTGGCCTGGGGATAGGAAAGGAGAGCACAACTGATTCCAGACACACACACATACACACACACACACACACACACACACACACACACACACAAACTCTCACACACATACACACAAACTCTCACATATACACACAAACTCTCACACACATACACACTCAAACTCTCACACACATACACACTCAAACTCACACACACACACACACACACACACAAACTCTCACACACATACACACTCAAACTCACACACACACACACACACACACACACACTAGGTGATGGCTAGCAACCCTGAATGTCTTAGTACATGGAGGTTCGGAGCTGGTAGAGCTCCTATGTGGCTACCAGGGCCCCTGTACTTTATTCCAGAATGACTAAGGAAAGCCAGGGCAGACACGGTGGCTGAGCAACTCATTGGAAAACAACTGGGGGGGGGGGGGAAATGAGGCCACCATCTCATTTGTATATCCAGATAGGAGCCCAGGGCCTCCCCACACTGTCCCCGGCATACTCGTGCAGCTATGGAAATGAGACTGTTGCTATGCAATACAAACACCTTGAACACACATTTTCTCCATCCCCCTGCACATTTTTCAAGGTCTTCTTACACAATGAGCTGTGTGTCCGCCGCGAAGGATTCCAAGATAGACGTAAAGTGTTCCCGCCCTCAGAGAACCTGGGGAGCATGGACCATGACATTTATCCCATGGTGTGGACCCTCGGGGGAAAGATGCTCCTTGAAGACTCAAAGGAGTGAGGGCCTCAGTGGGCTGGAGGGTGACTGAGGATCAGCTAGAAGGACCTTCCTTCCAGGCAGAGACAACAGCTGGAGAAAACGCGGAGAAAGGAGTGGGGTTGAGAGTGAGGACTCAGGAATTCACAGACCTTGATTCACAGAGCATCCAAAGCAGTGAGAGCCTTGAACAACACTTAGCGTTGGGTTGTGTTGGAAAGGGCCCTCTGCCCCTTGCCAAGAACTACGAGGTTCATCCTAACACAGGTCAGAGTGCTTCTCGGATACAGTTGATTGCCTTTGTCTCAAAAAGGTAGACTCAGTTAGCAGAGTACTCAGTCAAGTGGAGAAAGAGGCAGGAGACAGGTTAGGGGTCAAAAAAGAAGAGATCAGAGAGGGGGATGTGGTGATGCCAAAGGCATTTCCGAGTAGAAATGAGGAATTGAAATGCCCAATCAGGCCCAGTAGGAAGGTGGGAAGAGCAGGAAAGATAACAGGCTGGCCTATCTGTGCAGTCAAATGATCCTACTATCAGATGTGAGCCTTCCAAGATCACAACCCTCACCTGGGTCAGGTTCTTCCCCACTGAGGTAACAGCTTACCCTTAAAAGCATTAACTCAGAGCAGCCAGTAGGGGGAGCTATGGGCATTCCCTTCCTTTCTCTGCTTGCCATCAATATCAGAGAGTTCAGCCAGGGCATCATCACTCTGTTCCAAGGGCCTAAGGCAGCCTTGTTACATTGTTTCAAAGTCTCTCTATAAAGGCCTTAGTGTCTACAGACTGCTCTGGGATTCAACAAACTTGGAACTGCTCAGATCTTTTCTGTGCTGCTGGAGAAGATTTGGAAGACTGGAAGGGATTTTGTAGAGCATCTTGGCCAGGAGGAAGAGAAGGCTTAGCAAGCTCGTTGAGTTTGCTTTTTTTTTTTTATTTGCAAGGTCACACACAGTTGACCTCACTATGACCTTTGGGTTTCTGAGAACACAGGCTACCTTAGAAAATTTTTAAAGAACTCAGCTTGTCTTTGGCCATCATTCTGTCTGAGCTACTGGAACAGGAGTGGCACAAAGAGGAGGTGAGAGAGTGCGTGTGGATGGCAGTAAACATGGGAACAGGGCTCTGTGGAGGTGGACACAGCAACACTCAAACCTCCATTATCACTATCTTAATGTCTCCATACCCCAGTGAATCTGAGAATACATTCCCCCGGGGCTCCTAAAGGGTGAGATGAGGTGATGTGTGCAGGCTGTGTAGGGAGGCTGCCAAGGTGATACATGCGGGCTGTACAGAAATGCAGCCAAAGTGATGCATGCAGACTGAGCAGGGGTGCAGCCAAGGTGGTGCATGCAGACTGAGCAGGGGTGCAGCCAAGGTGGTGCATGCAGACTGAGCAGGGGTGCAGCAAAGGTGATACATGCAGACTGAGCAGGGGTGCAGCCAAGGTGATACATGCAGACTGAGCAGGGGTGTAGCCAAGGTGGTGCATGCAGACTATGGAGGGATGCAGCCAAACCTCACAGTTACTAGTCTTTCTTTCTTTTTTATTTGTTTGTTTGTTTGTTTGTTTGTTTTGTGTATATGAGTGCTCTATCTGCAAGTGTGCCTTTATGTCAGAAGAGGGCATCAGATCCCACTATAGGTGGTTGTGAGCCACCATGTGGTTGCTGGGAATTGAACTTAGGACCTCTTGAAGAGCAGTCAGTGCTCTTAGCCTCTGAGCCATCTCTCCAGCCCCATTACTATTATTTTTAGCAATATTTTTATCATCAAAGTTTTAGAGCCTTTTGTTCTGCTTGCTCCCTCTGGGCTTCTGGCTAAGAAGAGTCTTCTCCATCCTCTGCCTCCCCTGCCTCTCACAGGCTTGGGCTCATGCTTCTGACTCCCATGACATCTCTGCGTATTACAGCCAAGAGAGACTTCCATGTTTAGCACAATGACCAGTTCATAGGTCGCTATCATAGGTAGAAACTGTGACACTGGGGGCCAGGGGTAAGGGTGAACGAAGCATGGAGCAAGCAGATGCATGGTGCTGGGCTACATTTGATTTCTGACCTCAGCCACACGCCAGTAAAGATGGTGTTGTACAGGGCTGCAGAGATGACTCAGTGATTCGGAGCATTTGCTCCTCTTCCAAAGTACCCAGGTTCTGTTCCAGCACCCACCCACATGGTCGCTCACAGCTGTCTAACTCCAGTTCCAGGGAATCCAATGTCCTCTTTTGGCTTCCTCTGGCACCAAGCATGCATGTGGTGCCAGATATATACCAGCGAAAGACCCATACACATAAAATAAAATGAAGGGGGAGGGAGATGGAGTCGTATTCTGGGGGTGTGGCATCATGGCGGTGTCAAAAACTGTCAGTGGGGTCAAAGACAGACACTCATACTAAAGGGAACCAAGATCCAGAAATCCCAATCATGAGTTTGTGGCTGGGGTGGGAAGAACATAGGAGTCTGCCTGGAGTCATTCCAGTAGTAGAACAAGCGGCCAACAGTTGAGACAAATCACACTGGGAGACATCACCCAGACACAAAACCGATGGGACCCAGTGACAAAATGGTTGGGAGTGCCTAGGAGAGGAACCTGAGAGGACTGGGAAGGGGTAGTCACAGTCCCTAGTCTTTGTCCCAGGTATGGCTCTTCCTTTATAGAACGAGGCAGAAGTGAGACCAATCAGCGCCAGCTAAGAGGGGTAGGGAAAGGGCCTCCTGGCCTCCCAGGCCTGCGAGTGTGCCCACGAGTTCTTTGTGGCTCTCAAAAGCCCCTCTCCTCTGTTTCCGTGTCCACCACATTCTTCCCCTGCTTCTCCAGCCCACAAATATTTATTGAGCACATCTCACATGTAAAGCAATGTCCTAGGTCTTGGTGCCCAATAAAAATGTACTGAAGCAATCATATTATGATATAAAGCTGGCATGGGGAAGATCCAGGGGAGACTGGCAGGGAATTTAGTTACTAGACAGCATCTGGAAAGGAAGTAGGGGTGACCCATTGCCAGAACAAGGGTTGGTTAAAAAAAAACCATAAAGCATTAGATGGAGAAAGCCCGCCAACTCAGAAAAGCAGGCATGGAGCCTGGCCTGGAGAACAAAGACTGGCAGCGAGCACTGGGCATCACTTGCAGTGGGAAGCTTTAAACCAAGGAATGACGAAGTGCAGTGGTATGCTGAGACGCTAAAGGCCTGGATCTGTGCTTAGACTGAGTCTCAGGGATAGCTTATGATTTGGGGTATCTCCAGAGGTCCCTGCTCCCCCAAGGGCCCCTTCCTCAACGCATAGGAGAACTTATCACAACTCAGAAAGGAGGCTTGCAGTCCTCCAGCTCTGCCCCCACCCTCGCCACTCCTGATGTAACCCCACCTAGAGGTGCCCCAGTGAGCCATCTCTGAAGCCCTGCGCAATGCCAGACAGCGCCCTCCTACACGGACTTGACCTGTAGTCAGGCACAGCCAGTTAGAAAAGCAGAGACTTGGTCTGGGGAGATGGCTCAGTAGATGAAGCACTTGCTACACAAGTGAGCCAATCTCAGTTCAAATCCCCAGCACCCATGTACAAAGCTGGTGTGACTGCATGTGCCTGGAACCTCAGTGCTGTGGGGAGAAGAGACAGGAGGATCGCTGGGGTTTGCTGCCCACTAGCCTAACTCTAGGTCCAGTGAGAGACTGCCTCAGCGGGACACCTGATGTCCTTCTCTGGCTTACATTCACGCACGCGCACACACGCACACATACAGGCATGCACATACATATACAGCAGAGAGAGAGAGAGAGAGAGAGAGAGAGACTCTCGGGACCTGCACCAGACCAACTGAGCTCCATTTAACAATGCAGGGGTGATTTATTTGCAGGCTTGTATGGGACTCTACCTGTGAGACAAGCTGAACATTGAGGCGTGGGCTCTGAGATCAAAGTGGCCAGTTACTGTGTATCTATGGGCGTGGGGACTCCTCCCTAGTGATAGCTGAGAACCCTTGCGCTAAGTATGAGGTGGAGAGCAGAGATTTGAGGTGCAGGAAAGGTGAAAGAGAACACACACACACACTGTGTCATGTGCCTGTACCCTTATCCTATTGTTCAGTTCTCTGGAACATCCTTTACCCTCTTCCTTTCTCTTTTAAGCCTCAGCCCTGGGGTCAACTCCTAAGAGCCCAGCTGTTGTTCAGACAAGATTAAGTGTCTTTCCTGTGTTCCATACTCCTCCACAGCAGCAAGCCAGAGCTACACAATGTGTTCCTACCCTAACTAAACTGTAAAGTCAAGAGCAGTGACCAGATCTCACTTTCTGCTTCAGGAACAGCTGACCCGTGGCCAGTACTATCCTAGTGAGGGTCGCTGTTGCTGGGATGAAACACTGTGACCAAAAAGCAAGTTGGAAAAGAAAGGGTTTATTTGGCTTACACTCCCACATCACTCACTGTTCATCACCAACGGAAGTCAGGAACTCAAACAGGGCAGGAACCTGGAGGCAGGAGCTGATGCACAGGCTGTGGGGGCTGCTTACTGGCTTGCTCTCCCTGGCTTGCTCAACCTGCTTTCTTATGTCACCCAGAGCCACCAGCTCAGAGATAGCACCACCCACAATGGGCTGGGCCCTCCCATATCAATCACCAGGTAAGGAAATGACCTACAGCCAGATCTTATGGAAGCATCTTCTCAACCGAGGTGCCCCTTCCGATGACTCTAGCCCGTGTCAAGTCGACGTAAGCTAGCCAGCACAGGTACCCAGCACAGACTTCTTAAATAGATGAATACTGGTCAAACATAAACAAGTGAATCTCCAGTGGACACAGCAGGTGCTAATTAGCTGCCTACCATTCTGTGTTGCTCACCAGTAGCACGGGGCTGAAGGCAAGAGTCTTATGTTGCACATAAGGACTTAATAAATGTCCTAGTTGGGCATTGGTGGCACATGCCTTTCATCCCAGCATTCAGGAGGCAGAGGCAGGTGGATCACCGTAAGTTTGAGGCCAGCCTGGACTACAAAGAGAGTTCCAGGGCAGAGCCAGGGCTGTGACAAAACAAAACAAAACAAACAAACAACCTGTCTTGCGGGGGGGGGGGGGGGGGAACAGATACCCTTTAGTTTCAACAAATAAAGGTGTGAGAAGAGGATAGCACAGTGCTGTTGGGGTTGACACCCTGGCTCTGTTACCTGCTGTGTAGTTCAGGCCACTTACATAACCTCTCCGGTGCCTCAGTTTATTTCTCTGTAAAATCATGGTTATAGGGTTTGGGGTGTAGTACAGTGGCAGAGCATGTGCCTAGCTCTCCTAAGACCCTGGGTTCAATTTCCAGAACCATCACCGAGTGATGGTACAGAGTCTATAAGGGTTAGAGTGTTAAGCACATTAAAGCATATTCAGAGCACCTAGGGAAGCATTGTTGTGGGTGTTTGAAAGAGCATGGGTGGGTAGGAAAGGTGCTGAGCCCCCAGAAATTGAGGTAGCTGGTACCTTGAAAGGCTGGGCAGTGAGCAGGACAGGGACTCACTGCCGTGCAGGATCCAGAGACTAATCTGGGTCCAGGTTCCTGGTCCTCAAGCCCAGCAGGGCATACCCTGCACCCACCACCTGATCCTCAAGCCCAGGAGGGCACAACCCTGCACCCACCGATAGGTCCAGGTTCCCGGTCCTCAAGCCCAGCAGGGCATACCCTGCACCCACCGATAATTAGGTCCAGGTTCCTGGTCCTCAAGCCCAGCAGGGCACACCCCACACCCACCGAGCCCTTGTCCACCACACTCACTGCCTTCCCTTCTTTTCCAAAGGAAAATGTCTCCCTGATCAAAGAGATTAATGAGCTCCGCAGGGAGCTGAAGTTGACCCGCTCCCAAATCTATGACCTTGAATCAGCCCTGAAACTGTCCAAGAAAACGCGACCACAAGAAGCCCCAGAGACAGGTAATGCCACTGGGAGTTGGGCACTGAGACCAAGGCCCGATGGCGGCCATGAGCAGGGCTCCCTTTGGCTTCTTTCGGTATCAGCTCCACTGGTGGCGTTTCGGAGCCCCTCTGTGGCACACGCCGCCTCTCCAGAGGACTGTGAGGCCCCGCCTGCAGCCACGCTCTCCTCACAGGGCCACAGGCGCCTGTCTCAAGTCCTCGGGGTTAGCTATAATTCAGAACTCAGAATCTTGCAGGTTTTGGAAAGAACATGCTGTATATTATGTAACATCCCCACAGGGTCTGGGGCAGTGCCCTGAAATCAAACACATTAGTATTCTGCAGCGACATGTGAATATTCAAGCCGAGCTTCATGAATTTAAAGCAGTGTTCCATTTTTAAATTTTTTTTTTTTTTTTTTTTTTTTTTTTTTTTTTACATTTTAGAATTGTGGGTAAGGGACCTGTCCAATTAAAAGGAAGACAAAAAGATGAGAAACTATTTAAAGACAGGGGAATTACGTAAGACATGTTCAATAGGTTCATGGCTGCAATGACACATTAAAGAGCCTCTGAGCATCTGGTGGCCAGGGTGAAAAGAGAAACCGTATGCTAGCGCATCCTCATACTTGGAGACTGAGACAGGAGCATTGCCATGAGCTCAAGGCCAGCCTGGGCTACAGTGTGAGACGCTGTCTCAGAAAAAGGGGGGGGGATAATTTACATAATTCTCCCTGTATGGCAGAAAGAAGGGGTTTAGCTTGTTTGCTTTATCTCCTGGAAAAACAAACTTTTTCCTGGCGCTAGACTCCATGAGAAAGGTATCACACAGCTCTCTAAGAAAGGAATGTTGTCTAAAAGCCTCCAGTCTCCACAGACATCCAGGCAATAAAGCTACGTTCCTAAGTCACCTTCATACCTGATCATCAGTACGAGAATATAAGGCATCTCTATGAAGAGTGAGCCAGTGGAGCTGCGCACCACTGTGTCCTGACAGTTGCTATTCGGAATAAAGACCGGATGAGCTGAAGCATCCCAGAGCAAATGCCTTGGGATTTCCGATGCCACAGGCACTCTCTCTGCTCTTTCTGCAATCTGTGTAGCAGCCCTGTGCTCCACGACTATGTGAGGTCTATGATGAACTACACACATGATTGTGGTACCTTGTCCTCACAAAGATGAGATCGCCTAGTGACTCACAGTTCCTGGAACACATGTATCCCTGTCGTTAATCATTATGTTTACATGTATGTATACAATTGTATTGCATTATGATCCTTTTAGGTAAGTATAACAGTTGGGACCAGAGTAAATCCTCTGAGTGGTACCCAGAGTCACCATCTTCAGTCCTCACCATGGACATGAGAACACAGCTTACATCCTAAAGCATGCGCTGCAGATTTCTGAGAGCTGAGACCACTTTCTTTGGAGGAATAAAGCACAGATATGCCTGTGAACAACTGCAAAACTTTAAAATGTTACAAACCTCGTCTGGTGTGGTGATACACACCTTTAGTTCCAGCACTGAGAAGGCAGAGGCACTTAATAGTTAATCTCTGTGAGTTCAAGAATGAGTTCCAGGATAGCCAGGGCTACATAGTAAGACCCTGTCTCAAAAAAAAAAAAGTAAGGAAGGAAGAAAAAGAAAGGAAGGAAGGAAGGAAGGAAGGAAGGAAGGAAGGAAGGAAGAAAGAAAGAAGAAAAGACCACAAACTCCACAAATGTTACTGTGTCTAATGGTACACATCTGTAATTCCAGCACTTGAAGGGGCAGAAGCACAAGGGTTAACTCCAATAAGAGGTGAGTGCAAGCAGGAAGACAGGAAGATCCCTGGGGATTGTTGGCTACCAGCCTAGCTAAAGAACAACCATCCCCAGGTCTGATAAGTGCTTTCTCAAGAGACTAGGTGGAGATCCATTAGAGGAAGATGTGGGGCGTCCTTCCTGTGGCCTCATCATGCACACCCATACATACACCACAGAAAGAAAGAGGCTGGGGAATAGGGGTGGGAGAAAGGGTTAAAGAGGAGAGCAGGAGAGGGAAGTGGGAGAAAATACTACAAATTCACAAAGCATTCTGAAAACTCCTTAGCTGGAACACCTTGATAACCCCCCCCCACTTCCCCTCCGCTCACAGGCAGCTCTTTATGTTGTTAATATGGAGATTTCCAGACATTCACTAGATTTTGAGGGCAAAATCTAGTGAATTTACCAGGAAGCATCAATTCCTGCCACTCTTGCATCTTCAATATCTGTCCTTTGTGTACCCCAACCCAACATTCACACCGTGAACTGTTGGAAAGCAAACCAATCCTATTCTTCATTTGCTACAGCTTTATTCAAGGAACATTCACTTGTGACAACTGGTGACAAGTAATACCAGTTGTTGACCTCAATCACGCAAAGCCTAAGGCTGACCTTGGGTTTTGAAATGCGCTCCCGCCCCCTTTCCCAAGACAAGCCAGTGCAAAGTACTCATTCTTCAAGTTGCTTAGGGAGCTGCCCTCTTGGCAGGTGTTTAAGAACCCTTTGAATAAAAAAGCTCGTCATCCCCTAGCCACTAATTTTCAAATTTGCAAGACAATTAGCTAACAGACCTAGCAGATACACCTGCTTGTTTTTCAATTACTAAAACCACAGTCACTAGAACGTACAACTAAAGGTGGCTATTAAAAGCCAACTAAGGTGGCCTAAATGTGTTCTGAGAACAGAGAGAGCACAAAAAGAAGAGACGATTGGAAAGCTGGGAAGGAGGTTGGTGAGTGTCCCTTACTTTCTAGGCCCAGAGAACTAAGTTGAAAATGAAGACCGCAGGAAAAAAAAGTAGCATATGCTAAAGTCTCAAGACGGAAAACTATAGGATAAAACTAGGGCAGCCTATGAAAGAAAAGTCAGGCTATTAAAGTGGACCCACAAGATGGTCAAAGGACTGACCTGAGTTGGGTCTTCAGGACCCGAATTGACCCCAACCTCTGTTGTGTTTGGTGGCATGCATGGAAACACACACATACACACACACACACACACACACACACACACACACACACACACACACGAGCAGAGGAAGCACTGTGTAAGTGAAGTCCCGAGTGAGTATGTGCTATTGACATGGGTATGTCATGGACCATGTCAAGGGCTGTGTCCATGTAGACAGCACCCCAAAGCCTCAGGTCCATGGGAAATGGCAAAAAACCTTCCCTCCTGGGGACAGTGTGTGAAAAAAAAAATCCATCCACTGTAGTTTTCTTCTCTCTAGCCCCACCCGAATATTCGCGACCTGAAGACTGCTCCCTACAGAGACTACCTCCTTGTTGAGCTGTAGCTAATAATTCACCTGTCTGTTCAACTGTACAATAAACACGCTGAGCTTCTGGGGTGGCTGTGGCTTGCTTCTCCATCAGACAGCCCAGCCACGCCCCATTCTAGCTTTTCTTTCTCTGTCTTTTCTTCAGTCCTTGCCACCCCAGATCAAGTCGCTGGAGCTGTGCAGCACTCAACATACAGACACATGTGCACACACAGAGAAATAGACAAGTAAAATATAACAAAAAATCAATGCCTTATATGTTTAAGGAAATAAAAAAAGAATTTTTATTTTTATTTTATTTTATTTTATTATTGGTTTTTGAAACAGGGTTTCTCTGAAAGACAGCCCTGACTGTCCAGGAACTTGCTCTATAGTCCAGGTTGGCCTTGAACTTAGAGATCCTGCCTCCCAAGTGCTGGGATTAAAGGCATGCACCACCATCACCCAGCTTTTATTTATTTTTGTTTTGTTTTTTTTTTTTTTTTTGGTTTTTCGAGACAGGGTTTCTCTGTGGCTTTAGAGCCTGTCCTGGAACTAGCTCTTGTAGACCAGGCTGGTCTCGAACTCACAGAGATCCGCCTGCCTCTGCCTCCCGAGTGCTGGGATTAAAGGCGTGTGCGAAAGAGTCTTCTAAAATTTTACAGGCAAATTATATTTAAAACCACAAATAGCTAGTATTTGTTATTTGAGAACTATAATTATTATAATTAGAAACTCAGTGAACAAAGGAACAAATCAAGTCATACGATAGACACACCCATCTGAAGGGAGAATTTGTGAACTAAAAAGGAAGATGGCGGCCGGGTTTCAGCCCAGAGGGACGAGAGACACTGAAGCCGGGATGAAGTGGAATAAGTCGCCAGCTACGTGGAGCCCTCAGAAGATGAGTGTTACCACCAGGAGTAACCGAGTTTTTCAGAGTCAATGAAAGATGGGGCCCATCAGCTCCAGGAATCCTAACGGTTCCCGAAAGGATAATTAGCAGCAAACCCACGTCAAAGCCACAGAACACCAAAGACAAGGGGTTCAGCGCCGCTGGGAGAAGAGCAAGGGCTGGGACACGGGAGTAACAGTACCAGGCGACATGTGACCTCTCGGTGGCAGCAGTGAGAGCCGGCAAGGGTGACGCAATCCTTTCAGAGCGCTGAAGCGTGGCGGCCGCATCACCAGGGAAACGAAGGCAGAACGTAGACCTCCGGCACCAGTGACGACCCTAACACAGGGACCACAGTAGCTGAGCTGTGGATCCAGACAGAGAATCTGAACTGAGATACCGGGCAGAAGCTTCGAAGCCAGCGGGTCTGGAACGGAACCGTCCTATGTCTCATTGTTTCGCAGCAGGAGAACCACGTTGTGTGTCAGGCAAGCGTGCACCACAGAGCGCATGTAGACGGCAGGGCAAGAGGATAACTCGGTTAACAGTTCTCACCCTTTGTGTGAGACAGGATGACTTGTCTTACACACACACACACACATACACACACTGTGTGTGCCAGGCTAGCTCACCCCAAGCTCTCAGGGACTCTCCTCTCTCTAATCTCATCTCCTTGTACTTCTGAGTTTACACACACACACACACACACACACACACACACACAAACACACACTACCATATTGTGCTTTATGCGTGTTCTGGAGAGTCTAACTCAGCCATCTCTACTTTGCAGTCTTTATGTTATATAAGCATATTAAACTTTTTAGAAACTAGAGGGATGATAGGAGGGCGGGGGAGAAAGAAAAAGAAAATCTTCCAAACCAATAAAGGGAAAATAGACCAAATTTGAAAAGAAATTAAAGAAACATACTACAGAGCCTAGAAAGGAGGAGGGAGTAAGTCCAACTGTATCCCTGACCACTTTCTTATCTTCCATCCTTTGAAGTCAGATCTGGGGCTGAGAATGTAGCTTGGTACTGAATCTTTACCATATGTATGTGGCCCCTAGGTTCAATCCACAACACTGAGATAACCATAGTGGTGACAATAATAAGTTAATTGCTTAAATAAATCTATCTGTCTATGAAAGGAAGCCTGTGGGCAGCAGAGAGGGACACTGACCAGGTCTGGAAGGTGACATGTTCTGAGACAGGGGATGTGAGGACGGGGCGAGGGTAGAGGAGCCTCACCACAAGAGCTGACTTCTCAACACCCAAACACCCAAGGAAGAGACAGAGGTTTATACACCAAAGAAGGGGGCCCCTGTAAGACTGAGCCACACACAGTATGGCCACCAGGCAGTTTGTTGTCGGAAAGAATTGAAAGAGACCGATGGGGCTGATGGGAAGAAACAGGAAAAGCACAACCCAGGCCCTGGAGATACTCACAAGCCAGAATGGGAGACAGACCAGGAAACGTGACAGAAGCCCCACATGGTGTCCTCTGGGCCATCCTCCACATGTTGCACCCCTAGGAACATTCCTGGGGCAATATGACCCAAGCCAGACATGTTTCAGAAGGTGACTGCTCCAGAGCAGCCGCCAGCCTTAGCTGTGGTCTGGTGGCCCTTCCTTGCCTCTGGGGAGAGCCTGCCACTACCCACCTCTGAAGTCCAGTGACTTCACTCAGTGATTGGACATCCTAGAGGGCCTTAAAATTACAGTTTGGAGCAAGATCCTTAGAACACATGTGGAAAGGATGTGCTCGTCGTCCTGTGGCGGCCAGAAGAGAATGTCAGTGCTGAATCCCTCAAGCCGAAACCAAATGCCTCCAGGACAGTGGCTTCACTGGCACCTGAATCCCCCAGGAAGCCAGATGGTGACTGGTTAAGGGGCTGCCTGTGAAGGCTGCTGGGAGGAACCTGGAGATGGAGCTGATGCAAAGGTCATGCCCCTGAGGACAGTAGTTACCAGAAACAACTCCTGTCAGGAAGACAAAGGGTTGATACCTAGGGAGAAAAAACACTAGGGGATCAGAAGCCTTGAGACTGCAGAAAAGGAAGCCTAGAAGGAAAGGCAGAAGGAAAGGGACTGGACCTAGGAAAAGCAAGATAAACCAATTGCTCTTTAAATGCTGGCCCCATCACAGCCATCATAGGCCGAGACAAGGCTGACCACTGGCTACTGCTGACTGTTCCCCTGAGGAAACTGTCTCTCCCTTAGCCTCCAATGTCTATTCTTTCCTAGTTTTCCCTTTAGAGCTACAGGAAAGGGCTGGCGGTAAGAAGAGGTGACAGGCAGTACCAGTTGTTAACAAGACTGATGAAGAGGGAATGGAGGTCAGAGTTCAGCTGTGCTGCTGTGGGGAATGGCAGTTTGCAGGCCATACAATCAGCTGGAGCCAAAGCACTGAACCTTGCGTGTTACTTTTCTCAGTAGCACACGTCGAGCCAGACATAGATGGGGAGACCCTGAAGGCTGGGCTGTCTCAGGTGTGGGCTGGGCAGGACAGAGGAAATAGAAGAACAAGCCAGTTAGAAAACTGGGAGTGGAGGTGTCAGGGAAACAGAGGGGGGAAAGTGGGTCTAAGTGACCAGCGAAGAATGTGAATTTAGGAGCCCATCTCGTGGGTAGAAGAGAATCACAGGAAGACGCCGTTTGCACAGGATGGAAATGCTGTACCAAAAGTGAAAGACTGTGGTTAGCTATGGGTGCCCTGGCATGGGAGATGGACAGCAGAGGGACCCTGGGTGGTGAAGAAAGGTGACATGGCATGGAAGCCACGATGACTGCTGGGAGTCCAGCCCTTTGAGGCCCAGGCCTGAGATAAGCCATAAATCCAGGGTGGTGGCAAACCCCATGACACGGACGATGGCAAGATCCAAGGTGCAGGAAGCATTAGCAGGTGCCACACAAAAGGAGGAGAGGAGTCTGTATCCAAAAGCACCATCTTTGCCAGAAGCCGGTGTCTTGGATTCCAGCGTTGTCCGCAGGGGAGTTGCACTTGACCTCAGTGAGGCACATGGACATAGGCAGGTCAGACTTACCGCGAGGGCGCAGTCTGTGTCTCCCAGTGTGAATGCTCCGTGGGTGTTTGGAGGGGGTAGAGACTGCAGTAGTACAGTACTTGGCCGCAGTGACCCTGCTGTGTCCCTCACAGCTCTCATCAAGGACATGGCCAGAGTCAGCCCTACTACGAGACTGAGTGAACAGGAGGAAACCGGGAGAATCATCGAGATGCAGCGCCTGGAAATCCGCCGCCTCAGAGACCAGATCCAAGAGCAGGAGCAGGTCCCGGGCTTCCACACCATTGCTGGAGTTCGGCTCCCTTCCCTCATCGACTCAGATGTGGATTTTGAAGTGCACACCAAGTGACCTCTGGTGAGCTGTTTGCAGCCACAGCCAGAAGCACGACATGTCTGTCACCAAGCCAGACGGCTACCTGAATCCCATCAACCTCTTTCATCTATCTGGAGAGTTGGGGTCAGAATAAAGCAGGGTGAGAATAAAGGTGTTTACTCACAGCCTTGTCCAACTTCTGCTGAGGGTGGGGCCATATGGGAAGGGGTGAGAGGAGCCTGAGGACTGGGGACTGCAGGATCTGCAGGCCTTTGTCGTTTGCTCCTGTGCAGGAACTGGGCAATCTGCACCGCAGACATGGTGAGACCTGGGGCCCGCAAGACAAGGCTGGCTGCTCACATCTTAAGTAGCTCACCTGCAGCTTCTCCCCTGGCTTTCATCTCTCCCAGCCAAGTCAGGACCAAACAGGGTCTCCTCTGGTTTCTTCTTCCTCATGAAATACCACAAGGGACTTCCTGTCTTCCTTCTCTTGCCTTCACATCTGTGTTCGGTGTGACCTTAACCAGTTCTCCATGTCTGGAGACACTTTATACTCTCTAGTAATGCCTCCAGGTCCCAACCCAGGAGCCTAGATACAGGTAGGTACTAGAAAAAGATTCCTTTATAAAATAATACTGTAACTCAAATGTCCTTGGCGTCTGTTTGCAGAGAACAGATATCTAGATCAGTATTTAAACCCACAGTCCCTCCATGCCCCTGTGACAGCCATCCTGACCCTTACCCACTGGGATCTTCCACAAATCAAGCTGGCCTGTTCAAGACTCACATCCTGTCGTCACCTTTGCAGGACAGAGTGGTTTGACATGAGACAGGGATAGAGGAGGGATGGGGTGAGCAGGGCCAGACCCTTCCTGACCTTGAAGACACGTGAAAGAGACTGATCAGAGCCCCAAGGTCAGTGCCAGGCTGCTGGAACCACTGTCCTCGGCTTCCCAGGCCCTTTCCACACTGCTCCATTTCCAGTTTCCATAACAGGCCAGTCTTCCTGGATCTCTGTACTTCCGCACTCAACTTCCTCTGCCCGAGACGCTGTTGCCCCCACCGAAGTTTCAAATCTGAGCTTAAGTGTCACCTCCTCAGAAAGCCAGACCTTGACCTCCTTTCCTCTGTCTAAGTCACACCTGCCATACTGTTTCCTTTCAACCCCTCACTATGCCTCATCTGTCTAGCTGCTTCGTGTCTGCCTCTCCTGCTGGCTGAGCTTCATGAGAGCTATCCCTGGGTCTAAAGCTCACTTGGATGTCATGGGCGGCATCGATGGAGAGGGTCCAACAGTAGAAGCAAGAGGCCTGGTTAGGGAGCAGTTGTGTGTGTACGAGCGTGAGAGACTGACTGGTCGCTTGACCCAGGAAGATGGCTGAGGGGAGGCAGAGAAATGAATTCCTCTGACTTCCAGTCTGGTGGGAGTTATCCAAAGGAGAGGAAGCATGGCCTGGGCAGGAGAAAATGGAGCTCTGATGACTGGAAGCATTCAGATGACAAGCACATCACCAGGAAATGTTCTTAAGCCAGACCTCACCTTTCCTCCTACAAGATGGTTTGAGAGTCACATGACTGGGACCGTGGTTATGACCCTGCTACCCAGTGGCCTCCAATGCCTGTGTTTTCATACACTGAGCCATGAGAGGTGCCTGTCCAAACACCTCAGGCCGGGTGGTTGGAGGGTATTGGAATGTAGCTCCCAGAGACTCTTAACCAGAAGGAAAGGGGGCGGAAACTGAGCTTTCCGTGGCTGCTGCCCAGTGGATGAAGGGAAGGAAGACAGAAGCAGCAGCAGCTGAGCTCGAGAAGACCCCCAGCTAGTGCCTGAGCCTGCGGCTTGTTTTCTTAGCTGCAGAGGGATGAACGTAGCTTCAGCCGGAGGCTAGAGGCTCAGCCTTTTTAGCCCTCTACATCCGGCCTTCCATGCTGCTATACCTACCTGCAGGGTGGCCCTGATTCTCTGGTTGTTACCTCTCAGACCCCCTGCCCCTCCACTTTGCCTGTCTTGACTTCATGGGGAGGCAGAAGGCCCTCCTTCATACCAATTACCTTCTCCTCCTCGAGGTCTCTTCTGCTGGTTGACCCCTCCCAGGCAGACTGAACCTGGCAGTCGTTCCCATCCCCCACAGCAGCTGTAGAGGCCGAGCCAGTCACCCACTGGCACATGAACTCAGCTCTTGCTCTTCTGGTGGCAGTCCATCATTGAGCTCTGGGGACTCATTCAGTGGGTATGACAGCTAGTGGCTTTGGGAGAAGCTTGTCATCCTCGTGTAGGAGCCTCAGAATTGCTCTTTTTCTCTGTGCCTCAGACATCCAGTGTGCACCACTCCCCCACGCACACACGTCTTCTAGAATCTCGGCATCAGTTACGGCCTGACAGTGTACATTGCTCAGATCTCAGATGTGCCCTCTCTGCCACCCTGTCCTCTTAAGACAGAAACTCCACCCCACAGTGTCTTGGCATCGACGTCCACCTTTCTCCACTGTCTCCACAAAGCACGAGCAACCATGTCATTACTCACCAGCTGTTCCCAAGAGGGGCACAGGCAGTCCCAGGAACAGATGTATGGTCAGGTAGCACACCTTGTTACAATTATTGCTCTGGCTTCAGAAAGGAAGGAGGACTGATATCTCAGGCTCAGAAGTGGGGCTCATCCACGGCTCTGAGCCCCCCAAGACTATCAAGGACTCAAGAGAGTGGTTATGCTTTGTTCCTGTCTGAAACGCAGCCATGAGTGGAGCCACACTGGGAGGCATATTTACAAGGACGTAACCTTGCCGTGTGCCAGGCAGCAGGAGGGGCCCGCATTACTGATTACCTGCAATGACTGGTAGGTTTACAAGAACTGGTATTTATTGCTCATCTATTAAGTGTCACGTGGTAGAACAGGGCAGGGGCATCTAGGCAATATTGTTATGCCCAAATTCGCAATCCCCCCCCCCCCGAAGCCAACAAGGAAACCAAGAGTCCCCTGTGGAAAAGCAAAGAGTCTTATTTTAACCAAGTTTGCAAACTCGGTCTCTCCACATGTCCAACGTAGTGGAATAACCAGAGAGCCCTGAGCTCAATTAGAATAGGGTTTTATAGTAAAGGTGGGAGTGAGGGGTTTCTGAGGTTTTAAGACCCCTGATTGGCTGACATTCGTCTAGGGTTTCCTGGTGACTGTGCACTGGCAGGTGTTTCTATCTACAGTGCTTGGAATGCCAGGACTTTGCTTTGAATGGTCTGTTCTTGGGTGGGGGTCGGGCGATCGCAGCTTGTGGTTCCTCCTGCAGTCTGGCATTGTCTCAGGGTAAACAAATGAGACCCCAGCCTCCATTGAAATTCATAGATGGCCAGAGTCCCAGGTGATAATGGTTGGAGGATGTAAAGGACTTCCTTTGGGTGACCTGCCCAGACTTAGATCATCATGGCTGCCCCCCACACATATTAAGTGTATTGATGTAGTAAGTGTTAAAACTGGGGCTATGAGTTCTAGCAGAAGGCTACAGGTGCCCTTTTTTGGCTACAACTCCAGACAGCTTAAGCAAAGAGAGGGGAATTTGTCTCACAGGCTTTCTTTTGGGAGAGAAGCACCCAGGCCTCAAGAAGGAGGCCTGAGCCAGGGCCTGGGACACAGCTGGAGCCCATCCCCCTCTCTTGTCCAGTACCCTCCATGCAAACAGGAATCCCATCACAAGTTCAGCTGGCAGAAGGGCACTTTAACCACTGAGCCATCTCTCCAGCCCTCAGAAGGGAGGGCACTTTAATACCGATCCTCAGAAACTCCGAGCAGAAATGAAATCTCCAGTTCATTTTTGTACTTTTTAAAGCTTACTGTGTGTGTGTGTGTGTGTGTGTGTGTGTGTGTGTGTGTGTGTGCACATGGGTGAGCATAGGTACTCATGGAATCCAGACAACCACATCAGATCCTCTGGAACTGGAGTTGCAGGCGTTTGTGAGCCTTTTATCTAGGACTATCCTCTGGAACAAACTATGACCACCCCCATGAATTCAGTTGTGCTCACTTACTTGGGCCAGCAGCTGGGCTCTTTGACTGTCGACCTTCCCTGGGGTGCCAGAGTGCCATAAGACCCTCGCTGGGGATCCAGCTGCACCTCCCAACAAGGGGTGTACAATTTTGGTCTATCTAGATGGACTCTGGGATGGATGGGTAGGATTTACTGTGTACAGGGGGAAGGACTGGGAGAACAGTCCATCTATGTATCCATGAGGAAGCTTGTCATCCGTTCCGGGTGCAGACTTTCCAGTGCGGCTGCTTTAAGGCCACTCCTGTTCACACCCGTGACCTCCGTCGCTCTATAAGGAAGCATAATCAACTTACTGCTTCCCCAAAGTGAACCTTGACAGAATTGTACCTCAGGTTGTCATTGAGACCTTCGGAGAGAGGGAGTCATTGTTTACCTCTCCTCCAGGGAAGGAATTTTAGCAATCAAGCTGCTTGACGTGTGTCCTGGGAGCTGAACACAGGTCCTCTGCAAGGATAGTATGTGCTCTCGACCACTGAGCCATGTCCTCGGCCCCTCTAACACAATCTTAAATTGCTCAAAGGGAGACATGGGGGCCTAGCCTGAGTCTGGGGCTTACTTCTGTTTGGTCAACTGTAGACACAGCCGTGAGTCATAAAATAGAATCCTAGTTCCTAGGGCTCTACGTGGAAAGAAGATGAGTGTCGTAAGTGGGACCTATGTCCCCCAAATTATGTCTACCTAGAGGAATGGAGCAGAGTATGGCTCCACTGATGCCCTGCTGCTACCCCATGGTATGTTCTTTTTTTCTCCTAGCCTTTCCGCCCAGATGACGGGAGCATTCGCTCCCAGCTCTCACTCCTGTGTCTCCTGCACAACACCTGGTTTGCAGGGTACAACAATTTTTTGCTGAATGAGTGGGTTCTATCATTTAATTCCCCTCGTAACTATTCATTAAACCTTGTTATTTTACAAAGGAAGAGACCCAGACCCACCAAGCGTGCCCTGGTTGGGTTTTTGGTGTTTTTGTTCCTTGTCAACCTGACGCAGCTAGAGTCATTGGAGAAGCAGAAACCTCAGTTGAGAAAATGTCCTCACTGATTGACTTGTAGGCAAGTCAACAGGGCATCTCTTGACTGAGGATGTGGGAGCGCCCAGCACTCTGTGGGTGGTCCCATCCCTGGACTAGTGGTCCTAGTGTTAATTGCAGTCAGGCAAAGCAAGCCAGTAAGCAGCACTCCTCCATGGCCTCTGCATCAGCTCCTGCCTTCAGGTTCCTGCCCTGAGTTCCTTCAAGTGAGGGACTGTGATGTGGAAGAGTAAGCGAAATAAACCCTTTCCTTCCCAAGCTACCTTTGGTCATGGTGTTTTAACATAGCAATGGAAACTCAGCAGGTTTTCTATTACCTAACTAGAGCTAGAATTCGATACTTCAAGATCAGCCTGGCTCCAAAACCATAATTCCACTCAGTTGGGTCAACAGCCATGAGTTGTACAGCTATTGTTCTAGGAGCTGGAGACACAGCTCAAGGTTATGCTTCAGGAAGGAGAGCAGCAGCAATGTGTACATGGGGGTGATAAGGGGTGATGGGAAGGCAGGGTGGCCAGGAACCTCTTCTGAGAAGGGGTTGGGCATGACTGTTCTCAGGGCCCAACAGCCACCATCTCTGGGAGCTCAGCTGAGCCACTTCCAAAAGATCAACCCAGCTGAGCTTGTTTACAGCTCCCCACAGGGAAGCAGAGAGGGTCACAGGGTCCTCACCTGAGTATCACCACCCCATACCACAGCTGTCCTAATTACATGTGACCTGGGGGGAGGGGGGGCGCCAGAGTATACAGGCCGAGGAAGACTAACGAAGGGGATGGTGAGGGGTATGCACCAGAGAAGAGGGCTCAGACAGGGGTTTAGACCAGTAGAAAGTCTTGATTAACCGGCTACTAACTACACTGGGTGTGTGGAATTCTGGGATAGCCCTTTCTCAGTGTGAGCTTTTAAACACAAAAACCATGTTCTGGGTTGACATACATCAGTTAACAAGAACAGTTAACCAGAAGCAGAACCACAAAAGCCAAAAAGCAAGGTTAGTACATTCAGAGACTTCCCCAAACCTATAGACTTTGGTGGATTAAGTTTCTGTTTTCATGGGTATTATCTACCTACTGAGTTTTACAGCCTGAATGGTTCTTCCATCATGGAGTCAGTTGTGGTACGGTCTAGGGACCTGTTACAGGAGACTCCATCTGTGCAGCTGTAGGGAAGACATCATCCCTGTTCAGTAAAGACCATCCAGTGCAGCCTTTTGTTGGGAAGCACCCACATTCTAGGAACTAACCCCTCACCTATGCTCTGGAAGTAATCCCAATAAACTCATTGGTTCCCCGAGTGAACTTTGGTGGAGTCGAATCATCGGGACATCAGGAGAAGGGGCAGACACAGCTTATATCTCCCCTTGGGAATGGATTTTAACAGCTGAAGGTGACATTCGAGCTCATTCCTGGAGGGACGGACAGAGTCATCTGAAAGGGAAGCAGAGGGAGACACCAATGAACACAGGTTCTGAGGCAGTGGGATGACGTAAATAGGGCCTCAAAGATCATGGAAGGACCCAGACTGCCCATGGGAGGGAATCAAGCAGGCAGTGACGTTCACCATAACAGGCTCATTTCAGCCTCTGGCTGAGCACAGAGGTGGAACGACCACAGAAGCAGGGAGATGGTCTTCAGCTCGTCTGTTCTTTCCCTGTATCCCCCCTCAGACCCACACCTTCTCTTGCATGCCCACTGCCACCTCTACCTCCCAACCTGCCACTTCTGCCCCCATGAGCTGCCCCCACAACCTCTGCTTTAGGAATAGAGTGCAACACTAACTTTGAGTCACTGACTTCCCCACCAGTGTTTAAACTGAGGAAGCTCTAGGCTCTGTTTCCTCCTCTAGAGACTCCAAAAGGGAAAGAAAAGAGGAAAAAGATGCTCAGGGATTCCCCGGGGCCAGTTCTGTCTAGGACAGCTAAACATTGGGTCAGCATGAGACTCTAGTACTGCTGAACACTGGGCCAGCATGAGACTAGACTTTCCTAGGGACCAGGATATTCCAAGTGTTCAGAGCAAATCCAGGCTGGCAAGCTCTGCTCTCCCCGGCCTGGTTCTTATAAAGGGGCACATTCATAATGCTTTGCAAAGTGGCAGGATTAATGCCCGCAATGTCATGCATGCCCCCCATGTTCAGCCTGGCCTGCAGCAGCCAGCCCTAAACCCTTCTTCAGGGGAAAGCCATCCAGAGTTAGGCTCCCCAGTGAGGACAGTCAAAGGCAGAGGTGGTTCCTGGGTGCTTGATGTGTAGCTAATTTGAACTGAGATACACTCTGTATGTATTTCAAAGAGCACATTAGTGCCTTTTATAATAAAATATATTTTGGAATTCAAGTATATGTATTCTTGCAGTGCTGGGGATGAGATCTAGTGTCGAGCAACCACTGGGCTATGTCCACAGCCCAGCAAATACATTTATTTTAATGTGTTAATTTTGCCTGTGTCTTTTGAAGCAGGCTATCAGAAAGGTTTAAATCATATACATAAGCTCATACATACACAAAAAGCACGCTGTTCTGGAGTTAGGAGGTTCCGGGTCACCTGCACAGGACAAGGCAAAGAGGAAGCCAGGCCATTATCCTGTGAACAGATCATGGGAAGAGATAACTTGGGTTTCCTTTTGCTGTTGTTTTAGTTTCGTTTTTTTTTTGTTTGTTTGTTTGTCTTGGTTTTATTATTATTATTATTTCATATACATCAAAAGAAGAGAGAAGATATGCTATGTCTGTTTTAGAGTAGAGCAGAGGATACATGACAGCCCACACACCCTCCAGCCAGCCACTCTGGTCACTTGGGGCATGGTGTTTGAGAACCAGATTGGCCAACTGGAAGCAGAGCTCTGAACCACATCCCTGTTCCACTTCAGAACACTTCGTGGATCCCCTGCATTGTCCAGATGCATCTCCGAGGCCTTCAAGGCCCACACAGCCTGGGCCCAATTTGTCTTTCTGGTTTCATCCCAAATACTCAAGGCTCAAAATAGTCACTTGTTGGTTCACAACCCCTCTCCCTTGTTGAGACAGGGTTTCTCTGTGTAGCTCTGGCTGTCCTGGAACTCACTCTGTAGACCAGGCTGGCCTCAAATTCAAAGAGCTGCCTGCCACTAAAGCCCAGCAGGGTTTTTTTGTTTTGTTTTGTTTTATTTTGTTTTATGTTGTTTTTTAAAATAATTTTTTATTTTATGTGCACTGGTGTTTTGCCTGCATATGTGTCTGTGTGAGGGTGTCAGGTCCCCTGAAACTTGGGTTACAGACAGTTGTGGGCCACCATGTGGGTGCTGGGACTTGAACCTGGGCCCTCTGGAAGAGCAGCCAGTGCTCTCTCTCATCAATTCACACTTTAGCCAGCTACTAAAGCCAACAATTGTTTATCAATTGCCCTGCACGCACAGGTTACGGAGTGCTGGCTGCTGAGACCACTCTTAGCAAACTGAACTGGCTAGGGATACACATCTGGGGAGTGGGGTAGGTGGAAGCTAACGAACTAAAATGACAATTAAGAATAAGGAAGAACAGTTGTGGATGAACGTCGGGGAAGCCCAGGCCAGGAGTGCAGCCCAATCAGCCAGGTCAAACGGGGCATCTCAGCTGAGTGATTGGCCAGACTCAGGAAGAGGGAGCACGAAGTTCAAAGGGCAGGTAGAGGATCGTCCTGTAGAAGGATCCTCTGGGTAGAGGGCAAGGGCTTCTTGTGACTTGAAAGGGATGAGGAATTTAACCAAGAAGTGCTTACTCTGGGAGCTACAGCTGTCCACCTGAAAGGCCTCTCCCCACCCATGGGGCAGGCTGACTCTGCCACCCACTTGAGGCCTCAAGGAAAAGAGACCAAGGGCTTATTGGGGGAAAGCTCAAGATGGAGCTACTGGAGCAGGGTTTGGGGTATCACTGATGGTGGGCTGTGGTGCCAGGGCCGACTGGGGGGCAGAGCTGGGTTTTGAAGGACTAAACTCAAGGATAGAAGTCAAAAGTGCGGCTGAGGGTACAGTTGGGATTTAGAACTAAAAGTCCACAATCAGCTAGACTAATGGGCTGGAGCTGAGGGTTCAATCCAGGTGTGGGGCTTCCCGCTAGCTATCCTCCTGCCTCCGCCTTTCAGAGCGCAAAGTTTACAGGCCTGGAATGTAATAACGTGCAGGCTTGACGGTAGGTATTCAGGGAGGAGCTTAAGGTAAGGTGAGGTTGGATTTGGGGGAAGAGGGTTGGGGCTCAGACCGGGGCAGAGGGACAGCATTCTTTCCTTCTGCTGACTGAGTCTTCCAACCTTCCATTTGCCTTCCAGACCGAACAGCAGCAGACAGAAGCCCCTCCCTTCCAAGGAATGTCTCGGCCCCACAGAAGACGCAGGGCCACGTCAGCCAATTGGCTCTGGCCCTGCCCTCGAAACAGCACCTGTTAATCCCCTCTCCTTCCAGCTCACCTGGATGCAGGTTAGGCAGGTGAAGCGTCTCCCCGGAAACGGAGCTAGAGCGCCCCACCTGCTGGGTCCTACCTGCTTAAATCGGATCCGGCGCGGCCAGGCTTCTCGTGAGTGCCCCATACCTCCCCACCCGCCCCGCCCCGCCCCCACCTTTTCCAGTGGTTCCACTACTGGGAACCTCCACCCACCTTGGGGTCGTTCCCCAGTAGGCCTGTGCCAGCACCTTCAGACCAGCAAGTCACATGCTGGGGAAATGCTGGGACAGACTCCGCCCGTCGCCCCTCCCCCGCCCCCCGTGGGGGCGTGACATCTACCACGCCCACTTTGCGTGCTGGTCAGCCTCGGCAGAGGACAGAGGGGTGGTAGAAGACAGCTCTGTGGAGTAAAAACCCGTTCTCGGCTGTGTGGGACATGTGGTCTCCAGGACCGAGGCCCTCTGATTCACCCTTAGTCTCTGTTACTCAGAAAGTATGTTTTGAGCAACTTTGCCCCATGGGAAATCTGAAAGGACGGTGTCAGATGACTCGTTCCCCTCAGAATAAATTCCTCTGCCCTCACTTTTCAGATAAGGACTCTAAGACGTGCCTGGGACAGGCAAGCCCCTCCGGGACTCGTTGCTGGCACCTACAGGATCTGTCTCTCCTGCCGCAGGAAGCTGGACTCCTGGCCGGCAGCGCTAGCTTTATTTTTACCTGGTGTGAGTCATGCTGTCTATTCTCTAGGGAACAGGTTAAATGAGTAACACTGTTAGGTCCCTCCCCACATTCCCACGGTGGGAAGGACTAGGCTGAGGTTCAAATCCAGAGCCCTCCTTTGCTGCCTTAGAGAACATGTGGAGGGGGTACAGCCGGGGATAGACCAGAGCGAGGAATCAGGTCAGTGAGGGAGGGGGGCAACTGTGGACGGGACTGATGGAGATATATTTAGAGGCAAGAGGTAGCCCCTGGGGGCATGGATTGGCCACAGCAGAGAGAGTTGAGGAGCCCTGGTGTAAGCTGAGAGATGGTAGCGTCCTCTTGAGGAAGCAACACAGGAGGAACAGGTTGGGGTAAGCTAAGGAACTCGGGATGGGCCCTGTTGCATCAGAGATGACTTTGGCCCAGCAGGAAGATCAGCACTAGAAAGAGAGATTTGGAGCCTGCATCTTTTATTGCCAGACCAGGATGGGGATGGGATGCTAACCCACAGAGAAGGAAGGAGAGAAAGGTCGGGGTCAGCCTGCTGGTTGGAGAAGGGTTAAGTCACCAGCCTCCCCTCCCCATAACTCCTCCCATCCAGGACCCAGCAGTGACAGCTGAGGCCATGTGAGTCTGATCCTGAATGAGGCTTTATCTCTGATTGTTCGTCCCATCATCCACTGTGGCACCAGCTCCCTCCTGACAGCCTAGATGGAGACAGCCAGAGCTGGAGAGGTCAGGGGCTGGGCAAGGGGATTCCTTGAAGGGGAGGGGGAGCTCTGTGATGGAGTGAACTCTGCTGGGATCTGGGGAGGTGCTTTCCCAAGGTGCAATGCTGGAGCTGCAGCTTTCCAGAGCCGGTCCTGTGAACGCTGGGGAAGATTCTCGGGGCTCTTCCCTAAGATGCCCAGGTGAGACCGGGAGGGCCAAACGGGTGGGAAATAACATGTGGTCCTGTCCTGCAGGTGACGGTACCTGTAGCCTGGACTGAGAGGAAGAGACTGGGCTTCTAGCTGCCAACCAGGTGATGGAGACACCAGGCCATGATAAACACCGTTTGAGCCCTGACATTGATCTTCTCACCTGACCCTGCCTGACCAAGCCATGTCCCAACAAGCCTCAACAGCCAGGGGGCTGCCCCCAGATGTGCTGGCAGAGCAGGTGGAGCTGTGGTGGTCCCAGCAGCCCCGACGCTCCTTGCTCTGTTTCTCCGTGGCCGTGGGCCTTGTGGCTGGCTGTGGGGCGGGCGGCGTGGCCCTGCTGTCCTCCACCAGCAGCCGCTCTGGTGAGTGGCGACTAGCTGTGGGCACTGTGCTCTGCCTGCTGGCCCTGATGGTTCTGGTGAAGCAGCTGATGAGCTCCGCGGTGCAGGATATGAACTGCATCCGCCAGGCCCAGCACGTAGCCTTGCTGCGCAGCGGTGGAGGGGCTGATGCTGTTGTGGTACTGCTCAGTGGCTTTGTGCTGCTGGTCACTGGCCTGACCCTGGCTGGGCTGGCTGCTGCCCCATCCCCGGCTCGGCCACTGGCTGCCATGCTGTCTGTGGGCATTACCCTGGCTTCCTTGGGCTCAGTCTTGCTGCTGGGTTTGCTGCTGTATCAGGTGGGTGTGAGTGGACACTGCCCCTCGATCTGTACAGCTGCACCCTCCACCCAAAATGGCCACAGTGGTAACAGCAGCATCTTTAGCATCTCGGGACAGCTGTCCTCTGGCCAGCGTCATGAGACCACCTCCAGCATTGCCAGCCTCATCTGACAGAGATGGAGCCCTTCTTCCCATGACCTGACTCAGTGTCCCCAGAGCATTGGCAGGACACGTACAGGTGCATGCATATATGTCTGCCCCCACCCCGCTGCCACGGGATTGCACAGGACGTGATTAGGAGCTCACGTGTACCCAACACATCCACACCGTGAGAGGGTACGTGATGGATGCCTCCTTGGGGCTGATTGCTTGTGTCCGTGGACTGTCATGCTCTCTGCCTGGTTCTGGGGTCTCTAGGCACATCTGGAATCCCTGAAGGCTTGGCCTGTATCTCCAAGACCCTACAACTCCAGCCTTGTCCTACGGCATGAATACCCCAGCCATTGTTCTTCAGAGAGAGTGGCTCTTGGCAAAGCAGAGGGAAGTGGGGTGAGAGGGACCTGGACGGGAAACGCCTTTGAGTTTGTAACCTAGCAGCTGGGGCCTGGGCGAGGTGACTATTAGCCTCCCTTGCCTCAGTTCTTCGAACAGTGTTGCCATCGACTGTTAGGATTAAATCAACGAGTGAGATGAGATGACTGGACTCCCGGCAAATGTGCAGTAAGACGGTGACGACGGTTGCCGCTGCCTTCACCTCACCTTCTCACCTCAGAGAGCCTCATTCCCCAACCCCACAGCCCACTCATTTCAGGCTATGGGGCCAGGATATTGTCTCTAGCCAGACCTGGGGTTTCTTTTCTCATGAGAGAAGGGGGAAGGGTCAAGAGGGTTACACAGGTTTCTGGACCTAGAGAGAGTGGGGGAACCCAGTCCCTCACATTTGTTCACTTGCTAATTCAAAGGGAGATTTAGCCACAGGTATTGGTGACTTTCTCTAGAAATGCGCCCTCTTCCCTATATAGTCTGCCTTCTGTGGATTCCCTGAGGGATAGTTTGGAGGACATGTCTCCCTCCTCTACCTGTGAAAAAAAAACAGCCTGCAATCCATGTGGTCGCTGTACCAGTAGACCCGCTTCTGGGTTCCAGCCGCAGGAGAGGTATTCAAGCCCTTCTGAGGCCCGCAAGTCATTTCCTGCTTGGAGTCACTGTGGAAGGGGTCACTCTTTCTGTGGTATGCGTTTCCAGGTAACAAGAATGTAGGTTACTGCTTTTGCCCCTTCCTGCTACACAAGGTGCTGATTATGTGATGACCCCGGAGACCTGTCTCCTAAAAGATGCTGATGCAGGAGAAACTTAAAGTAGTAAAATTGATGCTGTAAAGCAGCATTTCCTAGCCTGCAGGTTGCGATCCACTTAGGGTCGAGTGAACTTTTCACAGGGGTCACATATCAGATAGCCTGCATGTCAGATATTTACCTTATGATTTATAACAGCAGCAAAATTACAGTTAGGAAGTAGCAAAGAAATAAGTTTATAATGGAGAAGGTCACCACAACATGAGGAACTGTATTAAAGGGTCACAGCATTAGGGGTTGAGAACACTGGTATAAAGGATTTACAAAAAAAAAAAAAAAAAAAAAAATCTTGCTTGGGAAATATTAAATTACACAAAGTAGAATTTAGCTAACAGAGCACTTCCTCCAACATGAAGATAAGCAGTACTATAACCATGTTTGCTAGGAACTGCGAGAAAGAAACCCGTACCACGACTGAAGTTGGGGTTTGCTGAGAAAGTTTCTGCTAATGTTTATTCACCAAGATTGACCTCCAATTTGGCTCCACTCCCTGATTTACAACTAGCCATTAGACCCATCCCCCTGTCAAAGAATGTGCCTCCTAGGGGCAGCTAAGTGGACAGGGCAGGGCACAACCTCCATTAAGTGCTGCTCTGCCACTGAGCCCCCTCCTCACCGCCCCGGCCCCCGTGCTCTATCAGGGAGGCATACTTCTGCCAGGTGGACAACATGGGTCTCATAATGACTATTATCAACGGAGTTGCAGGCTTTGATGAGGACAAGTGCTTTAAGCAGACAGGGCGAACCAGTCTCCTGGAGGGATGCAGGGCTAGTAAACAAGGGGAAGGGGACTGCAAACTGAGAAGGGCAAGGTGGGCAGAGCCAGGGGAGGAAGAGCAGCACATGTCCCAGAATGCCCAGAACAACCAAAACCCGTCTTATGAATGTTTCATGGAGCTTCATCCCTCTGCACATTCAACATGGGATCACTGCTCTCTTCTTAGGATCTCCCACATCTGCTCCGAAGATGCCACTAGTCATCGTCGTTCCCCCACCTCCACCCCATCACCCCCACCCCCACCCCACATCCCACCCCTGCATCCAAGCCAGAGACCACAGACACTGGAGGACATTCACCATCTCCTCTCCCAAGACCAACAACAATACATCTCCTCTGAGCCCCTCATAGACATTTGCCTGACAACACACGGCTCTACGCTCTTCAGAAGGGATCCCCTTTGTGTGATCATCATAAAACTAAAATGAACTGGAAATCTACCTTAAAATGTTTCCTAGCCGGGCGATGGTGGCGCACGCCTTTAATCCCAGCACTTGGGAGGCAGAGGCAGGCGGATCTCTGTGAGTTCGAGACCAGCCTGGTCTACAAGAGCTAGTTCCAGGACAGGCTCCAAAGCCACAGAGAAACCCTGTCTCGAAAAACCAAAAAAAAAAAAAAAAAAAAAAAATGTTTCCTAATACCATGCAGTCTTGTTCTCTCAGCCTCGTGGACCAGCCACACAGAGCTATTTCCATACGCTTTCAACATTCTCCCATTCGTCCCGGCCTTTGTCCTGTTTGCCATCCTCATCCTTTAAGACCCTGCCCACATTCTCTAGGGAGTCCTCCCTGACCCTCTCCCTTAAAATGATGACTTGTGCGCTCTCTCTCTCTCTCTCTCTCTCTCTCTCTCTCTCTCTCTCTCTCTCTCTCTCTCTCTCTCTCTCTCTCTGCCCACAGCACTGTCAGCTGCAGGTGCTAACCCACAGCTCGTGATGCACCTGAAGAGACTCAGTCAGGTACAAGCTCCTCCCTGCAGAATGGGTTTTGGTTTTGGTTGTCTATGGTTCCCTCGTTCCCAACCTGGACCTAACGTGCATCTGTGCTTCTGTTGAGACCAAAGTGCTGCAGCATGGGCAGATGGCAATGTATGCACAAAGGACAGTGAGACCCACCTTTAGCCAGGAAGGGAAGTTAGGGCAGTGCACATCTGGCTCCAAGTCCTTCCCTCCCGAGGTCCTCAACTCTCTCCCTGAAAAATCCTCACTCTCCCAGGGTTCCCAAGAGACGCAATCCCAGACCAATTCCTGGAGAGGCAAGAGACCACACGCCATCCTTCCACCTGGAATAAGCAAGGGGTCCCTTTTCCTTCCGACGAGACAGGCCTTGTCTCTTTTTAATATCTCTTTTAAGAAGCTGAAGTATTTCAGAAATGCAGAGACTTGGAAAACAGGAAGGGGGCACAGAGCTTAGACATCTTCCTGAGCATGTGGCGATGGTGCCAGGCTCCCAGGGAAGGCTGTGAGGGAGAGGATATAGTACACCCCCCCCCAAATGGCCTGCTCCATAAAGCTACAGAAGTTGGCCATCCGCCCACCCGACCATAATGGGAGGCAGGTAATGGAGCCAGCAGTCCATCTGCCAACTCCGTCACTAGAGCAGACCACTACCTTGTTCCAAACAAGTCACTCAGCCTTTGTTTAGTTCACATCACCAAGAATAGCCAACTGGCCTCTCTGCTCTCTCCAAAGCTATATCTTCTTGAAGACACGTCTCTACCCTGTCTCTACCTCCCTTGTCCTTTGGTTAAGATAACCCTTTGTTGCCGGGCGGTGGTGGCGCACGCCTTTAATCCCAGCACTTGCGAGGCAGAGGCAGGTGGATCTCTGAGTTCGAGGCCAGCCTGGTCTACAAGAGCTAGTTCCAGGACAGGCTCTAGAAACTACAGGGAAACCCTGTCTCGAAAAAAAAAAAAAAAAAAAAAAAAAGATAACCCTTTGTCAGGTTCCTCTACCCGTGAGCCCTGTGTTTGCTCTCAGCAAAACTTCCTCCACAGATGAACCCATCCTTTGCCTTGCTGCCCCTACCCACTGCCCCACCCAGCACCCTGCAGAGATACACCTATCTGCACTAGGTATACCTCCCAGCCCAGTCTCCACAGCTGGCTCAGCCCCCTGCCACTACACAAACACACCGTGAGAGATTATGGGAGGCGTCCTCTCTTTCTCGCCTTTGAGAGCCCAGGGAGGAATTTAGACTTTGTCCTCAAGACCCTGAAAAACATGAAAAGGTCTTAATCCAGGGAGGACTGTGGTTAAAGTTAGTTCGACGGCTTGGCTCCTCTGTGGAGATAGAGATTAGCCTTAGGAAGAAAAGAAGACCTGGTTAAACAACCCAGAAATGCCGAGCTGAGGTCTCAGCTGACCCTGGAGGAGGAGAAGTTGGGAAGAGGAGCTCAGACAGAGGAAAGCAAAGGGCTTTGGCAATTTAGAGGCAGCAGAGAGGGTGTATGAGGCTAAAAAAAAAAGGGGGGGGAGAACAAAAAGCTAGAAAGGGGCGCCAGGTGAGGACTTCGGGGGTCTCTTAACAGGTGGGCCCCTTTCTTATGGCCAAGGGGAAGCTGGGGAAGGTCGTTTCAAGTTTGGTAGCAGGTACATATGTGTGCTTTGCATTCATGTATGAGTGGACGCATGTGTACACATGCACCCATGAACGTGGGGATATTAGGTTGACATGGATTGCCTTCCTTCATCTCTCTCCACCTTATAAATTGAGGAAGGCTCTACCCCTGAGCCTGGAGCTTGCTGTTTTGGCTAGTCTGGTCAGCGGCTTGACTCGGAAACTCCTGGCCTCCACTGAGCTCTGGGGAACCAAACTCTAGTACCGAGTCTTGTGTGGCAAACACTTAACGCTAAAGCCATCTCCCAGGCCGTGGTGAGGATTTTAAATGGGAACATGGCCTGGTCAGAACTGTGTGTTCAGATGAACATTTGTGTACAGGTAGTGGATTGCAAGGGGCAGAAGCAGATCTAGGGAACTGGCTGAAAAAAATCTATGCACAGTACAGATGTAAAATACAAGGACTTAGGTTAGGGGCTGGGATAAAGCTCCAGGATGCAAGGCATGCTGGGAAAATAGGACCCACAGAGGAGCCCCTGTGGGAGAGATGTGGTTGATTAGGCAATGATCGCCAGAAGATGCAAACTAGAAGCCAGTCTTGGAGCAGGGATGGCAGGCAGCTGCAGGGGGCAAAGTGGATAGACCTGGCTGGCTACCCCTTTCCATAAAGATAAGGAAGACTGTGATGAAGGTG
This sequence comes from Arvicola amphibius, assembly GCF_903992535.2. Lineage (NCBI taxonomy): Eukaryota > Metazoa > Chordata > Mammalia > Rodentia > Cricetidae > Arvicola > Arvicola amphibius. The sequence goes on from NC_052052.2 coordinate 32,085,599, forward strand.
TGTTCGTGGGTTTGAAGCAAAAAACTGGGGGAGTCCCTGACCAATGGCCATTCTCCCTGCAAGGTGGAGGCAGTTTTAAAGGGCTGTGATGGAGGAGGGAGGAGACTGTGATAGGCAGAAGGGAAGTTCTAGGAGGGACTGACCATTGGTCCAAAATAGTAGACATAAAGAACAATAAGCCCTCTAGCTGGGCCAGCTCAGAGACCCTGAAGCAGGATGTAAAGACTGCTTGGTATTGGTCTCTCCAACCTGAGGGACTTCCTTGCCAACAGAGCATGCCCAGAATGCTATTACCTTTTCACCTAGTAAACCTTTCTGTAGAAGGAGTTTTCTTGACCCGACTGCCTGCTCCAATATAAGCACTCAGAGGCTTAATATCAATTAGAAATGCTCAGCCAATAGCTCAGGCTTATGTCTAACTAGCTCTTACTTTTTAAAAAAATAGAATAGTTTTTTTAAATTTTTTTTAAAAAAAGAGAACAAACTAGTTTTTCATTTTACATACCAATCCCAGTTCCCACTCCCTCCCCTTCTTCCATTCCCTCCACTTTCCAACCCACCTCACCCCCATCCACTCCTCAGAGAGGGTAAGTCACATTGCTTTGAGGAAGGACCAAGGCCCTCCCCACTATATCTAGGCTGAGCAAGGTATCCATCTAAAGAGAATGGGCCCCAAAAAACCAGTACAAGCAGTAGGGATAAATCCTGGTGCCACACTTCCTCTGCAATGTTGTCAGCCCACCTGAGGCATCATCAGGCATGGCTGGAGGCCAGGCTGCAGGCATGAGGAGGGGGTGGCTGTGGGTTGGATTTCACTGGGACATTTGAGGCTGAGATGATGGAGAAGGGAAAATGAAGTACTGGGGAGTTGGGGAGAGGTTGACGTGGTGGACTACAAAGTCCAAACTTGGAGACAAAGAGGACCAGTGGGAGTTGTAGGGGAAGGCAGAGGCAGGCAGATCTCTGTAAGTTCAAGACCCACTTGATCTACATAGCAAGTTCTCTGCCAGTCAAGCCTACATAGTAAGATCCTGTCTCTAAATAAATACCCAAACTGGCATTGAGCAAAACATCAGCAGCAGGTGAGGTAGAGGGGAAAACGTGATGCTCTCCCTTCTGAGACCACGGTCAAGCTTTATATCCTCACACATGTTCCTAGACATCTGGAGATGGCGAGAATGTTCTCTTGAAACTGCCCCTTCTGGTCTAGTCACATCCTACACAAGACCCCAGACTACCTGGTCTCCCTAAAGGAACCTCCTTCAGGAACCAGGCAGCCTGTACCCACACCCTCAGGCTCAGTGTCCTGGATGCAATCCTGGAAGTCGGCCCTGGTGAGTTGTGCCAGTTCTCCCATGCCAGCCTGTTCTCACGACCTGGGGTTTACACCCTGAATCTCCTGGGCCTTCATGCTTTGGCCAAGGGCAGAAAACAGTTAGACCAAGACAGGTAGGGATGAGCCCCACTCCCACCCCTCCCCTTGGAGTGTTCTTGTCTGAGTCTGTGTGACTCCTACTTCCAGGTGAGGCTATGGATTATGGTGTCGATTGCTGAGTGCAGCCAGCAAGTAGCAGCTGAGATGTTGGAGCCTTAGCCTGTCGGGCTGTGCAGTAGCGCTGTCAGGAGGAGTACGGTGCTGATGCTGCTCATGCTGTTCATGTTACTGTTTTTACAGCATCCACCGTTTTCATTCAAATCCTTTGCTGTCCTCGCTGGATCTTCTGAGTCCTGGAGAGCAGTCTTTCAAACCTCCAGCAAGAAGAGAATGACAAGAGAGGAGTCTTAGCAAGCTCCTCCCCCAGCATGGATGCTGGCTACCTCTTGTCGGGAACTATTGTGGAGTACCAATCCTTAGCGATCTAGTTCGCTTACTCTCAGTGTTACCAGCAACAATATGAAGAGAATACCGTTACAATATCCATTTTACTCATAAATTGGAACAGAGAGGTTCAATAAATTGTCCAAGTTCACACAGCATGCCAGCATCAGAGCTGGGACTTGAATTAACCTGTACTCTCAAGCCATTGAGAGTTAGAGGGGTGTGTGTGCGTGTGTGTGTGTGTGTGTGTGTGTGTGTGTTCATGCATGCATGGGTGCACATCAGTGCTCCTTTGTACAGGGGCCAGAGGTCAGTCACAAATCTCCTCAAGAGCCATTCACCATGAGTTTTGGGACAGTGTCTCCATCGGCCTGATGTTTGCCAAGTAGAATAGGTTGGTTGGATAGCGATTCCAGGGGTCTGCCTGTCTCCGCCTCTCCCGTGCTGGGAATTACAAGCATGCACCACCATGCCCAGCTTTTTATGTTTTCCGAGATCCTCGTGTTTGTGCAGCAAGCTCTACTGAATAAGCTGTCTCCGCAGCTGGGAGTTTCTTAAACTTCGCGTCTGTAGCTTTCAGGACTCCCTCCTTCACGTCTGCTCTTTGCACAGCGTAAGAAACATGGCCATGCCTTTGAAAGCAGCCAACACGCTAGGTTCTCCTCCAAACTCAGGTCTGACTCAGAGGCTCTGGGGCACAGCGAGTAGTAGCTACTGGTGAGGAGTGGGCAGTGGCGAGCTGGGGGCAGGACCTGAAGCCAGAAGAGGCCAGGTGAGAGAAGGCTGGGTTAATGGCATTATTCTCTTCCTCCATGGTTTGGCACCTTTGTCCCTTGAAGCCTATGACCCAGGTCAAGTTTCCTCCCTGTGCCTGGAACCAAGCACGTGGAACATGGGAACAGACTGCCCCAAAGAATCAAGTGAGGCCCTAGGACAGGGTCCAAGGTTCTGCGATTTCAGGGTCTTGCTCAGCCAGGCCTGGCATCCAACAGCGGGTTCTGAGAAGAAGCTACACTTGTGGAACTTGATTGCTGCGGGCAGGAAAACAGCTGCTAATTTTGAATCAGCACAGCACTTACCACCTCCTGGGTCCTCAGAGACTCCAGCCAGAGCCTGAAACTTATATAAAAATGGCAGCTGTTGTCCCACACTCAGGTCCAGAGCTACACAGGGAAGCTCCTCTTCGGTGGAAGCTGAGGGCAGGGAGCAGGTCAAACCGTGTTTGCGGCAGCTCCTCCCTTAGAGGCCGGGATGTGTCCATAGTCCCTTAGGCCCACTCTTCACAGGAGCCCTCCTTCAGGGTCTCAGGCTGTTCTTCCTAAGTTTTCAAGAGTCAAACCTCCTCTGAACTCAGGAACAACTGGTAACTCAGACCCCATGAGCCAGACTTCTCCCCTCTAGCTCCTCCTCCCATCTCCAGGCCCGGCCCTTCTTTTCGGGCAACCCCTGCCATGTACCCACCAGACACTCCTCCCTTGGCATCTCCTCTCAGTTGCCCTCCTTGGCAGTTTCATACATTGCTACTCTCTAGGACCACACTGCTGACACCTCCAAACCCAAGTCCCCAGGCTGGACAGCTTCCAGATAAACCCTGTCCTGGGTATTGGCCCTGGAAATCCTTCCTCTGACCTGCAATGGCCATTCCCCATTACTGTGCCCAGATGTCAAGCCAGAAACCAGGGCAGCTCCCCAAATTCAGAGACAGTGACTTCCGTTAACTCTGCCCCTTCCTGTGACTGGAGTCTGCGCCATATGCCTTAGGTCTTATCACCCATTTGTCTCTTATTCCACTCCCTCTCCGTCTGCAACCACAATGGCTTAATTTAACTAATTAGTTATTACTTTGTCCATGTATGTATCTGTACACAGCACATGTATAGAAATCAGAGGACAATTTTGTGGAGTTGATTCTCTCCTTCCACCTTTATGTGGGTTCCAGGGATTAAACTCTGGCTATTGTCGGGTTTGCATCCTTCTTGTCTGAGCCAAGCCTTTACCAGTTATACCATCTTGCTAGGCTTGCAAGGGCTTTTCTCTCTTAATTCTATCATTTTGGTTTTTTTTTTTTTTTTTTTTTTTTTTTTTTTTTTTTTTTTTTTTTTTTTTGTTTGTTTGTTTTGTTTTGTTTTTCGAGACAGGGTTTCTCTGCAGCTTTTTTAGAGCCTGTCCTGGAACTAGCTCTTGTAGACCAGGCTGGCCTCGAACTCACAGAGATCCGCCTGCCTCTGCCTCCCGAGTGCTGGGATTAAAGGCGTGCGCCACCACCGCCCGGCAATTCTATCATTTTGAAGAAGGAAAAAAACATACAGATGAGCCTCAGCTGTTCTCAGCTGGAGTGTGATTCTCTCTCCCTCCCTCCTTCCCCCCCTCTCTCTCCCTCCCTCCCTCTCTCTCTCCCTCCCTCCCTCCCTCCCTCTCCCTCTCCCTCTCCCTCTCCCTCTCCCTCTCCCTCTCCCTCTCTCTCTCTCTCTCTCTCTCTCTCTCTCTCTCTCTCTGGGCCTCTGAGGCCCTAACCAGTATTGACACTACAATTTCACAACTGATAAGGACTCTCAGACACACCTCACTGTGACCTATCTGAAATCCTTGCTTTTCTCAAGCTCCTCCCTTCATCAGCCACTTCCCCCCACCTCCATTTCCTTCTCTGAGGACTTTTCCTTCAAAAGGCTGACGCTGGCAGGGGCTTGTGATGATGGCCCCTTTGTGGGAATTATCTGGAACAGACAACACCTCCACATCCCCGATCTCCTGTGTGCTACCGGACTGACTCTAGCTCTTGCAGCCCCCAGGTCTCGGCTGATTAGATCAGTGGTGAATTCTTGAACCAAGCTGAACCAGTGTCTTGCCTGATTGCTTGGAACTTAGACTCCTCGAGGTTTTGAAGGTTCTAGGAGAGTCACTGAGTGTCACATCTATGACAGAACATTATGACGGAACAGCGCCAGCCACCAGCCACAAGGCTGGGACAGCCTGCTTCCTGCCTCCTAAATTAGCTGTCCCTTTGCTTCTATGCAAGGCCAGCATCCTTCCCCGAGCCCTTTTTACTCGTTATAATGGAAGAAGCTTAATTCAAGCTCCTCCCATCTCAAGCTCCTCCCATCTCAAGCTCCGCCCATCTCAAGGCGGCCTGTAGGAGCCATCCTCCCAATCACAATTTATTTATCTATCTATCTATCTATCTATCTATCTATTTATTTATTTATTTATGGTTACAGATGTGCCACGGCATGTGTACACAGATCAGAGGGCAGCCCTTTGGAGCCAGGCTTTCCCTTGGACAATGGTTCTCAATCTGTGGGTCGCCGCCCCTTGGAGTCACATATCAAGCATTGCAGTGTGATTCATAACAGCAGCACAATTACAGTTATGAGGCAGCAACAAAATAATTTTATGGCTAGGTCACCACAACATGAGGAACTGTATTAAAGGGCTGCAGCATCAGGAAGGTTGAGAACCACTGTGTTAGACCTTTACAGGATTCAAACTCAAACTCAGGTTGTCAGGCTGACACAGCAAGCGCTCCTCCTGCTGGGCCATCTTGTTGGCCCTCACTGCTTTTTTTTTCTTTTCTTTATCACTCTCTCTTTTCTTTCTTTCTTTCTTCTTTCTTTCTTTCTTTCTTTCTTTCTTTCTTTCTTTCTTTCTTTCTGTCTTTCTCTCTCTTTCTCCTCTTCCTCCTCCTCTTCCTTCTTTTGAAAACATAGCCCTGGATTAAAGGTGTGCACCAGACCTGGCCTTCCCATCGCTCAGATTCTTGATGATTTCCTCCACATCTGCCTGCACTTCCTCACCTTCCCACATTCGCTCCGTGGTCATTCAACAAAGGCCCCTGTCCCTTGGAGCCCTGTACCGCAAAACCCCTCGCAGAAACCGAAATCCATATGCATCTTATACAAAAGGTACAATATTTGTATATACTCTATGCATATTCTCCTGTGTTCTTTAAATCATCTCTGAAGTATTTCTGATTCATTTTTTTTTTTTAAGGAACACATGACAAAACTTTATTTTAGCCCTTCTGGGCCAATGCTTACTCTTATGTTCAGATTACAGAAAATATTTTATTTAAATATGAAGAAAAATCAAATATCTCTCTAAATGAAACAGCTAAAGATTTGGCTTGTTATCAAACATAAGAGACATATTTGGCTTTTTAAAAAAAACATCAAAAATGTCCTATTATGTTATTACACAAACTGTTTCGTTCTCCTAGCTGTCTAATGTTCATGGGCAGTCTGCTTCTATGGTGCATGACACATACACAGGCTTGATCACTAGTCACATAGAAATACTTAAGTGAAAGAAGAAAGATGATCTTTGTGATTACATAAAAATCACCCATAGTTGACTAATGCGTCCACTTACTAAAGAAGCCATCCATGACCGAAAGCACCATCCCCCTAGCTAAATGCCGTTCTCATTCCGATCATATCCAAACAGCTGAGAAGTAACTCAAAGCTAGAATGTGGCCAGGTGCCTTGGCAGTCTGATGTGAATGTCTAGAAAGTGGACAGGAAGTTAAGAATTCTGATTCCCTTCAAGAAAACTTAGCAGAAGGAGGTGGGTAGCTAAGGAATCCACCGGCCTGCTTGGTGGCTGCTCGGGACGGGGCAAGGCCAAGGGTCTTGTGAATGTTTTGTTGGATTGACATAGAACAGAGGAGCAGTCTGTGGTGTCGTCACCCAGCAGGTTTTGATGAGACACTCTTGGATTTGAGAAAGAGGGGTGAAGGGGAGCTTTGCCACCGCTCCACCATCAAACATGGAATTAAACATTCCCGTTAAGGCAGCGAAACAAAAGCCAGATGCAAACATGGATTTCATTCGTACGGTTGACAGGTCTCGATGGTTGTTCTTCAGTTTCTCCTCTTGTTTATCTTTTTTTTTTTTTAAATGTTGTCGACCAGCTGTTATAGTTTCCTTCCTCTTTTCTAAATCTTTTACTTTGTTTTTCTACTTCTGCCTTCAATCTCTTGTATTTGTCTGTCCTATAAACCAGGAACCACGTTATGCCCTTGGCAAGCAGCACAGTGCACAAGGAGATAAAAACAATGAGCATCGTGTCTGCAAACATGGTGCTTACCTCGCGTCCCTGCCAGCGCTCCCACCTTTCACACGGTATGGGGGGGAGCACTCAAAAGCCAGCCAGAGACCTGGGGGACTGAGGAACACTACTTCTGATTCTTTTAATTTTCGTTTCGTTTTCGTTTTGAGACAGGATTTCTCTGTGCAGCCCTGGTTGTCCTAGAACTCGCTGTGTAGATCAGGCTGGCCCCAAATGCAGAGATTCTTCTGCCTCTGCCTTCCAAATGCTGGGATTAAAGGAGCATGCTACCACTGCTGGCCTTAATTTTAATTTTGTATGTATGGGTGTTTCGCGTGCCCGAGTCTGTGCACCATGTGTGCCTTCAATTCTAGAAGATCCCAGAAGCGGGTGTTGGATCCCCTGGAACTGGAGTTACACATGGTTGTGAGCCGCCATGTGGGTGCTGGGAACTAAACCTGGATCCTCTGTAAGGGCAGTAAGCAGTCTTGACCACTGAGCCATCTCTTCAGCCCCACATAGGTTCGTGACAAATGTCCTCACATCATCCCGTCTTCGCGGCCTCAGCACAGAAGAATGCAGCATGGCAAACTTAAAGCTTCACTTTCTGGATCTCTGTGGACATCCTCACTGAATGCTTTCCTCTAACGTTGGCCGAGTCTGAGTGCAAAGCCCTCGGACGCGAAGGGCCGAGTGTGTTTATTTAGCATCACCTTGAGTGAGAACTGAGATTACAGACTAAGACGCGACCTGGCCTCAGGCTCACGGGCTGCTGTAGCTGTGTAGGGAATGAAAGCACTGCTGGCCGGGAGAGCAGCTAGGAGCCGTTTTTCTGCAGGGGCGTCGTTACTATGAGGACACCCATGATCTGGGTAATAATCCTACATGTACACACATACAAACAGCCCTAATTAAAGCCATTTTTTTTTTTAAAAAAAGAAAAAGATGAAAGTGGGAAGGTGATGTGACGGGAGGGTAGGTGTCAGAGAGAGTAGAAGGGGGTGAAAGAGGGAAGTGGGGTGAATATGACCAAAATGCATGACGTGCGTGTATGAAACTGTCAATTAATTATTATTATTTTATATATTTACTTAGTGCATAGGCACAAGTGAGTCAGCACACATGTGCGAAAGTCAGAAGACAGCATTCAGGAGTCAGTTCTGTCCCTCCCACCTTGTGGATCCTGGGGATCAAACTCAGTCTTGGCAGCCTTGGCAGCAACTCCCCTTATCTTCTGAGCCATTTCACTGGCCCAGTAAAAATTATTTTAAACTGGGTGGCAGTGGTGGTGTACACTTTTAATCCCAGCACTAGAGAGGCAGAGACAAATGGATTTCTGTGAGTTTGAAGCCAGCCAGGTCTACAGATCAACCAAGACAGCCAGGGCTACAAAGAGAAACCCTGTCTTGGGGTGGGGGATTACTTTAATAAAATAAACTGTGACCAGAGAAGATATTCATGGGAGGTACCCTGGAGGAGAAGAGGTCTGGGCAGCATCTTCCAGCAATGCATTTAGGATCAGAGAAAATATAAAACTGATGACTTCTTCTGTGAATCCAAAATGAAACTAGATTTATTAATTCCTGTGAAAAACATATTATAACCAAATCACATACTTTATTTTGATAAGAAAAAAATTTTGCAGTAAGAAATTTGGCACGGTCTTCTCCTGCCGGGGCATGTATGAAATCCTGGGACTTTTTAAGTCAGGGCTGCCATCATGAGGAAGAACAAAGCCACCCAAGTAGAGGGCGGCTATGGTAAAAACTCAGTAAGGCAGGGAGGAGGGAGGCGAGGAAGGAAACCAAGAGGCCTGTACACGGGCCTTCTCCACAGTCCTGCCCTGCCAGGGTTTATCCTGGGACAGCAGGAAGTCGTGCAGGAAGTCATGGGGAGTTACTGAGAAACAGAATTGTCACTTTGACGACTGGTGTCAGAAAACAGCCCCCTGGGCAAGCTTTAAGTTCTAGCCACTTCTGACCCTGAGGTTTGAGGCATCGCTGTCTCTAAAGTGCCAGGCGTGGAGGGAAGTGGGGAGTGTCCAAAGATGGGGCTCAGAGAGAGAAGTGGTCCCGACTCCCTGCTGTCTCCATCTCGCCAGCCCCAGGCTGAATGTAATTGTCCTCGATGAAGCCATCATCATCTTCATCTTCACCCACCTGTGGGCGGTTCCCACCCTCTGGTCTGGACAGTGGGCGATGCCGATAGCTGGCCCGGTACTGGCGGCAGAGGTGGCACTTGGCAGCAAGGGCAATGAGTATGGAGAGGACCACTGCCCCCAGCAAAACCCCTACCAGCACAGGCCATGCCCGGCCTCCGGTGCCTGGTCCAGAGGCTGTTGTCGACGTGGTGGTGTTGTACACAGAGAACTCGGCTGCGTGGAAAGAGACAGGGTTACAAGAGGTCCCCAGCTGTGGCTCCCAGGGGACTGAGGGGACCCAGTCCCTCCTCAACCATCACATCTCCCTACCACTCACTTTGGTTTGCTGCAGTCATGGAGAGGCCTGATGACATCGGTGAGCCTTGGCCTCTGTCAGAAAAAGCTCTGGCTCCAGGGACACCCCAGGCTCCAGGCAGCCCTGGGGTACAAGTCCTGAAAAATACAGAGGTGTAGGGGTCAGAGCTAGATAGAGGGGGCTACAGACAGGACCACTGCCCACATCACTGGTCCATGGAAGAGAAGGTAAGCTGCCATGAATGGAGTTCAGCCCTGGAAGGGGCTGACCAGGAAGTTCCAAAGCCTTTCGTAAGAACACTTAGGATCTAGGCACTAGCACTGTGCTCACAGAATCTCACTACATAAGTATAAACACTACCTCTGCCTTACTGACGAGAGCACAGAGGCCCCCAAATGGAAAATGATCCAACTGAGGCCCCAGTATTTGAACTCAGATCTCTGATATCAGAGCGTAGTCTGGCCCGCTCCTCGGCAAGCTGATGGAAACAGGACAGAAGCAGTTCGGGAGCAATTGTGCGGCACTCCCCAGCTCTGGAGCAGACCCCAAGAACAGAGGGTTGTCCTCAGACAGCCAGGGCACCCACCTCTCTGCTCCTGTGTCGGGACCCTCCCCTACCGTACATCCCAGTCCTGCCGGCGGGCATCTGTCTACTCACCTCTACACACGGGGGCCCACAATGTGCCCACAGTGGGGCTTATACTAGGGAACTATTGGAGATGATCACCTAAGTAGGAAAAGATCACAATGAGGTTCGTGGCACTCAGGGCTGGGGAACCCTGGGGGAGGAGCATCTGGGCCAAGGGAGTAGCTGGAGAAGGTCACATGCGTAGGACTAGGCTTGGACACCTCTGAAGGAGTTCAACAACGTGTAGGGAGACACACGTGACCCCGAGGCATGGCCAGGAAAGGAAGAGCAAGACAGCTGAGGCTGGGCAGCATCTGCAGGAGGGTGGCGGGAATCAGAGTTGTCCCTAGGCAGAGTGGTCAGGCAAGGGACTAAAGCACCCAGCTTAGGGGTGTATTCAGCCACAGTCTTGTGTGATACCCAAAGGATGCCCTCATTCATGATGTGCCGCTTCCCCCTCCAGTAACTTAACCCTCCTTTCTACCCTCTGATGGAGTGAGTCATGTCCAAGCGACCTACACTTTGTCCTTATAGCCAGTCTCCAGCCAAGATCTCCTAGCAGGTGTCTAACCACCCCCAATCCACTTCCCAGAGCCAACTCTCTGAGTCTTAGGGAACTCCTTCCACTGCTCCCCATATGCCAAATATGTCCTGTTCTTGGCTGGGGAACTCAAAATCCAGCATGGGGGCCCTCAGGCCACACTCTCCTTTCCTGGCACAGAGCCCCCCCCCCCCACATACTATATATATACACACACACACACACACACACCTACCTTATCTACCCCTCAGCTCTCTGAGTTTTCACCCCTCAGTGCCAAATCAGCCCTCTCTGCTGGTAAGGTTACTCCAGGGTCCACAGGTGAACTCTGCCTCATCAGCATCCAGTCAGAACTGGCCACCACCAGCCACACACTTCCCTGAGGCAGAGGCCTGTGTGCCTGGTTGGGGGCAGGGAGAAGCTGGCTTCAGCACACAACTTGTAAAGTGAAGGAAGGCGGTGGGGAGAGAAGTGGTGGGTGGAGGGAGGCAAGCCTCAGAAAGGAGACCTACCTAGTTCATTCATTCATTTGCAAGCAATCTCCGGTGGCCTTCTCGCTAGGCACTCAGTACTCAAACAACAAGAATTTGTTACGCCTGGCAGTGAGTTCATTTGGGCTTTTCGACACCTGTCCCGTCCCTCCCCTGCCTTGCTCTGTAAATTCTTTCCAATGATAAACACAAAGTCCCTTTCCAAACGCCTCTGGACTCACAGCCCGTACTTGCCTGCCCAACCCCCTCCAACTGTCACTTCTCAACTCACAACACAATAATACACACCCCTCCGGATCTGCACAGACACACATACACACCCGCAACTGGATCTAGTTTCTCTGCTGCACACAGGAGCCCTTGAGGATCAGAATAGATCAGAGTACCCGCTCCCACACCCCCACTGTCTTCCCCCTCTCCGCTCCCACCTTCAGACACTATGCACAGTCCGTGGAGGTGGCTTCCGGCTGGAACTGCTGAACCTGGACAGGTGGGCGGGCCAGAGCAGGAGCTTGACTCACCTGGAACCGCAGCGGGTGGGCGGGGCGGAAGTGCAGGTGGAGGGAAGGCGGGACAGCAACTGGGATTTGCAGCGCCCTCAGCAGGGAGGACTCATCTTAACACCTCACCAAGTATTGAGGGGAAGCAGGTTTGCTCCCTCCCCAAATATTGCGGATTAAATGCAACTGGAATGCAGAAGGGGATCCAGGCTGTCCCTGAAGTGACAGACCTCAGCAGGCACTGCTACCAGCCCTGATAAATAAATGGATTTCTAGTGCCAGTACAAAGTCCAAAGTTGAAGCTGGGAGTTTTACAGGCCTGCAAAGGCAGTGAGCCAGATGGGACCATCCCCGGAGGGAGCGATGAGCAGTCTTCCCAGAGAGAGCCTGAGAGACCAAGCATGTTCCAAACTTCCCTGCAAAGAAAGTGCTAGCGTGTGTGTGTGTGTGTGTGTGTGTGTGTGTGTGTCTGTGTGCCTGTGTGTGTGTGTGTGTGTGTCTACACTCAAGTGCCTGCAAAGGGGGTCCAAACCTTCATCCGAGTCTCGTGGTTCCTTTGACCCCCACCTGCCAGGCCCTTAGCTCTCCTCTTTGCTTTCCTTTGCCTTTATCCTTAGGACTGGTTCCCCATTGTCCTTCAAGATACAGCTCAGAGGATCACCTCTACGCTGGCCAGAACAGCCTAGGACAAGCTTGGTATCAGTGTTTGTCAGAATCATCTTGGGCTTATTCCTGCCTAGGCTGCTTCCTTTATCTACTTGGATGGTCTCCCAGGGTGGAAGACAGCTTCTGGGGTTCTCTGGGCTTTCTGTAACCAGCATAACACCCAAAGCTGGACAGGATCAACAGGCAACTCAGGGAGAAAGGATTGCCTGTGTTACTGATACTGGGGAATGGGTGGCCAGGATCCAGGACCAACAGGGCACAACTGGAGAGAGGGCTGCCCAGAGGAGCTGCAAAGTGGGTGGTGGTAAAGAGTTCAGTCAGATGGTGGTGGCGCACGCCTTTAATCCCAGCACTCGGGAGGCAGAGGCAGGCGGATCTCTGTGAGTTCGAGGCCAGCCTGGTCTACAAGAGCTAGCTCTAGGGCAGGCTCCAAAGCTACAGAGAAACTCCATCTCGAAAAATAAATAAATAAGGAAGGAAGCAAGGGAGGGAGGGAGGGAGGGAGGAAGAGAGAGAGAGAGAGAGAGAGAGAGAGAGAGAGAGAGAGAGAGAGAGAGAGAGAGAGAGAGAGAGAAAGAAAGAACAAAAATAGTTCTTAGATGTCCTCAATTTCCTGACAAAGGAGGCTGGAAGGAAGGAGAGCAGGAGTAGGGAGGGTTAATAAGTTACAGGCTACAGGCCTGCAAGAGCAAACGTCTGCTTTACCTTCTTGAATATGAGATAAGACACTGAGTGGCAGACATCCTGCTTGCAACCCTGACTTATCCAGATGCGATGGTTACTTCTCCATGCAGACAACCAAAGCCTTTCCCAATTGGGAGTAATATCCCTCCCCTCTTGCCTTCAGACAGTGTGGGTTCAAGGCCTTAAATTAAAGACCTGCCTTAATTTTCATTATAAAGAATTGTGGCTTTTTAGCTCACATAGGCTTTTCTTCTCTGCTCCCTCTGCCCCTTCGCCACCGCTACTTGATGCCACGCTAGTAAGGGGATGTGGCAACTTGTCTTAAGCCCCTTGGGGCCAGCATCTATCTACTCAGCTGTTTCCTTTCCAAGATATCTTGGTCTCATGAAGTTTTTGTTGTTGTTTTATTTGGGGGGAGTTGTATATTTAATCTTATTTTGAGACAGGAGCTCTCTCTGTGACACAGGCTGGCCTAGAACTCATTATGAGTGGAGGCTGGCCTCGAACTCACAAAGACCCACCTGTTTCTGCTTCCTAAGTGCTGGAGTTAAAAGCATGCACCACCACACTCAGCCTGTCTCGAGAATTTTTGTTTTGCTTTGCTTTGTTTTAGCAGGGACAGAGTGAAACTGTCTGCAGGGCAGAAGTCTGTATGCAGGGCCTGGAGTGTCTTGGGATGGAGTCCCAGGAACGGCCCTTTGCCATGTTACTCTTCCTATATCTCCCTGCCCCTTCCCTCTCCACACTGTGTGCAGCTGTGCTCACTTCCTTCCTATGCCCAGACCCTGCAGTGATCTCTTTGCCCAAGCTCAGCACACTGTGACCCCAGCTTCCCAACGGACACTTTCAACTCCTGCCCCATCTCTATCTCCAGCTTTTTCTAAGAAAATTATTCTTCCAAGGCTCCTCACTTCTAGGGTCCCAGCTTGGGAGCTCTTTAGATCAAACTTCCCTGCCACTCCCTAATCTGGGTGATGCACCCTCCTCTCCTCTCTATTGTCAGGAAACGGGAGGAGGGGTCTGCCCCAGGCCCCACCCCAGGAAGTGCAGGACTGGACCTCTGTAACCTCTGCCCTGGCAATACTGACCCCAGAGATGGCTGTGCAGGCCTTGGGGACTGGAGTGTATGGACCTATTCCAGAGGGGTTGATAGGAATAGTCCTGGGAAAAAGTAGTTCAGCACTTAAAGGGATTAAAATTTTACCAAGAATTATAAACTATAATTATACTGGAGAAATTTAAATTATGATTGGAGCCAGGGTGGGAGTCCTTGTCATCCCTCAAGGAGTGAGACTAGCTCAACTAGTGCTTTTGTCCGTGTTTTGCTTTACTGATCCATTCATAAAACAAGAACAAGGGAACAAGGGGTTTGGCTCCATGGCACTCCCTGGAACTTTTTGGGTTTCTAGTTTAGAAAACCGCCCCACACTTATATTAACAATTAATGGGGAAAAGTTCAAAGGTCTTCCAGATACAGGGGCCAATTCTTCTATGATTGCTAAAAAAACACTGGCCCATGGTCTGGCCCCTACAACTCTACGGCATTACAGGGGGTAGGAATGGCCAGTTCTCCAGAGTGCAGTACCCAATATTCAGATTGGAAGGATGAGGAAGGTCGTAAGGGCATTTTTAGACCACCTGTCCTTGAACACCTTCCTCTCAGTTTGTGGGGAAGAGATATTTTGCGAGCTATGGGGGCAGTTCTGACCACTGAATCTGTGCAGCATACGTTAGCAGACCAGGGCTTTAGCCCCAGGTGGGGGCTGGACAGAGATCCTCAGGGGGATCCACAGGCTGTTGCTGAGGAAGGGTTGACTATGGGGCATGGTGGGGACAGAACAAGGTTGGAAAATTTATTCTGAGGGCCACTGTTGAGCCACAAGTTGCGATTCCCTTCAAATGGAGAGAAACTAGGCCAGTATAAGTGGAACAGTGGCCCCTATCAGAAGAAAAGTTACTGGCTGCTCAGTAGCTTGTGCAAGAACAGTTAGCTGCTGGGCATATAGTCCCATCCTCTTCCCTTGGAATACACCCATATTTGTTATCAAAAAGAAATCTGGCAGTTGGTGACTATTGCAGGACCTTAGGCAGGTTAACAAACGTATGGGATCATTACAGCCAGGATTGCCAAGACCTGTGGCTATCCCTAAGAATTACCATATGGTGGTGATCACCCTCAAGGACTGCTTTTTTACTATATCTTTGCATCCTGAGGACTCACCCAAATTTACTTTCAGTGTTCCCTCTATTAATTTCAGAGAACCGCACCAAAGGTATCAATGGGTTGTGTTGCCCAGGGCATGGCCAATAGTCTAATTTTGTGCCAGTTATTTTGCTCCTAAGGGAGCAACATCCCCAGCTATATTATTATATGGATGATATAATATTATATGGATGATATTCTTATTGCAACCTCAGAGAGATATGATTTGCATGCAGGGTTGCAAACACTTTATGAGGGACTGCAATGGTCTGGTTTAGTTGTTGCCCCTGAGAAAATGCAGACTATGTTTCCTTTTCAGTATTTGGGCCATCAGCTCCTACAGACTGGAGTTTGACCACAAAAAAAATCACTCTTAGACTAGATCAGCTCTGCACTCTTAATGACTTTCAACAGCTTTGGGGAGACATTAATTGGATTAGACCATCAATGGGATTAACAACAGGAGAATTAAAACCCTTATTTGAAATCTTAAGCAGTGACTCAAACCCCATGTCTCCCAGGCTACTGACACCTGAAGGCCATGAATTTCTTAGATTAGTCGAACAGCAGTTAGCAGAAGCCCATCTGAATTATATTGATTATCACCAGCCTTTGCTTCTGCTGGTCTTCCGCACAGCCTTGCAGCCCACTGCAGTCCTTTGGCAGGAAGGACCTATTCCCTGTGTTCATGGACGAGCCTCTCCCAAAAATAGGTTGTGCAGCCCTATTATGTGGCTGTCCTGGAGGTGTTGCGCACTGCCGACCTGGAGGGTCTTAGGATGTTTGGCAAAATCCCTGGAAAAGTGATTGTTCTGTATAATAAAGAGCAGCTTAACTGGCTCCAGTTATTTAGCCCAGAATGGACCATCTTATTAACCACTCAGTCTGCTGAATTTGACAACCATTACCCCCCCTAATAAATTAGTAAATTTTTTTAGAAACATCTGGTTTGCTTTTCTAAAATTATTTTGCTAGCTCCCCTAGACTGGGCCCTTAATGTATTTACAGGATCCTCTGTATCCACACAGCTGCTGTAGTCACAGCCCAGAAGACTGTTAAAATAACAGTACCATACAAGTCTGCAGAAACAGTAGGACTGGCTGCCATTCATTTAGCTTTAGTTACCTTTCCAGCTGAACCTATTAATCTTTTAACTGGTAACATATATGTTGCTAAGGTTCTTCCCCCCCTTGGAAACATCAGGAAATATAGCCACTACCTCTGCAGTTCATGAATTGTTGGCTAACATTCAATTACTTCTATGGAAAAGATCTCATAAGATTTATATTGGCCACCTTTGGGCACATTCTGACTTACCTGGCCCTCTTAGTGAAGGCAATGCACAGGTTGATCAAGTGACCCATGCTCTCTTAATCTCTCTGCCCCAGGATTCCTTGGCCTCTGCCCAGAGGACTCATGATAAATTCCATCTTAATGTTACTTTTTTGAGCCTCACATATAAAATTTCTAAGGAACAAGCTCTTAAGATTGTTAAAGCATGTACTTTGTGTGCAGAACTTGCTGCTGTTCCTCATCTAGGAGTCAGTCCTCGGGGTCTTTTGCCCAATCATATCTGGCAGATGGATGTTACTCATGTGGCATCTTTTGGCAAATTGGGATTTGCGCATGTTTCTGTGGATACTTATTCAGGCATGCTCTTTGCCTCTGCCCACTCAGGGGAAAAGGTGAAGGAATGTGAAAAGCCATTGCCTCCAAACTTTCGCCTACATGGGGGCCCCAAAATTAATTAAAACGGACAGTGGACCAACTTATATCAGTAAAGGCTTTCAATTATTCTGTGACAATTATGACATCCTTCATAAGACAGGAATTCCTTACAATCCTCAGGGACAGGCTATAGTGGACTGGGCTCACTGAACTCTCAAAGACTGTATTCACAAAACAAAAAGGGGGAATATAGCACTCCTCGGGATATCCTTTCTAATATTCTCTCTATATTAAATTTTCTAACGATTGAATCACATACTCAAACATGGGCTGCTCAGAGGCACTGGCAGCCCTGTGGCTCTACTCATTGATGGTACAGTGGGAGGATGTGTTGACTGGAGCATGGAAGGGGCCTGATCCAGTCCTCATTTGGGGACGTGGAAGTGTATGTGTGTTTCTGCAGGATATGAAAGTCCCATTTGGATTCCTGAACAGCTTGTGCATCCTATGGACAGTTCTCCTGACCATCAGCCACAGCCAACAGGTACGATGGGCCCCGGTCAGGAAGCCGCCTGTGCTGATGCTGGTTGTGGTGGCACACGCCCCGCAGGATTTGCTGAAGGAGGCATTCTTGGCATTCTTGTATCGAGGATGACCCAGGTCCTTTGTGTCTGTCGGTGTGTGTGCGTGTGTTTTTAAGTCTCCAGCCTAGTTCCCGGCTCGCGTACCGTCCCGTAGTGCAGGCGCTACAGTTGTTATCTTCATACCCCCAACATCTGTAATGATAACAATGAATACCCCTGAAATCAGTTAATGAACTGGGACCTGACAGGTGATTCCTGAGGTGGAAGATGGGTGTAGGCAGGGATTGAGGTGCAAGTTGAGGAAAAGCAGGAATCCTGTAAAAAAAAAAAAAGGTGGAGACGACATAAAAGACCTGGGAGGAGGGCTGAAGAAGGAAATGATTGTCACCATAGGTGGGACAGTGAGGCACCAGGGAAATGGGTTTTATTCTATCTTTGAAAAAAAAAGGAAGCCATTAGCTGATACTTAATCAACACCGACCATGTTTCAGGCACTGTGTTTGTGTGTCTGTTTGTTTATTGCTTGCCGTCCCATCCCATGCATTTGTTTTTAAATGGAGATATTCCTGAACATTACCCAATTCTCAGGACCTAAACCCCATCGGGTTAGCCATTCTCAAGCACGGCATTGCATAGCATTTGGGGTCATAATGCCGCGTAGCCCTACTGTCCTCTCAGTACTTTCCTCACACCAAGTGACGTCCTTTACCCAGTAGGCAGCCACTCTCCGTGCCCATGCCCCAGGTGCCAGTAGACCCTGCTCTTTCACTGTCTACGGATTTGCCCTTTCTGGACATTTTGTATAGATGGAATATCTGTGCCGCGCACATTTATTTCTTTAGACAGGGTCTCACTATGTAGCCTGAGCTGCCCTAGAACTCACTACGTAAACCAGACTGGCCTCAAACTCCCAGAGATCCACCTGCCTCTGCCTCCCGAGTGCTGGAATTAGAGGTGCATGCCACTACCACATCCAGCTCTGTGCCAGCTTTTGAAAGGACTAGTTCATTTGGTTCTCATAACCATCCTATGAGGTAGATGGTAATTATCCCCTTGCCAACTGAAGAAAATGAGACTCTGAGAAAAGCATTGTCATAAGGCCCTAGCAAAGGACATAAACAAATGGCCCACATACCCATTCATCCTTTATTTCAAGTGCACACCACAGAGGCAGAGTCACCCAATAAGCAAAATACACAGCGACCCCGCTGGTGCTTCCGCCAGGAGCTCTGAAGCAGTATGACCTTCCATAGACAGCCTGGCAAACATGTGGTAAGCTCTGTGCAAGCGGCCACCACTGGATCTTCACAGCAGTGATGGACAATAGACCAGCAAAGAAATAGGATTGTTTCAAATAATGGTTGATGCTATGCAGAAAGTAAACCAGGGGCTGGAGAGATGGCTCAGTGCTTAAGAACACTTGTTCTTGCAGAGGGCTTGGGTTCAATTCCCAGCGTTCATGCAGTAACTCACAACCATCCACAACTCCAGTTCAGGGTATCTGACACCTCTTCTGACCTCCACAAGACCAGGCATGCACTTGGTACATAGGCAGACATGTAGGCAAAACACCGTACACATACGATAAAATAAACACTTAAAAAAAAGAGAGAGAGAGCGCTTCATGCAACAGTTTCATGTGAACATGGCAAGAGTATGTGACTTCGGAAGATCAGGAAAAGAGGTCACTCCCTGTATCAGTTACTTTATTGTTGTTGTGACCAGAACACCTGACAGAAACCACTCACAGAAGGAAGAACTGTTTCAGCGGATCATGATGGGGAAGGCACGCCAGTGGATCAGGCCATGGTGGGGGGCTGGGGACAGTGTGGTGAAGGTTGTTCATATCAAGGTGGATCCAGGAGCAGACAGCAAGGGAGAAAGTGGGCAGGGATAACGCACCCTCAAGGACCTGCTGTATACCTTCCTCCAGGTAAACGCCACCTCGCAAACTTTGAGGAACCTCTCCAACTAACACCAGTGGTTGGGGACCAAACATTCAAAACACAAGCCTATGAGAGACATTTCACATCCAAACATAATGTTCCACCCCAGCCCCCAAAGGTTTATAGTGTAACATCTAATGATGTAAAATTTAGTCTAACTTCAAGTGTCTGCACAATCTTAACATTTCCAACATAATTCTAAAATCTGTCTGGAGTCTCTACCGAGTTTCAAAGTAATTTCTTAGCTGTGAGTTCCTGTAAAGTAAAAGAGAAGGTTATGAATTTCCAATGTACAATGGTACAGAGTAAACATCCCATTTCAAAAACGGAGGAATACTTGTATAAGAAGAAAGGGTAGGACCAAAGCAAGGCCCGGAGGCAAACTTTAAACCCTATAGCTCTGTGTCCAGTATCCAGGGACATGGTATCATGACGTGAGCTCCAACAGACCGAGATAGTACGGTCTCCGTGGCTTTGGAAGTTTATAGCACATGTAGCTTCTCTCTTGGCCTGATTCCACTTGGTACTTGCAGCTCTCCTCAGCAGACACCCACATTGCTGGCATCTCAGACATCCTAGTGTCTCCACTGCAGCTTAGAACTCACCTTCACAGGTTCATAGAGAGGCCATAGGGACTCCAACCCTACCACACATTGCTTGGTGTCAAACTGGTCCATCTCTGAAATCTTTAAGGATAATTAATTATACAACACCATATCTCAGAACTACATGTATGACACTAAATCCTGTGGCCAGTTTAGGCAGCCGCCATGCCCCAGTGGGCCATGGTGGCAACAGAATATCTGGGTGACCAAACCTGGAAAAACACTTCTTTAAATGGACCCATCCGAGCTCATGGTGGCACTGTATTTTCAAAGGAAAGGTAGGGACCACCAGTTCCTGAAAGGTCGCAAGGCATCTCTGCTCCTATGCATTCACAGCTTCTGTGTTCTCTCTCTCTCTCTCTCTCTCTCTCTCTCTCTCTCTCTCTCTCTCTCTCTCTCTCTTCTGGGATGGGCCTCTCTCTATAACCCTGGCTGTCCCAGAACTTGCTACGTAGACAAGACTGTCCTCAAACTCAGAGATTCTCTTGCCTCTGCCCCACAATTGGGATTAAAGGTGTGCAACACCATGCCTGCCCACACTTCTTTTTAATGGCGGTGATCTCTCTAATAATAATAGTTCCTTACCCACAACTCTAAATAAGCTCCTTTTTTTCTTTTCTTTTTTTTTTTGACAAAGCACAAGCTTTCATTCCTCTTCTCCCTCTGCTATATCTTCCCAATTCTCACTGTAAACCTAACTAAAAATCAGTCAACAATAACCATGCTACAGCCTGAATGCTATGCCACCTTGAAATTTTCTCTGTCTTCGAGGCCAGCCTGGTCTACAAGAGCTGGTTCCAGGATAGGCTCCAAGCTACAGAGGAACTCTGTCTTGAAAAACCAAAAAAAAAGAAAAAAAAAAGAAATTTTCTCTGTTAAATTAACTAATCTATTATTTGTGAACTAACTCAATCTCACCTAATGTTTCATAATACAAGGAAAATATAGACCAATCCTTTACCAGAATGTAGCAGGAAAGGTCTCTAAGTTTAATTAACAGTAGAGTTTTTGTTCCCATCTGAAACATCATCAATACACCCTTTATTGTCCACACTCCTGCCAGGACTCTAGCTTCTGAAATCCCACCAAGATCACCCTTTAAACTCTGCTTAGAGTATTTCAGGGCTTCTGTATTCTACTTCTCCAAACTCTTCCACATTCCTTCTAAAAACCAGTTCCAAAGGCCTTAAAGCCAGATGGTAAGAATTAACCAGAGTGGTGCCCCCACTACTAATACAAAATTTTTAAGCATTTAACAATAATTATGACATCGTATTTGTATTTTTGTATGTGTGTGCACACAGGTACACACGTATGTGTGTACACGTATGTGTGCACACAGGTACACAAGCATGTGAAAGTCAGAGGACAACCTGCAGGAGTCAGCTCCCTCCTTCCACCATGTGAGTTCTGGGAATTGAACTCAGATCATCAGGCTTGGTAGCAGGTCCCTTTACCCAGCAAGCCATTTTGCTGGCCCACAATTTTTTAATTTTTTAAATTAATTACTTTTCTACCACTGTGACCACATTACCTTACAAACACAGCTTCAAGATGGGTAGGTTTCTTTGGGCTCGCAGTTTGAGAGAGTGTCAGACCATGATGGCAGGAAAGGCATGGCTGAGTAGACCGTTCGTGGCAGCTGAAGCATGTAACAGAGACTATTTACAACATAGCAGGCAGGCCAAAGTAGAGAGCAAGACAGGAAGTGGGCGGGGATAACATACTCTCCAGATCCAGTAACCCAGTGGCTTATCAGTTAGGCCCCACCTCCTCGAAGTTTTGAGAGTTCTCCCAAACATCGCCACCATCTGGGAAGCAAGCATTCGAAACATGAGACTGTGAGAGACATTTCAGATTCAAACCATAACACTCACTGTCGAGGGAAGATTAGATAAAGGAGCCCGTGATCATGTTAATAGCCAGGAGAAGAAAAAGCAGCCAGGGTGGGTACCAAGCAGCAGAGAGCATAGCTGGCTGGCTCAAGCAACAGGAGAGATGCTACCGGATGGAGTGTGGCAAGGAAGGTGAGAAAGATGCGTGTCACTGATTCAGAGGTACTTGAGTCTGCCCCTCCTGAGGATGACCCAGTCACTGCAGTTCTGGCTTGAGGAGGGCAGGGCAGAAGCAGGGAGGCCAGGTAGAACGCTGACGCCAGCACTTAGACAAGAGTAGACGTGGCCTCATGGAGACCAGGAGGAAGCAGAGAAAATGCTCAGATTACAGATAGAACTTGAAGGTGACGTCAATAAGATTTGCATACTGGATTTTGGATTTGTCAAAATAACAGAAATCAGAGTTTTGTTCTGAAGATTAGAGCTGTCATTTACCCAAGACAGGAAGACTGGAGTGCACAGCTCCCAGGACCCTTGGTCTGGCGCACAGTGGATGCCTGACAGACAGACACCCTAGTAACAGAGACAGGATGCATAGCACCAAGTAGCCTGGATGTAGCAGTTCTGAACATGTGTGATTGAGAACCAACAAAATGTGGAACCAGCAAAGCCTCATGTCTGGGCAAGATAGCCAAGGAGCAGGTGAGAGGGAAAACTCTAGACTGTGCCAGGAGTAGAGGTCAAGGAGGGGAGGAGAAGCAGCCCAGGAGATTAGGGAGCTAGGGCATGGCTGGTACTGTAGGAGGCAAACCCGTGATGGGGTTTCCTGGGCAAAGCACAAAGCATTTAAAGGGTGAGGGCTTAGTTAGTTCTGTAGAACACTGCAAATAAGTCACCTAGGTCGTATGGGCTGTACTTTGACCCTTGAAACTGCCAAGCGGGAGGCTCTGAACACCTTGGCCAGAATTGCTCCTCTGGTGTGTTGGGAATAAAAGCCTGATCAGAGGGTGTGTGTGCATGCAAGCAGCAAATCAGAGACTCCTCCGGGGAATTCTGCTGTACAGGAGCAGAGAAACAGCAGACGTGGAGAAGGGGCTGATGGTGGAGGAAAAGCTGTTGCTTGCTAAGGCTAAGAGCTGCGGGACTATGTGTGTATGCTAATCGGAATAAAGCAGGGAAGACAGGAAGGAACTTGATGACACAGAGGGGGATATCCCCGAGGAGTCATCTGAGAAGGTGGGGTCAGGCGCACAGGACTAGCTTTGGAAAGAGTCCCTCTGAGTCATAAGAGGAAGGTAACCCGTATAGGTAAACACACCAGGGCTGAGGTGCAAGCCTTAGGAAGTTCTCTTTCTTGGTGTCTGCTTTTCCAGTTCAATAGGAAGCAATGCGAATGAAGGGTGGGGAGGGGAGACTCAAGTTGGAGGAGAGAAGAAAGGGTGAGAACGTTTCACCCCAGGCAAGGGAGAGAGAAGGCTCCCTGTGTGATCGGCTTAGTGTTGCTACTTTAGCTACTTCTCTAATTGCTATGACTGAACACCTGACAAAAGCAATGTATGGGAAGAATTAATTTGGGGTCACGGTTTAAAGAAAGGCACACAGTCCATCGTGGTTGGAAGACATGGGGCGGAGCATAAAAGTGGCTGGTTATATCGCATTCTGGTCGCATTATTCAGAGACATGCAGCGGAGAGGTGAAATCTAGGGTTCAACTTGCCGGCTCCTTTTCCCCAGAATCCTTAGTCAGCCCAGAACTCCGGCCTACGGGATGACGCCGCCCACTTTCTGGGTGGATCTGAACACTTCAGTTAAACCTCCCCAGCCCCACCAAACGTGCCTAGCCTAGCGTTCTCACCCCAGGTGATTCTAATCCAGTCAAGATGACAGAGGTTACCTCAGCGTGATTGTGGTGTTCTTCCACCATTCCAAGAGCAGGTGGGGAGAAGATGAAGGAAGGGCCTGAGCCAGGACTGGGGATTTGCCAGGCAAAAATGTCGAAGTGAGAAAGGGACAAAGGAACTGACTGCAGCAAGGGAGGGGCTATGGCGGGCAGGATAGAGAGAGAGGAGGCTGGAGAAGACAGAAGAGATGGGAAAAGCCTTTGATTTCAGAGCCAGTCGCTGATGTGCTAGAGGTTATATGGAAGACAGGAAGAGGTGGGTGGATGGTAGCACCCAGAAATTAGGGTTACTCTGGGGATGCAACTCTTGATTGCATTGGCGGTCCCTAGGCTATAAACCTTGATACAATCCTGAGGCGGGGCCTGCAGAACAATGGTGGTTTCCCTCTTATCTGAAGCATGTGGCTAACCTTCTGAATCATTAAAGGAGAGGGACAAAGGAGAGCCTTCTAGAAGCGCCCCTAATCAAAGACAGCTGGGCAGTACTTTTCCAGCTCCCTCTGCACTGTTGAGTTTCACATCCCATCGGCCCACCAGTGTATTCAATGCCACACAGCCATTTGGAGTGACAGATAGCAATCGCTTCTTTTGAAAGGTGTGATCGTATTTCCTAAAGGAAGTTCAGAGTGCTATCGAAGCTCACCGTGGATGCTGAGCATGCAAAAGATGAGAAGCCCTGAACCCCACTTAACACTGGCTCCCTTATCCTTAGACCTGGCCCCTCCTTGCAGCAGCCACAACTTCTAATCTAGGGGTCTTAGGTCTGTAGTATCTGTACAGCCCCTTGTTTGTTTCTAGGCTTTCTTTTTTTTTCTTTTTCTTTCTTTTTTTTTTTTTTTTTAAAGCAGGATCCCATGCAGGCTCGCCTCAAATTCACTGTGTAGCCAAGGCTGACCTTGAATTCCTGATCCTCCTGCCTCCACCAACCAAGTGCTGAGAATACAGGTGTGAACCACCTTGCCCAGCTGGCAGGGCCCTTTAAGCAGGTGGTAAAAGCAGAACCGTGAATGAGTATGTTCTGCCAGAGGCATACACATCAGCTTGGCACCGGTAGATGTTCAGGGTTAACCTGCTGGATGAAGGCATGGCTAGAATTCCACAGGGCTTACTTGCTGTGACTTAAAAAACAAAAGGAAGCTGGTGTTTGCCATTCCCACTCCATTTGTAGGGACTTCTGTTTGTCTTTTAGAAACGCTGCTTTGGAATGGTGGGTGGAGCCGTTGGAAGGCAGCCGCCCACTTACATGTGTCCAGTCACCTTCCTGGGACTTGGGAACAACTTTCAGATGACATGAGGATTTTCTGAGGAGGCTGGTCTTTCCCCACTCCTATTCTTTTTTTTGTTTTGTTTTGTTTTGTTTTGTTTTGTTTCGAGACAGGGTTTCCCTGTAGTTTCTAGAGCCTGTCCTGGAGCTAGCTCTTGTAGACCATGCTGGCCTCGAACTCAGAGATCCGCCTGCCTCTGCCTCCCGAGTGCTGGGATTAAAGGCGTGCGCCACCACCGCCCGGCTCCCACTCCTATTCTTAACGGCCATTGCCAGCATCCCATGCATGTCCCAGCCTTCACGGTGTTGCTGGCATCCGGCTGAGGCCTGAGCTTGAAGCTGGGTGAAAATGAGGCCCCTTCCAGGTCTGACTGCATACTGTGGTATCAGTCTTTGGGAAGATGAGGCAGGAGGATCTCTGAGAGTTCCAGATCAACCAGCCAGGGTACTAGAGCTAGTCTTAAAAGAAGAAAACAAAGCCGGGCAGTGGTGGCGCATGCCTTTAATCCCAGCACTCAGGAGGCAGAGGCAGATGGATCTTTGTGAGTTCAAGGCCAGCCTGGTCTAAAAGAGCTAGTTCCAGGACAGGCTCCAAAGCTACAGAGTAAACCCTGTCTCAAAAAGCAAAAGAAGAAGAAGAAGAAGAAGAAGAAGAAGAAGAAGAAGAAGAAGAAGAAGAAGAAGAAGAAGAAGAAGAAGAAGAAGAAGAAGAAGAAAAGTCAGAAGCCCAGTGACCCGGTTATCACTAAGAAATCAAAGCCCAGGGTACCTGAAAGGTTCTGTCCCCAGGGAAGCCACCAAGAGACAGTTCAGGGCAACATTTCAAGGCCACAGCTTTTGGAGATTTCTTCCTCACTCAAAGCCTGGGGCCATGTTGTTCCAGGAAGCACTGAGGAAGGGTTTACTAAGCCCAGGAAGACTCTAGCCACACCGCCCTGATACTCCAGTAAAATTAATTCATAGACTTGCCACATCAGATTCATCATCCAGGTTCATGAGACAGTTCCATCCAGAGTTAGTGGCTCCACCTTGCCACATCTGACATGGCCAAAGAACTAAATAATACACACAGTATTAGTGACCTCTTTGGATGTTACAAAATACCAACAAAAGAAATTTAGGGAAGGAGGGGGTTCTTTTGGCTTACAATTCTGGGGAGTTTGGTCCCTCCTGGTAGGGAAGGAAAGGTGGCAGGAAGAGGAGGTGGCTGGTCACATTGCATCCAGTCAGAAAGCAGGGCATAATGTATGATTACACACAGTCAGGACCCCCAGCCTAGGAAATGGTGTCACCCAGAGTTAATGTAGGTCTTCACAGATAAACTCAGAGATTTGTTTCCATGGTGATCCTAAATGACACCCAGTTGATGAATGAGATTCACCATCAACCTTTAACACGGGGAGTGTAACTGTATAGCATCCCATTGACTCCTGCTCCCTGGGCTTAGTTGCCTTTACAATAGTCAGGCTAGTGGGAGCAGAAGAATTCAGCCATCCTGACAGGAACTGCCACCTCCATCCCTGAGAGCTGAACCCACACAAGTGGCCACATTTGGTAAACCTCCAGCATGTCACCATGCCTTCCTGGCTCCTGTGCAGTAGGAACAGTCATGTCTGCTGCATTCTTGCAATCATGGGGGGCCCGTCAGGAAACGAGGGAAGTGGGTGTCTACTTGAGGCCCCACCGATAGTGGAGAAGCTCACAGGCAGAAATCCTCTGGTAGCAGGTGCCACTTACACCTGTAGGGAGATGGTGTCCCCAGGAGTACAGGAAGCCCATACTGTATGAGGTTGCAACGGCGCCACACAGTAGGGCTGCCCACTTTGAGCAAGTGTCCCTTCTGCAGGATAGGGGCCGACAGCAAACAGAGCATCTGCATGCCTACGGGGAAATGGGAGTAAGGAAAGGGGAATGCTGCGGAGCTGCCTTCAACCCGGTCTGTATCTCTCTGCACCACCGCCGTGTATCCTGGTGGTCTTGCCACCACCTCCAGCTGTAAGAGTGAATGACCAGAATGCACTCTAGCACACTGATCCCGCAAGGGATGGCAACGAACCTGGACTGTGAGCCTGGTGGCAGTATTCCCTCATCAAATGTGCTTTGCATGCTAAGTAGGCTTGCTGTTGTTTGAGATAAAAGGACAATAGGTCACTTGTGCCATGTGCCATTGGGTGCTATTGGTTCTCGGTTTCCAAAGTGACCTGGTGTGACTTAGAGGCAGGATGTCCTTAAAGTTCTTGCCAGCCTATCTCTCCTGGTCTGCCTCTTGCCTTCTCTGGGGCCCCACTCCACCCTACCAGAGTTGAATTTATTGTTTTTATTGTTGTTGTTCTAAGAATAAAATTCCTTATGCTTTCTGAGTTTATAGGGATTGGTTTTCTGAGATTGTTGGGGGCTGGGGTGTAGACGTGGGGTGACCCGCACAGAAGGCAGTGGCCTTCCTGGGAGTGCTGGCAGAGACTTCTAACCCGCTTCCTCTCCAGGGAACACAGTCTAAAGTGCCTGCTGCACAGTTCCTTACAGTCTCTAGCAGTTGATTTAACTACCGGGGTCAAAACCAAGCTTCACTACATAACTAACCTGAGGGCCATCTGTTTCCTTACCTGAGAAATAAAGAATAACACCCACCTCAGGTGACTGAGAGTCCTCAAGGTGCCGACACTGGCCTTCCCCAGGGTTGCTGTAGGTACTATCTGAGCTTTGGCAGTCCCAATAAACTAGTCACATCCACCAGTCCCTAGCACTTCAATTAAAGAGGCAATAGTAAAAGCAGAGAGAGTTTTTTCCTAGGAGGTCACATTGGGACGAGAATAAAGGAGTCCTGTGTGTGGTTCAGGCTTAAACAGAGGAAAGAGGTACGTAGAACTGAGCAGTCTGGTCAAGGTGTGGACCCTGTGTCTCAGCTCCAGTCTGTCCTGCAAGGCGGTCCAGTAAGCTGTCAGAACTGTGTGAATTTTTGGGCCCAAGGAGACGCCTCAGGGAGCAAAAGCTTTTGCCTTGCGAGGCTGGCAACCTGAGTTCCATTCCCAGAACCCACAGTGGAAGGAGGGAACCAATTCCGAAAATTTATCCTCTGACCTACACACATGTGCCACACCCACACACACACATAATCATAAATTAAATACAAATTTAAATTTTTTTACTTTAATTTTCTGTGCATTGGTGTTTTGCCCGCATGTATATGTCTGTGGACCACATGCATGCCTGGTGCCGTCGGAGACAAGAAGAAGGTGTTGGATCTCCTAGAGCTGGAGTTACAGACAGTTGTGAGTGACCATGTGGATGCTGGGAATTGAACCCAGGACCTCTGAAAGAACAGCCAGTGCTCTTAGCTATTGAGCCAGCTCTCTAGCCCGAAGTTATCTCGTTTTTAAGTTTATGTGTATGCGTGTTTTGCCTTCGTGTATACAATTGTAGCATGTGTGTGCAGTGCCTGCTGAAGCCAGAAGAGGGTATGGGATCCTCATTGAACTGGGGTTACAGTGTTGAGTTACCTGCCCTGTAAGTGCTGGTAACAAAACCTGGGTCCTCAGCAAGAGCACCAGGTGCTCTTAACCACTAAGCCATCTCTCTAGTACCAATTTAAAAAAAAAAATTAAGATATGTGAAGCCTCTGGGAGGCAAGGTCCTCCTCTCTCGTGCCATGGTTTTAGCCTTCCTCTCCCCACTAGCATGAGACTCCTTTAAGAAAACTTTAAGGAAGGAGCAAACCTCTTTGGAATGCTTCCTCTCCTGCCAGGAGGTCACACTGACCCCTGCAAACATTCAGGACCTGTTAGCTGTGGCACCTGAGGTCTGTTGGTGTTCCAGAATTAGACTGTTTGTATTACTGGGTAAACGTCACTCCAACCAAGGTCAATAAAAGCATATTATGCTTTATATTGGACTGGTATAATCCCAGCTCTCAGGTAGACAAGTCAGGAAGCTCCAAAGCTGGAGGCCAGCCTGGTGTGTATATACTGAGATTCCGTCTC
This sequence comes from Arvicola amphibius, assembly GCF_903992535.2. Classification (NCBI taxonomy): domain Eukaryota; kingdom Metazoa; phylum Chordata; class Mammalia; order Rodentia; family Cricetidae; genus Arvicola; species Arvicola amphibius. The sequence continues at coordinate 32,114,408 of NC_052052.2, forward strand.
AATCTCTGAACAAAGAACAAAGCTCAGAGGTAGCACTTGAGCTTCTAGGCACCAGCCTCAGGTTTAAGTCCCAGCACTGTGAATCGGTTCTGAGATTCAAACTATCAGAACCCTGTTGTGGGTGTTGATTTCAGCCTCTGGCCTCATAAGTCTCCCTGAGCCAAATAGCCTTTGTCAAGCACTTTGTATAATAGGGACTTCATTCAATGCCTTGCTGAGTTAACTGGGGCTTCCTTTAAATAAAGGCTTGTTTTTAGCTTTCTTTCTTTCTTTTCCCCCCTCAACAAGGAAAAACACACAATAGATTCAAGTAATCTAAGGTCCTCATCACAGCTTGTCACAAACACCTGCCTCATCTTTTCAGACCAGAATGAAGACAACACACACACTCACACACACACACACACTCAGTCCACACTCACTCCCTTGCAAACCTCAGGACACAGCCTCAGCCTGGTATTCCAAGAGTGTTTGCTAACAAACCTCCTCTCTATATATTATGTCCTGGAAGAAAAACAAAACTCATTTTCTAATGATACATCTTCAGTTGCTTCTTGAGGTTAAGGAAAAGTCCCACAGTTACCAATTATTAACCTAAAACAAAACTTTGGAATTACTTTTTCTTCTCATTTCACAAGAATGTTTTTTTTCCCTTTTTTTAAAACTGATCAACAATAAAAGATACTTTATTGATAAAGTTGATTTTTCAGGAAAGACAACATTTAAGCATCTGGCTAACACATTGCTTATTATTGTAACCTCAAAGTTAATTTCATAAAGTTGTTTGGGCCGGGCGGCGGTGGCGCACGCCTTTAATCCCAGCACTCGGGAGGCAGAGGCAGGCGGATCTCTGTGAGTTCGAGACCAGCCTGGTCTACAAGAGCTAGTTCCAGGACAGGCTCCAAAGCTACAGAGAAACCCTGTCTCGAAAAACCAAAAAAAAAAAAAAAAAAAAAAAAAAAAAAAAAAAAAAAAAAGTTGTTTGGGCTTTTCAAAATACAGTTGTAGGCCAAGCATTGATAGCCTTTAATCCTAGCACTCGGGAGGCAGAAGCAGGCAAAACTCTGAGTTCAAGGCCAGCCTGGTCTACAGAGCGAGTTCCAGGACAGCCAGGTTGCATGAAGAAGCCCTGTCTCAAAAATCAAACAAAAAGGAATTGTGGACTGGAGATGCAGCATGGAAAGAGAGCACTACAGTCCCTAGCACAGCCTCCCTCCCTGCACCAAATACACACACACACACACACTCACAAACACACACACACATGCACGAATGCACATTGTGACAATCAGCACACACACACATAATTTTGTTTTCTCTTTTGTTTTCGTTTTTTTGAGACAGAATTCCTCTGTGTAGCTCTGGCTATCTCGGAACTTCCTTTGTAGACCAGGCTGGCCCCGAACTATGCAGATCCACCTGCTTCTGCCTCTGAGTGTTGAGAGATAATGCAAGGAAGAAACATTCAAAAACATCCACTTGGGATTTGTACATAACAAACAACTATCTTAAATACTTTTCAGAATATTCTAGAATATTTTCTACAAGGACATGCTTTTTTAGAAGAGAGTAAGAACGCACTTGGGGAGACAGAGGAAGACCCATGGGAACTATCCATGTCCTGCAAAATCACGGGGCAGAAGAAAGCAGCGTTCAGCTTCCCACACTGACTTTACAGAATCAGAGAACCCTAGATTCTCCCAGAAGTAAAGACGTGGTTCTTGCTCCATTTCTTTTTTTAAATGAATTGCACAGATGCCTGAGTGATCCACCCCAGCCTGGCAGGATTGCCTGGGAGGAGTCTCCCTTAACACAGAAGAGAACCAATCTGGTCCCAGTTCAGGAGAGGCATTGCTGTCAATTTTGCTTTGTTTTGGTAGTGTTGAGTATGGGACCCAGGCTTTCACCCGATCCTGATCTCATACCGAGCCACACCCCAAGCCCTTGGATGTCAATGTAGGATGGTAATTGGACAGAACCATTCTTTCCCTCTGATAGTCCCCAGCCAAAAATTCGAGCCTTTTTTTTTCCTGAATAATTTGCATAACAACTTCACCCAAAAGACTTTCAGCTCAAACACTAGGAAAACGGGGTGCCTTTTCTACATAGAAAATATTCCCTTGAATATTTACAAGCAGGCTAAGGTCCTAAGGAAAGTCCAAGAAGGTACAGAAAAGGCTGGAGAGATGGCTCAGAAGTTAAGAGCTCTTGTTGCTCTTCCATGGAACCAGAGTTCGGTTCCCTGCGCCCACATCTGGTGGCTCCAGCTACAAAAGATCTGAGACTCTCATCTGACTCCATGGGCACTTGCACACACATCACACACACACACACACACACACACAAATCTTAAAAATGAAACAATTCTAAAGGCAATAACAAAAGGCTCACAAAAGACCATGTTGTATCTCTCAGTGCATGCTCACAGAGAGGAGTGGAATTCTGGCTTTGGTATTCTCTGTTCCTTTGAACCCAAGAGGCAGTTGAAAAACAGTGGATCCAGCCAATGACCATTTGCTTTTCTAAACTAAAAGGAAAAAAAATCAAGAAAATAATGTTCCAAAGTAAAACTAAATCCTACAGCTGGCATGCCTTGATGTTCTCATATAAAGTGATTATTTCTTTCCTTTTTACAAGAAAATAAACATGGAAAGTGGAGTTATCATTATGCTAATTTTTTTTAAAGATTTATTTATTTATTATGTATACGACATTCTGCCTCCATGTATGCCCATGTGCCAGAAGAGGGCACCAGATATTATTACAGATGGTTGTTAGCCACCATGTGGTTGCTGGGAATTGAACTCAAGACCTCTGGAAGAGCAGCCAGTGCTCTTAACCACTGAGCCATATCTCCAGCCCCATTATGCTAATTTTTACTTTATTCTCATATAGATGGAATAGGTCATCAAACAGGAAACATAAGATATTTACGCATATTTATATAGAGACATCTATCTCTGATTTCAGACTTTCATGTTTTTAAATTTGGTGTAGTTGGAATTTTCACTGGGTTGCCAACCAGCTCCCAAATAAAGACATGGAGACTTATTATTAATTATGAATGTTCGGCCTTAGGTTAGGCTTGTCCCATTAGTTCTTTTAACTTACTTTAACCTGTTTCTGTTCATCTCCCCTTGCCTTAGGGCTCTCATTCACCTCTCATTAGCCTTCCATTCTGTACATCCTATTTTCCTGCTTCCTCCATGTCTGACTGCCTGGCCGCTGGTATCTCTTTTATCTCTTTTTAGCCCTGACGTCTCTTTTTTCTTTCTTTCTTTTTTGGAGCCTAAATTCTTCCTCCTACTTACTCTCTCTACCTGGAAATAATACCTATACCTCCTGCCTAGCTATTGGCTGTTCAGCTTTTTATTGGGCCAATCGGGTGCTTTTGGCAGGCAAGGTAAAACAGCAACACATCTTTACATAGTTAAACAGATATTTCACAACCATTTGTAGTAAATTGAAGATTGGTGAATTGTAACTTTCCTTATTAAGGTCTGCCCAGCCTAAAGTCCTCAGAAAATTGCTCTCTTTTAGCTCTTTTGCTAGATTTGCTTTTATCTGTTTAAATTTCCCACACACTTGGGCTTTATCTTGCTAGGTGATAGAAAGACTTCTTTTTTTCTTTTTAGAGACTTGCCAGGGCGTTGTGACACCTTTGTTAAAAAGCCCAGCTTTCCCCTCTGATTGAGGATGTCACATTTTATGAGCACTAAGTCCCTGCCTTTGTTGATGTTCTTTCTTTTCTGGATTCTCTCTTTGGCTCTATCATCTGTCTGTTTGTGTGCCAGCATCAGGTTATCCTAATCAAGATGTAAGAATCTTTTATGTTCTGGCAAATATTGATGGGAAATGTCACTTTGACACTTACAGCAACCACAGTTGGATAGCCTGGAACTATATGTATAGCCCAGGTTGGACTTGAATTTACAGCAATCACATTGCCCTTGTCCCCAAGTGCTGAGACACTAAGCATGAACTGCTGGGCCAGCAGTTGCTTTATTTCTTCAATTTCTTGTATGTTTGGTATTTGTTTTTGGCAGTGCTGGTGATGGAACCCAAGGTGTTGTGCACACTGTATGATCACCTTACTCCTCAGCCCTGTCCCCAGCCTTTAAAAAAAAACTTTCAAATTTTCACTGGATGGTGACAGTGCATGTCTTTAATTCCAGCACTTGGGAGGTAGAGGCAGGTGGATCTCTAAGTTTGAAGCTAGCCTGAACTACAGGGAGAGTTCTAGGGCAGTCAGTGCTACAGAGATTAACTTTGTCTCAAAACAACAACAACAACAACAAATAACAACAATCAAAACAAAAAAAACTTTCAAATTTTTGATACAGGGTCCCTTTCCATCACCCAAGCTGACCTTCAGCCCTTTCCGCAGCTCAGGAAGGTCTTGAATTTATGAAGTTCAATCTCCATATATTGGGATGTAGGTCTGTGCCACCAAATCCCACTCTAGCAATTGTCTTAAAGTATCTTAGTGTCGGAAATTTGGGAGGTCTCCGACGGTTCATTCGGTATCACCATTAGCTGACCATTGCCAGAGAACAAGTGAGAGTGATTTAGTATTTCAGGCGCAAAGGGAAGTGCAGGAGCAGAGACTGGCCAAGCACCCCACCCTCTCTTTGGGCTTCCTCACAGGATGGTGGCTTCAGACTGTTTTTTTACACAGCAGTTCCAGGTTACAATGAAGTGGTTCCCTGAACAAAGATGCCTTCCCTTTTCTGAATTTCATGATGTCACGCTGATGTTTGTGGTTTGTGTGTATGCACATGTTCATGCAGGTGCACGGAAAGGCGAGAGCTGACACCATTGTCTTCCTTAGAAGTTTCTCACCTGTTTTTTTAAAGTGCATTTTGATTTTGTCACTTATTCCCTGCCTCCAAGCTGAGGACCAAACCCAGGGCCTTGTGCTTGCTAGGCAAACACACTACCACTGAGCTAAATACCTAACCCTATGTCACTGACTTTTTTTAAAGGTTTATTTACTTTATTTTATGTTGCCTGCACGTATACCTGTGCATTACATTTGTGCCTGGTGCCCTTGGAGGCCAGGAGAAGGAATAGGAGCCTCTGGAGCTACAGTTAACGGGTGATTATGAGCCACCATAAAGGTGCTGGGAGCCTCAACCCCAAGTTCTCTGTAAGAACAGTAAGAACTCTTAACTGCTGAGCTATCTCTCCAGCCCCTTCATCTTATTTTTTTAGCAGGGTCTCTCACTGAACCTGGTGCCTTCTGATTGGGCTGGGCTGTCTGGCCGGTGGGCTCCAGGCCACCTGTTTCCACCTCCTCAGTGCTGGAATCACAGACACATCTTCCAGGGCTTTCCACAGGTGCTGGAGCGCCTAACTCAGGTGCCCATGCTTCTGTAGCGAGTGCTTTACCAGAGGAGCTAGCTCCTAGTTGCTGTTTACATTCTTCTGATGATAGTGAGTCATGACCTCATCCAAACCCAGGGAGAGACAAGACTCCACATGTCAGTGGGACAAAGGTCACCATTATGTTGCAAAAGGAACATTTGCCAGGTCAGTAAGATCTGCTACATCTTACTTTCTGATAGTGATAGAGCACACCACTCTCTCTTGGGGTCTTCTGGTTAATCATCTTCTTTTCCTTCTCCTCCTCCTCCTCTTCCTCCTCCTCCTCCTCCTTCTCCTTTTCCTTCTCCTTCTTCTCCTTCTCCTCCTCCTTTTTCTTCTTCCTCTCCTCCTTCTCCCTCATCTTCTTTTTTAAATATTTTAAAAGATTGTGTGTATATGTGTGCCCTGTATGTGAGTGTGTGTGCATGTGACTATAAGTACCCATGAAGGCCAGAAAAGGGCATCGGATCCCCTGGAACTGGAGTTACCAATTCATAACCCCCCAGGAAGGATGCTGGGAACCAAACTCTAGTTCCCTCCAAGAGAAGACCCGCTCTTAGCCTCTAAGCCACCTGCCTCCCCAGTCTGGAAGAACCTGCCCCACCCCTCTAAGCCATCTCTCCCCTTCCTAGCTAGTCTCCTCAGAAGAAACTTGGCTTTTTAAGTAGCCTTTCGCAAAAGTTGATGCTTTTTGAGGAGACTCACTGATGATTATATGCCAACATTTTCTTATTTTCATAAGGCAAACTTAGTTCTAAGTTCCCACTTTTTTTGAGGAAGGATTCTAAGGGTTGGACCTAAAGCCTCATTCATGGTCAGTGCATGTCTCCCCTTCCCCCTTCAATACTTCCTCAAGGTCCCATGCTCCTAATTTACTCAGGAGATCTTGTCTTTTTCTACTTTCTACTTCCCATGTAGATTAGATCTATGTAAGTCTCTCTTAGTGTTCTCATTGTTTTGGGGCTGAGTTTTGAAAACACGTTTTTTTGTAAGTCAAACACTGGGAATGAATACTATGTGTGGAGGGGAGGTGTGAGTTCTCACATGAGAAACACTGCCGCCATCCATATGGTAGTAGATTACAATTAGAGATATTTATGAACTCATATTGAGTTTAATATAATACAAATAGTTCCATTCAGACATATTGGTAGATACATATACATGCAGGAATTCATCCTCACACAAACACACACACACATGCGAGCGCGCGCGCACACACACACACACACACACACACACCTCTGTGCTGTCAACTGTGGGAATTAGGAAGCAGTAGCAATGAACGTATCTGAGGCCAGATCTTTATATCTGCCAAGGATTGAACCTAGGACCTCACTGTTGTGGGAATTCATTCAGCCAATAGCTTTGGGGGTTACCAGACTACATGATTGCTTTTAAGAGAGAGGAGGGGCTCACTCACTCTCTCTCTTGGGTGGTAGTTGGGGATCTGATAGCAGCTCCCAGCCCCATAGAGCAGAAGACCGCGGCGGTTCTCTATCTTGTTGTTCAGGAGTGTTTCTCAATAAATATTTGATATCCCCCTTTATTTCGGACTCACCTGGATTCACTTACACACGTTTACACCTCACCCATGCTAAGCCCACGTACTACCACTGTTTAGCATCCTGAATCCCTATTCTTGAGTAACCAGGCCTTTGGCACTGGGTAGCCATCTCCTCCGGATAGATACGTTCCTGGCTGGAGGAGAGACTCTCATGGGATTTAGGTTTCAGAAGCAGAGGAAGTTAAGACTCACAAAGCAGCCCCTCGAAGTTCCAGAAGTAGGGGCTGCTGCAGTGAGGTGCTCTCATCAACCTAGCTATCTGCAAGTTTGCAGAGGGCTGAAGGCACACAACTGTGCTGGGTCCTCAGCTGTACTAGCGTAGGTGCAGGGGTGGATGCTGGGGTGTGTAAGGGGTAGGTGCAGGGGTGGATGCTGGGGTGTGTAAGGGGTAGGTGCTGGGGTGGGCGTTGGGGTGTGTAAGGGGTAGGTGCTGGGGTGGGTGCTGGAGTGTGTAAGGGGTAGGTGCTGGGGTGGTGGTCTAGGTGCAGAGGTGGGTGCTGGGGTGGAGTGAGAATGGGTGCTTGTATAGGTGCAGGGTGGGTGCTGGTGTAGATGTAGGGGGGTACTGGTGTGGGTACTGGAGTGGACTGGGGATGGGTGCTCATATAGGTTCGGGGTGGGTGCTGGTGGAGATGTAGGTGTGAGTGCTGGGGTAGAGGTGGGGTTGGGTACAGGGGTGGGTGCTGGAGTGGACTGGGGATGGGTGCTTGTATAGGTTTGGGGTGGGTCCTGGTGTAGATGTAGGGGTAGGAACTGGGGTGGAGGTGGGGGTGGGTGCTGGGGTGGTTGCTGGAGTATGTTTTCTAGTGACCAAACTGCTTTGGAGTCACCCATGCTCCTGTGAGTCACCCCTACAAACTCACTGGCTCACCAAGCTGGGCTTGTGTGGAATGGTTTCTTTGGTTCCCCCCATCTAGGGTGAAGGGACCAGTGTCCACACCTGTGGAAGAAGACAGGGAGCACCCGAGCCATAGCTGATTCCAGGGCGACAATGGAAGCACACTAGACGTCTCTAGAGTACCTTGTTGTTGCCAAAACTTCAGCAAGCACTAAAGAAGGAGCAAACAATAGCAAACTCTGCATTTGTGTGAGTGTCAAGAGTACATAGGAGCCCCCTGAAAAAACACCCGAAGGCTAAAGCTAGGGCAATCCGAGTGATAAACTAAATCACATAGTGATGGACAGGAGTCGAAAATATGAAATAAATACTTGTGAGTTCACAGTGCAGTAAGTAAATGATAGATTAAATACTGAAGTAGGTAAAAAAAATATTTCAAAGCTGATGAGATGACTCAGCAGGCCAAGGTGCTTGCTGCTAAGGCTGACATCCTGAGTTCCATCCCCAGGACCCAGAGGACAGCACTGACTCTGAAAAGTTATCATCTGACCTACACACATGGGCCCTGGCATGCTCTCTCATGTATGCATGTGCATACATGTGCCAATAAATAAAGTAATAATTAAAAAAGAATTCCAAGTAATGTATGTAAATGCTTCACCCTCCAGAAAGAAACACACAAATCCCCACTCCTTAAGCAAGAATAGGGTGGTAGAAAAGAAGAAATACTATTTTACAGTGGAAAAACCCGACAAATCCTCAACTAAGAGATCAAAGGCAATGAGGAGCCCTGTGTTGATACTATGCCCCTTTGATACGACATGACCACTTCACCCCCAGAAACTCAAAGATCCGGTCTAAACATGACCAAAACAACCAGGAAAATTCCAGTAGAGAGACAGCCTACAAAATATTAGAGCAGTGCTCCTTAAAATTGCCAAGGTCACCTGATCAAGGAAATCCTGAGGAATTTGTAGCTAAAAGGAGCCCAAAGGAACACAACAGCTAAATGTAGTGTGTGTGTGTGGGGGGGGGGGAGGGGGAATCTGTGGAAAAGAGACACGGGGAAGACGAATGAAATCTGAATAAGCGATGGTCTTTAACCCCAGCACCCACCCCTGCACCCACACCCACCTCTGCACCGACACCAGAACCCACCCTAGCACCTACAGGGTGCAGTTTAATCACACTGGTCAACAGTGGTTCGTAAATTCCAGGAAATGAGCCATGCTAATGTCAGGTGAAACCAATAGGTCAACATGGGTGCAGGGTAGATGGAAACTCTCTGCACCATCCAAAACTATTTTAAAAATAAAGTCTTGTTTTCTTTTTTGAAAAGAATTTTTTATGTGTATGTGTGTGAGCTGTATGAGTTCATGTGCACCACGTGAGTGCAGGAGCCTGCAGAGGCCAGAAGAGGGCGCTGGGTATCCTGGAATGGGAGTTTTAAGCAGTTGTGAGCGGCTGGGAACTGAACCCAGGTCCTCTGCAAGAGCAGTAAGCACTCAGCCACCCAGTCTTCTCTCCTATCCCAGATACAATCTTTTCTTAAAGTGCTATTTCTTCCAGCAAAGAATGAAATGCACCGGAGCTGGTAACTTGTGGAGAGCCATTAGGAGTGCCAGCCATTGCTGCATTTCCATTGGCCCATTACCCTGGCAGTAGGAAACCCAGCCAGGAACTATCAGCCTCATCCTTGACATCACAAGTATCAGAATGAAGGCCAGGTAAGCCTGAGAGATGCTCTCTCCCCTCCTTCTGACACACAAACTCAATAGGCCTTAGCCAACCATCCCTCATCCCTCTTCATCCTTCATCCCTCCAGCGTGACCTCCTCCCCAGCCATAGTGTGGTCTTCTATTCCTCCTTCTCCCCAGTCTCCAGGTGCTGAGAAAGGAGAGTAGAGGTAGCCAGATTGGCGGTGGAGGATAGTCTAACATGAAGAAAACTTGACCCAGCCAGTCCCAAACAAACAAGCACATGACAGATCTCCCATGATCTGGACCTTCCAGGACTCTGGGGTCCAGGGCAGAAGCTACACATCCAAAACCACAACCTTAGCATTTCTTGGAATGTCTGCCCTTCCTACCAGCACCTACATTTTGAAATCAATCCATAGGAATAACATAACTTCATCCCAGGGGTTGAAAGTCTCGCTGTGTTACTACAGACACTGGTACATGTCAGCAGGGCCTGTTGGACTTGCCCATACAGTCTCCTCGCACTATGCCGTAAGCGTCTATGTAAAGATAGAGATGTTGTCTCCACGATCTCTGATTCCACTGCCCTACTACATCACAGACACTTTCCCAACACAATAGAGACCCTCCAGAAGCAAGGTCACTGTGGCTTCAGTCGTCTACCCCACAACCCTCTGACCATAGCCCTGCTAGACAAATGCCACTCAAAATGCCATCTGTGGTCCTGCCCCAGTCAGAGAACTTACAAAGATGGACTGAGAATAAGCTCCAAGAAGCTGATGTAATGATTTGACTCTGTTGCAAATTCAAATGCATAATCAGCAGAATCATACAAAGCAAATGTATAGACCAGCCCAGGTATTTGTGAATTCAAATCTGGCTGGATGTAGTGGCACACATCTTTACTCCCAGCACTTAGAAGGCAGAGGCAGGTGGATCTCTGAGAGTTCAAGGCCAGTCTGGTCTACAAGGTGATTTCTAGGACAGCTAGAATTACACAGAGAAACCCTGTCTCCAAAGCTCAGGAGAACAGGACTGGGGCTCAAGTGAGTAGGTATTGGTCCCCTGAAGCCCCTCCCACTCTCAGGAGTTCTTTCTGGATTTTTCTTAATAACTATGTTTGTTCTATTTATAAATCAGTCAGTCAATCAATCAATCACAGGGCTAGAGACAGTTTTGTTACAACCCAAAATCAAAATCTCTCACAGTGTGACTGGAAGGATGGTTCCGAAGTTAAGAGCACTGGCTGCATTTCCAGAGGACCCATGTTCAATTTCCAGCACATACATGGCAGCTCACGTCTGTCTGTAACTACTTTTCCAGGGGATCTGAGGCTCTCTTCTGGTACCTTCGATCTACCCACAGCATACACACGAACCCAGTGTGCCTACATGTGTGCTTGTAACTCAGTATTGTGAGAGTAGAGGAGACCAGAGTGTGACCAGGGCTTGCTGTCCACCAGCCTAGCTCTCAGTTCAGTGAGAGATTCTGTCTCCATAAGGGGAGAGTGATATAATACAGCAGGGCACCTCATACCAACTGACCTCTGGCTCAAGTGTATACCAGCACACAGACGCATGTGTATGCATGCATGGGCATACACACACGCACACACGCACACACACACACACACACACACACACACATGGGCACATATATCATGCACATGCAAGCATGCACACATACACACATGCACATATATATGTACAATACACACACACACACACACACATAGATAACAAAAGAATTCACATAAGAAGTGATATGTGGCAGAATCTGCCTGTTCAGGAAGCATGGTAGGACCACGGCTTGGTCAATGTAAACTGAGAACCTGTGTTAAACTGGTCAACCTTAAGAGGTTCTTGCTTCCCCATTACCTAGTCATGGAGAAAAACAGCCCTCTCCAAGACAAATACTTCAAAGTCCTGGCTTCCAGCACCCCCGCTCTGGTCTCATGCCTTTCTGGCTCTCCAGCTAGAACCTCCACGTACAGCCACACCATTAGCCTCTCCCTGGAAAAAGTCCACTTCTATTTCAGGCTGCCAAGCAGTGCTGGGTCCTGGAAGAGAGGGGGACAGCTCTTCCTGAAACTGTGGAAACAAATTCATCTGCAAGGAAGACCTAGTCCCTAGTCCCTGCAAGGAGAGTGTGCCAAAAGCCCCACGTCACTGTTCGGTCAGGAAGTCTGGCTGCTTGGGGTCCCTGCAACCCAGAAAAGCCCATAAATCTCCACAATGACCTCAAAACTTCCCAAAAGTGTCTCTGTGCCCACAGATTTTGGAATTTCCACAATTTGGGGGAAGAACAGCTTTATTAGAAGTAAATTATCTGCCTGATGTGGAGTTGGACCATCCATGCTTTATTTGGGGGAATAATGTCTAGCTTCGCTCTCTTGTTAACTTGCATTCCTCGGGTTCCAGGAGTTAACCTGGCAATATGTAGAATGTTTATGTTCACATTATTTTGGGCTTCTAATCTTCCAGGGGCTGAAAATTTGAGCTATGCCTTGCGGTTTCAATGCTCCTATTGTAACAGCAGATGTATTCACAACCCACTCAACATTTGTTTGTGGGGTGGTATTTCATTTGGCACTTGCTGTGTGTAAACTGATGGTATTTAAGTCACTTTCAACATATGTAAAAATGTGTTTACACTTACAGGCCACTATTTTATAAAGCAAATGTTTGTCTACAAACTCCGCAACATTTGCCTTTTGTTGATCTACAGACAATTGCAGCCGTGTTCTGTTTCCCAGCTGAAAATGGGGAGGACGAAAGGCCTGGAGCTTTGCGTGTACTTAGGTCACGATTTCTTAAACCTGCCCATTCACAAAAGACACCTGTAATTATTTATGGTCATTTCCAAGAAGTGGTCTCGGGGCTGGAGAGATGGCTCAGAGGTTAAGAGCACTGGTTCCCCTTCCGGAGGACCCACATAATGGCCTCAACTGTCACTCCAGTCCCAGGGGCATCTGACCACCTCTTCTGGTCTCTGCAGGCATTGCATACACATGGTACACAGACATGCATGCAGGCAAAACACCCATACACATAAAAATGTAAATTTAAAACACCAAAGTGTTCTCCGTACTTCTCCACAATGACATCAGGACCCCCAAAAGTTTCTCCAAAAATAGGGATAGGTTCCCCAAAAGCATACTGAGCGCATATCCTGCTGGGCAAGTGTCTACTCCAACTTCTAGCTCATCCCAGATTCAACGGTACCAAGATGGGCTGGAGATTAAGGCATCAACCATTCCTCCATTCTCAGTCTGTCCAGAAAATCTGCTCAGCCTCAGGCTAGCAAAGGCTATGGATGCCTTCCTCCCTTCTTCCTCATGCTATTCTAGGAGTCAAGCCAATGTGGAGCTCTTCCCTACACCTTCAAAAAAGGGGTAAGCAAAGAAACAAACCTTCCCAGGGATCCAGCTTCCCCAGAAAAGTGGTTTTGTGCCTGCTGGACCAGAAAAGAAGATAGCCTTCAGCAGAACTGACATGGGAACAAAGTCCCAGCCCCAGCGGGGGGCGGGGGGGCGCAATATGTAGCATGTTTAAAACCTTCAAGTCACTCGAGCTGGTATGAGCTCTCAACCCCATTCATTCATTGTTAGAGGTGAGGAGGACCCAGAGCCCAGGCTTCCCCATAGCTTCTCCTGATCCACAGAAGCACCTCCCTGTAGGTGTTCTTTGGGGGTATTATTCTATCTGAAAACTGGTGGTGGAGACGTGGAAATTAAAATGCTGAGACAGGTCTAAGAAATGCAGCAGTGGGGTTCTGGAAGACAGACCAAGGGGACTACTCCCAGGTGTGGTAAGCCTCTAAGAGTAGATACGAGCTTATGGGATGTCTCAGCAGAAAAGGGCTCCTGGCACCAAGCCTGATGACCTAAATTCAATCTCTGGGACCAAATGATAGAAGGAGAGAGGTGACTCCCACAAATTGTCCCTTGACTGGAGATAAGGCACTATGGTATGCACACATACCTGTAATGCCAGGACTCAGGAAGAAGAGGTAGGGGGATCCTGAGTCTGAGGCCAACCTGGGCTACATAAAGAGTTTATGCCACTCTGGACTGTATAGTGAGTTCCACGCTAACCTGAACTATGTCTTCATTTTGGAACAAGAAAAAGTAGCTGCATATTCCTGGGTAGATTTCTACTCCCTCGGTATCCAGGAACAGGCATGGTTAACTGTACAATGAATAAATAATAGCAGGCAGTGGGCTGGAGAGATGGCTCAGTGGTTAAGAGCATTGACTGCTCTTCCAGAGGCCCCGGGTTCAATTCCCAGCACCTTACAACTTACAACTTACAACAGCTTACAACTGTCTGTAACTCTTGTTCTAGGGATCCCATACCTTACACTGATAGATGCAGGCAATGTACATAAAATGCAAATGCAAATAAATTTAAAAAACTGAATTTGCCATGTGGTAGTGGTCCACACCTTTAATCCCAGCACTCAGGAGGCAGAGGCAGGCTGATCGTTGTGAGTTCAAGGCCAGTCTGGTCTACAAGAGCTAGTTCCAGAACAGGCTCCAAAGCTACAGAGAAACCCTGTCTCGAAGAACCAAAAAACAAACAAAACAAAACAAATAACAGCAGGCAGACATTGAGATGAAGCTTACAGGCAACTGTGGATGAGGAACAGCCACGCCACAGACATTGCCTGTGTGTTTCCCTGTAAGCTTCAATGTGTCTCTCCTGGAGCAGCCAGCACTGAGAAACCAATGACCAGACCAGTTTAAGGCCCAGCCTTGTCACAGCCTCGGTGCTCCCTAAATTTCCCCACCTGTAGAATGAGAAAGGCCATAAAATAGACTATAAGGGTCTTCATGCTCCTAATCCCTTCTGTGACCCTGTGACCTGCTCTCTAGGATTGAGGTCTGTGTCCTGGAGCACATGCGTGAAGAGTCACGTGAGCCTCATTGTGTGTGTGTATGTGTGTGTGTGTGTGTGTGTGTGTGTGTGTGTGTTGGGAGGAGGGGAGGCCCCAGAAACAGAACAATGTCCTGCCTCCAAATCTCCTCAATAGGCGGAAACCACTGGCTTCCTCCCTTTCCTGTCTCCGATGCTCCAGCAAAACAGATGGAAGGGACAGAGGGGATGGGAGAAACCAGTTCAATCATCCCCAGGTCTGTCCTTGTCATAACACACACACACACACACACACACACACCTCAAGTGGCCCCCTTCCAGGAACTTCCAAGACACACCCATCCCAGGCTGTGGGGGGGCTGGGCTTGGGAGGACGATAGGGTGGGAAGCAGAATGAGGCTTTCACCCCTCACCCCTGCCACCCTGCCACCCCTCCCACCCCAGCCATCATTTCCTCTTCCTCCCCAGCACCGAGGCACACTAAGCCTAACAGGCTGAACACTCAGACCGACAGCAACTGACCCAGGCCCAGCTGGCCTTGGCTGGCCCGGATCAGCCTCCGGAGTATGGTCTGGTGGGGGTCCCCTTTCCTACTCCCCGTTCTCTTCTTGGCCTCTCATGTTGGTAAGTCTGCCCTTGGTGCCTCCCCAACACCTGATTTCCCCCAAGAAACCCTAACATAGCATAGCGATGGACCTCACAATAGGGTGGCTGCCATGGGTTGGCGGAGGGGAAGCAGAGTTATTGTCTAATGGTTGTAGCATTTCAGTTTGACGAGATGAAAGAAGTTATGGAGTTGGGTGTGGTAGTGTACTCCTTTAATCCCTGGCCTTGAGAGGCCAGGCTGGATTACATAGTGAAGTCCATGTTAGTCACTTAGCGACTTAGTGAAACCCTGTCAAAAATGAAAACAAAAGGAGCTGTGGAAATGGGTGGTGATGTTTACACAATAATATGAGTGTATTTATTAACACTGAATTCAATGTTTACAAATTGTTCTGAGGGTAAACTCTAGGGTATATGTATTTTAACACAGTTTAAAAATAGGAAGGAAAAATAGAAACTCTGTCATCCTCATCATCATAATTTTGATCCATCAAAAAATGAGATCAGGGTGGGGAAAACTCAGGCAGGTGCTAGAACAGCCTGTGCATGGGGAGGGCAGAAGAGAGTCATTGTTTGGGACCTTGGAAGTAACCCTTAGTCCATAATTCATTGACAGCTGGGCATGGTGGCTTCAGTCACAGCACTCAGGAGGCAGAGGCAGAGCCTGGTCCACAGAGTGAGACCCTGTCTCAAAATAAATAATGATAATAATAATAGTAGTAGTAGTAATAATAATAATAATAATAATAAATAATAATAATAATAATAATAATAAATCAGATGTGACATTCTATTAGCAGAGTCTCTGGAGACTCCTAAACCTACTCGGTGGAAATTGAATGATGCTGACCTCCCGGGGGATATGTTTGCTGTTTAAACGGAGTTGTGTGCAGAAGGCTTGGAGGAGGTTTCTGAAAATGGGTGACAGACTCTTTCGGTCTGCTGATGAGAGGACGAGAAGCCAGAAGCTACCTCCGAGTGATTCAGTCTAGTGGAGAGCACAGGCCAGGGACAAGGGCCAAACAGAGACAGACGTAGAGAACTTGAGGAGGGCTGACAAGAGAGAGCCCGCTTGCTCTGCCTCCTGTAGTAGGCCGAGAAAACAGGAAAGATTTCTTTAAGAGGGGTAGCTGCCGGAGGAGTAAGAGCAAGCTTGGGAGGCATGGAAGTCCATGGGAAAAAGGACTCTGGAGGTAAAGACTTGGAGGGGCCAAGTGTGAGCCACATAGATGCTCAGATTGTATGCATTATCCTGAAGGTACCTAGGAATCATGGGGCATTGTAGGCAAATGAGTCACAGGGTGTTTTTGAGTCTTGGTGGCATCACTTTGGAGAAGGAGCTGGAAAGGAAGTTGTGGCTTCTGAAATGGTCCGAGTCAGTAAAGACAAGGGCTGAACGACAATGGTACGGGAGACAGAGATGGCCAACAAGTTTTGGGAGGAGAGCTATAGGAGTATGTGCCAGATTGGGGGTTATGCAACGAGGAGTTGAGACTTGGATAACCTGACTCTGCTGGTTTCTAACTGTATGACCTTGGACAAGTCCTAAGCTTTTGTTTCCTGGTCATAAAATGGGAATAATAACACCCACCTCCTAGAACAGCCAGACCGGAAAGGAAGAGAATATCACTAAAGAGCCCGATGCATAATTGACATCCAATAAACATTAATTATTATGACACTGGGAATGAGATGACTCTGAAGTCAGTGTCTCAGGTAATGGGCGTTGCCTCTTAGTCAGGGAACTTGGGAAAGATGAGGTCTTAGGAAACGCGACTGGAAATGCATTTGGAGCTGAAAGGCCACACCAGAGCTCCTGACTCAGAGGTGACAGTTGAAGCCATGGGTGTAGACGAACATGCTCAAGGAAGCCTGAGAATAATTATTACAGCAAGGAAACCAACTTCACTGGAGGCCGTGAGGATGCCACGGAGAAAGGGCATTTGGTACCTGTGAGGCTACCAGTAAATGCCAACTTCTTTTACTAACAATAGATCGCCAAAGATATATGCTGAGTGGTATTTAAATTAATTGATGACTTGACAGTTAACAGGCAGGAAAGGGACAGGGAATGAGGGGCCTTGAGAGGGCTGGGGTCCAGGATCTGAAGCAGGCTAATTAGGCTCATCTCCTTGGTCTTGCTCACTGTGAGATGCAAATTCTGAGATCCAGTTCCACTGGCCCTGGGCAGCCGTCTCCCCACACGACTCCTTTCTCATTTCATGCTTTACTCAGGCTGTTTGCACGCAGGATGGACCTCTCCCCACCCCTGACCTTTCTCATCCTGTTTCTCCTCACCATGTACCCTGCCTTAGTTTCAAAAGCCCTTCAGCGTTTTGCCTCTGCTGAAGCCTGGCTCCACATCCCCTCCTGTCATCTCCCCTCCCCTCCCCCACGCGGGTTAGGTGTTCCTCCCGCTGCCCCAACACCTGCAACTGGGAGGGATATCTATGTCTGGTCCTCCAGCTTTCCAAGGTGAGACCTAGTCCCACCTGCGTCCGTGTCCCTCTGGGCCAGGTGGGGCTAGCAACTTCACTTCTACCCCAAACCTATACCTTCGATCCCAGTCAATCAGACAGCTCTCAATTGTTTAGGCGACAAGGAGGGTGTCTGCATGACTCTCCACTTTGAGTGAGTCTTCTAACCTGCACCTCCGTGGTAGGTCAGGTACAAGTGGCTTAGAGATAGCTGTGGTGGAGATGGTTCAGAAAGGAGCCAGGGCAGGGACTTGACGGGGACAAAGGAAAGAAGACAGAAGCTCGGCTGTCAAGGGCCCCATCTGTCTGGGGTCGGAGAAGGATGCGCACCTTGGGTTTATGTTTTAGGATGAAGAGCCGTGAGGGCAAAGGGCGAGCATGTGTGGAAGGGAAGGGAACGGGGTGGAAATCCTTGATGAAGTGAAGTTAACATTAACACCAGGGTTACTGGTGGAGCTGCGGGCTTCTGGGGCTGTTGAGTTGGCAGGGTCTACCATCGAGTCGCTGCTGTCCCGTCCCAGGTGCAGCTGTGGACTTGACGCTGCTGGCTAACCTGCGCATCACCGACCCCCAGCATTTCTTCCTGACTTGCGTGTCTGGTGAGGCCGGGGCAGGGAGGGGCTCAGACGCCTGGGGCCCACCCCTGCTGCTGGAGAAGGATGACCGCATCGTGCGCACCTTCCCACCTGGGCAGCCCCTGCACTTGGCACGCAATGGCTCACACAAGGTCACGCTGCGTGGCTTCTCCAAGCCCTCGGATTTGGTAGGCGTCTTCTCCTGCGTGGGTGGCGGTAGCACGCGGCGTACTCGAGTCCTCTATGTGCACAACAGCCCGGGGGGTGAGTCTGGCTTGCCAGGGGGTGGATTGGCAGAGGGAGGGGCCGCTGTCCTGGATCGCTGACCTTACCTTTCATCCACAGCCCACCTGTTTCCAGACAAGGTCACACACACGGTGAACAAAGGTGACACAGCTGTGCTTTCTGCACGTGTGCACAAGGCAAAGCAGACGGATGTGATATGGAAAAACAATGGTGAGAGGCATTTGGTTGTAGGTAGAGCTCTGGTTGTGACACCCCAGGACCTCCATTGCCCTCCATATACCCAGCTCATCACTGTGATAGATCTGTCGTCCTCCAGGCCAGCCTCCAGAGTCCTCCCATTAACTCACCTCCTGTAGTAAGAGGGCCGAGAGCCTGTGGCCAGCTACCTCTTAAACCCTATGTTAAGCCCTCATCTTTGACTCTCTCCTGGGAGTTAGCAGGTGCTGTCACGTGGCCTAAGAAGAGCAGCAGTCCCCATGGGAAAGAAGACAGCTGATAACAAGTGCCCAGCACAGGTCAAGGGAAGTCTAACCTCTCTCAGAGAAGTGCCAAGTTCAGATCCTTGATGCCCAAGGCAGGCATGTGCTGGAGTCCACATAGATATGCGGGTCTCAGCTCTGTTCCTGCCCACTATGCTGTCCCTATCCACTCCACGGAAGGACTCCCCCCCCCCCCCCCCCCCCGCTCCCCGAGTAGCTCCCAAAATGCCTGCCTCAGCCCCCTGATCTGCTGACTGACTCAGGAGGGAAGGCTTTGCACCAACAGGAAACGTAGAAGCGGGCAGGGAGACCCGAGTCTTTGCAGTCTGATTAGAGTTCTGAGCAGCAAGAGGGAGCCAGGCAGGGCTTGAACCCTTGTCTAATAGTATGGGTCCCAGATGAAGAGGCTGAGAGAGAGCCCTGAAAGGCAAAAGAGAGATTATAGGAGACAGGGCTGACAAGAGCAAAGGCAAGGAGGTCTGAAATACCAGATGTTTCTAGAAGGCAAACAAGCATTTAGGAATTCAAGAAAGTAAGGGGTCAGGCAGGGCGTGATGAGGTTTGGAGCTGGAAGGCTGAGCAAACTGGTGGAAGGAACTGCAAAGAGTGGGGGGGGGGGTCCAGCCTGGTGCGATGGAAAGCTCCGAGAGCCTACAAGAGGAGTAGGGGATGGAAGAGTCTATTATAAACGCATCTCATTGGCTGTCGGCAGGGGAGGTGGCACATAGGGCTAGCATGCTAGAAAAGGCACGAGAAAATGGCCGTATTGTAAAATAAAGAAGTGGGAGAGGAAGGACTCAGAAAGCCTGAAGAGGATGTTCTCCTGCTTCCTGGCTTGGATACCATATCTGGTGAGCACCTTTCCCCAAGTCAAATCAATGTGCACAAGCCACATTGGTGTGACCAGGGCAGAGAGAGGTAACACCAGCCCCTCGTGTGGTGCTGAGGGCCCTGACCTGATTGTGTGTCCCCCCGCCAGGATCCTACTTCCATACCCTAGATTGGCACGAGGCCCATGATGGACGGTTTCAACTGCAGCTCCAAAATGTGCAGCCACCATCCAGTGGCATCTACAGTGCCACCTACCTAGAAGCCAGCCCCCTGGGCAGTGCCTTCTTTCGGCTCATCGTGCGGGGTGAGGAGCAGAAGACAGAGGCCGGGTGATGTGGGGGGCTGTGAGTCTCAGGATCCATGAGGGCCGCAGAGCTACCCTTAGTCCTCAGCAGCTGTGGACAGATAGGTGAAGGTCACCTACTGAAAACATTTTCCTCCAGGCTGTGGGGCTGGACGCTGGGGGCCAGGGTGTGGCAAGGAATGCCCAGGCTGCCTGCACGGAGGTGTCTGTCATGACCATGATGGCGAATGTGTGTGCCCCCCAGGATTCACTGGTACCCGCTGTGAGCAGGGTAAGTAGGAGAGCTGGGAGCTAGGCAGAAAAGGTTGCCTGACTGGGGCACGATTCTGAAACCATGTTGATGAAACTTGAGTATGAGGCCCTTCGGGGTCTGTATACTCTGTATGCAGATACCACACACCTTATTTTCAGCCTGCAGAGAGGGTCGTTTTGGGCAGAGCTGCCAGGAACAGTGCCCAGGCACAGCAGGCTGCCGGGGTCTCACCTTCTGCCTCCCAGATCCCTATGGCTGTTCTTGTGGATCCGGCTGGAGGGGAAACCAGTGCCAGGAAGGTATGGACTAAGCTGCCTCCTATGGGCTTAAGTGTGCCAGACCCTTCACTATGGCCCTGACCTAAACATAAGCCATCTAATGCTCTACTAGTGCCCCACCACACCAGCCTACTGGAGAGCTTGTGCCCCATCTGTACCCTGCTGGCCCTGACATACCCATTTTAACTATACCTCCTCTATTCCTAGCTTGTGCCCCTGGTCATTTTGGGGCTGATTGCCGCCTCCAGTGCCAGTGTCAAAACGGTGGCACTTGTGACCGGTTCAGCGGCTGTGTCTGCCCCTCTGGATGGCATGGAGTACATTGTGAGAAGTCAGGTATGTGCCACCGAACCCTCAAGACAGGTGATCCTTCATCAAACGCAGCTCTCTGCTCTTTCCTTCGTTGGTGGTGCCCAAGTCCTCCCCTCAAGGGGTTCGGGTGTGGTAGGTAGTTCACCATTCAGGCACCCATATTGTGAAGGCTGGCAGCCTCAAGGGGGATGGTGGGCACAGGATCTAGAGGAGACCCTGGTCCATGTGAGTCTTTGGGGGAGGAGTCAAGATCTGCAATCGAATGTGAAAGACACAGGGAGATGTTTGGGGAAGAATGTGCAGAAAAGTCCAGGGAGTTAAGACCCTGCTGTAGACTGGGCCAATGAAGATGGGGCCTAGGAGAAGGGTTCAGGTCAAGTGATGGGGCCTTTGAATAGAAGCCAACGGTTGCTACTTAACGTGAGGAACTGAATAGCAATTGTCGAAGGGTGTGTAATGCTCACTGTTTGAGGAAGAACCTCTCATTGTGGGTGGAATCCAGAAGTCGAGGACCAGAAATGAAGGAGTTGGCAGGCCTAATGGCTCATGCCTATAATCTTAGCACTCAGGAGGCTGAGACAAGAAAATTGCCTGGAGTTCAAGACCAGTCTGTGCTACAAGCCTGCCTAGGCTATATCATAGACAGTGAGAAAGAGAGAGGAAGTATGGGAGGAGAGAGAGAGAGAGAGAGAGAGAGAGAGAGAGAGAGAGAGAGAGAGAGAGAGAATTCAGCCTGAATTTGAGCTGGGCTGGTGATAAGGGGCCTGCCTCTGAGTCTTAGAAGATCCTAGGAAATGTGATGGGAAAAATGGGGGAGGCGAACCCTACACCTGACTGGATGTGGGGCACCAGGGCCTGAAGGAACCATGCAGGACCTTGCTGGTTTTAGTTTTAAGTGGCAGGGCAGACAGTGGGATCCTCTCTGAGATGCAGAGTATAGGACTTTGGTGGTCACATGGCTGCCTCAGGATTGTTCAGGATGGCTGTTCTCTCTCTCTCTCTCTCTCTCTCTCTCTCTCTCTCTCTCTCTTTAGACCGGATCCCCCAGATTCTCAATGTGGCCACTGAATTGGAGTTCAACTTAGGGACAATGCCTCGGATCAACTGTGCAGCTGCAGGGAATCCCTTCCCAGTACGGGGCAGCATGGAACTCCGCAAGCCAGATGGCACCATGCTCCTGGTCAGCCCCAGTCACCCCAACTACCACCAACTCCCCCTGTCTCACCAGCTTGACAGTTCATTCTTTGGGCCCCTAGCCCCCTCGGAACTTGTAGGCTCGGCCCACTGGCCAGGCAATGGCTTAAATGGGGCAGGCTAACTGGTGAGGGGAAGTTACTGGGTCTATGTTCCAGCAGTAGTCAATGCTGACTCCTATCTGGCTCATGGAGCATACATTCTCTACTCATAGGCTCCCTCTCTCGTCTCTCATAGTCTACCAAGGCCATCGTGGAGCCAGACAGGACCACAGCTGAGTTTGAGGTGCCCCGTTTGACTCTTGGGGACAGCGGGTTCTGGGAATGCCGTGTATCCACGTCCGGAGGCCAAGATAGCCGGCGCTTCAAGGTCAATGTGAAAGGTTAGTGGTGTTCTAAGGCTCCAGAGGATAAATGGTGCTCAGTATCAAAGCTGGAACCCAGCCTGGTCCCAGCAGGTTCTACCTGGAAAAGACCTCAGAAACCGGAAGTATCCTCCAGCCTCGCCCTGTCTCCTGCACATATATGTGCCATCTGCCACTGCACCCAGGGCCTCTTTAACTCCACCTCTGAAGTGCTGTTCCTTTACCTGAGTCACCTCACAGGGACACATGAGGACAGCAGACAGGCAAACCTGCTTGCCTCCTCAAAAGGGATACATGCACAGGTGTCTGTTGGGTGGGTAAGGAGAGAATGACCAAGCGCTCACAGCAAAGCACGGAGCACCCTCTCCATGGACTAGGCATTTTTTTGCTTCAGCACTACAAGCCTTGCAGCCCAGTACCCCCGGCTCTGCTCTCCTTCTGCTCCCCCCCTTGTCTGTTTTCATCTCCTCTCACTCCCTCTCCTCATTTTCTTCCTCTTCCCAATCCTTCACCATCTCCATCCTACTACCCCATCCACCAGACCCCACTTTTCTCTTCTCATTCTTTTACCAGATCTTTGGCTCCAGGCCTCCACTCGACTTGGATTCCAAGCTGCTCTCTTGCACCTGAAGCAAGTTACAGCCCCTCTGCTCATTTCTCGCTGTGTAACAGGGGCTAGGCTGCTTGGGAAGACTAAACCAGACAATGCATCTAAGTAGTTAGCACAATGGTTGGCAGAAGGTACCCTCGAGATAAAGGACAAATGCCGTTACCTAAAACGGCATCTGTTGCCAAGGTGCCAACCCTTCTCTGGTAGTACCACTGTGTTCTGCAGTCAGGACCCCTCTCCTGATGCCAGCCCTACATGGTGGACCTCCATGAGGTGGGGCATCTTCTGCGAGGTTCTGATCCCAAAGCCAACGTGGAAGTTCGTGTGTGTGTGATTCAGGGGTCCACTGTATACCAGCCACTTAGCCTGGACTCTGATCTCCTGCCACAGGCACCGGGGACTCCTTAGGATCCAAGCTGAAAACTCATCTTTCCCATATCTGTACCTGCCCCTGACAAACTGTTGCCCCCTGACACTCCTTCACCTCACCATCCTGCATCTTCTACACTCCTCAGTCTCCCTCCTTTACTCCTCCCTCCCTCTCCCTCTCCCTCTCCCTCTCCCTCTCCCTCTCCCTCTCCCTCTCCCTCTCCCTCTCCCTCTCCCTCTCCCTCTCCTTTCTTTGCTTTATGCTTTCCGGGAAAGCCAGTCTGAAAGAAGTCAAGGAACCTATTTGGGCATTAATACAATAATCTAGAGAGAAAAACTGAAGCCAGAATCAGGGCAGCAGCTGGGTAGGAAACCAGGCAGAAACACAAATACTATTTTAGGGTAAAGCTGATTGACTTGAGGCAGCCTGATCCGGCAGACCTAGCTCCAGGTCTCCTAGCTGTGTGTCCTTAGGCGAGTTGTATAATATCTCTGAGTCTCGGCTTCTTCAATCATGGCCTGCGGGAATGATCAGTTATACACAACAAGCGCCAAGTGTGGAGCAGGTGCCGCATTGCAGGCATGTTTTGTCTTTAAAATAAATCAACAAATTGGTGGATGATGAAGGGAGGGAAGAGAGCACGTGACACCTAGGTGGTCCCGCCTTGCCTCCCAGCCTCTCTCTGTCCACTATTGCAAGGACAGAGAGCTGTTTCCCAACCTCCACCTGGCCACTCACTCTCACCTAGCACCTTCTGAGACTCCTATGGCCTATGGTCAAGTCCCTATGGCCCAAGCGACCCAAAGACCAGAACTGCTTTCTCTGACCTTGGCCATCCCAGTCACATGGTGAACTTGGTCTCCTCCCACCAAACTAGATAATCTCCAGATCCCAGAGTGCTCCCTTCTTCCTGGACTCTGACTCCTCCCAGTTTTTTGGCAGTACCCCCAGTGCCTCTGACTGCTCCTCGGCTCCTGGCCAAGCAGAGCCGTCAGCTTGTGGTGTCTCCGTTGGTCTCCTTTGATGGGGATGGACCCATCTCCTCTGTCCGTCTGCACTATCGGCCTCAGGACAGCATGATTGACTGGTCTGCTATCGTGGGTGAGTGGGGGCTGAGTTAGGGGGTAGAGTCGTGTGTAATGGGGGGAAAGAGAAAAGGAGGGAGGGGATGATACAAAAGAAGAGGAAGCTGAAGGGGGATGGCAGCTTCAAGACATGGTTGGGACCGAGGGATGTGTGTGGCACACCTCACCTGCAGTGGATCCCAGTGAGAATGTGACGTTGATGAACCTGAAGCCAAAGACAGGATACAGTGTTCGTGTGCAGCTGAGTCGGCCAGGGGAAGGAGGAGAGGGAGCCTGGGGGCCTCCCACCCTTATGACTACTGACTGTCCTGGTAAGAAGCTAAGAGTCTTTCCTTCTTAATCCCCCAGGGTTTACTGCCGTTCCCACCCAGAATATGTCTGTCTTGGTCCACCCCCAAAGAACCCTGCCTTTCCCAGTAGAGGTTGTCCCAGCCCTACCCACTGGGGATTATTATCCCGTTTAGTCCCCAAGGACCCATTGGATGATTCTGACCTCTCCTGACCTCTGGCCACAGAGCCTTTGCTGCAGCCGTGGCTAGAGGGCTGGCATGTGGAGGGTCCTGACAGGCTACGAGTGAGCTGGTCCCTACCCTCAGTACCACTGTTGGGTGATGGTTTCCTGCTACGCCTGTGGGACGGGGCCCGGGGACAGGAGAGGCGGGAGAACATCTCATCCCCCCAGGCCCGCACCGCCCTCCTGACTGGACTCACGCCTGGCACCCACTACCAGCTGGATGTGCGGCTTTATCACTGCACCCTCCTGGGCCCTGCCTCACCCCCTGCGCATGTGCTTCTGCCCCCGAGCGGTAGGCCCACTGTGGGAATGATGGGCTAGGGATAAGGGAGGTTACTGCGCATGTGTCTCTGCCCGCAGCGGTAGGCCCACTGTGGGAATGATGGGCTAGGGATAAGGGAGGTTACTGCGCATGTGTCTCTGTCCCCAGCAGTAGGCCCACTGTGGGAATGATGGGCTAGGGATAAGGGAGGTTACAAGAGACTGGAGAGAACCCAGGATGCATGGGGAAGAGAGAAGATACCAGGAAGACACGGTCACCAGGAGCATGTGGGGTGGGAATGTGTGAGGAAATTATGACTCATGTGAAGAACAGGGCCATGTGGCGAGGGAAGGGGGCGGGGAGGGCGCTAAGCGATTGAGGACATGGAATGCAGGGTGACCAAGGGAAGAAGCAGCTTGGAGGTAGAGGTGACCTGGGGAAAGAGATGAGCACAGCCTGGAAGGTAGCTCGTGGCTCCTGTGCTGGGATCCACAGAGAAGAATATGTGCTAGAGCAATCGCGTCTGGCCCTACAGCTAGATAGTCTCATCCAATCTATCCCTTCCTTCCCACTCTTACCTCCCCAGGGCCTCCAGCTCCCCGGAACCTCCGTGCCCAAGCCCTCTCAGACTCTGAGATCCAGCTGACGTGGCAGCATCCCGAGGCTCCATCTGGTCCTATATCTAAGTACATTGTGGAGATTCAGGTGGCCGGGGGCTCAGGAGACCCCAAGTGGATGGATGTAGACAGGCCTGAGGAGACAAGCACCATCGTCCGTGGCCTCAATGCCAGCACGCGCTACCTCTTCCGGGTGCGGGCCAGTGTGCAGGGTCTCGGCGACTGGAGCAACACAGTAGAGGAGGCCACTCTGGGCAATGGTGAGAGAATGGGCCCTGCAGGATCCCTAGGCCTCAAGACTGTACTCTGCATGCGCCCCTCCACCTTCCCTCCAACTTGGAGCTAAGGATCACAAGCCCTGACTTTCTGACCTCAGAAACTGTTCTCGTTAACTCTAGTCATCTATACGCCTCCTCACAGCGTGGTACCAGGCTCTCCGACTCTCCCTCTGTGGGATCCCACGGTGACCTCTGGGTCCCCTGACCCAGTCTGTCCTTCATTATGTCTAGGACTGCAGAGTGAGGGCCCAGCCCAAGAGAGCCGGGCGGCTGAAGAGGGCCTGGATAAGCAGCTGGTCCTGGCTGTGGTGGGTTCCATCTCTGCCACCTGCCTCACCATCCTGGCTGCGCTTTTAGCCCTGGTGTGCATCCGGCGAAGCTGTCTCCATCGGAGACGCACCTTCACCTACCAGTCGGGATCGGTCAGTGTCCCATGCCCACATGATACCGCCTGTTGTGTGTGTTTGTACCCACATACACTTAAGCGCATATGGGCCTGCACATGCCTGCCTGTTCATACCACAAGTTTAAAGCTACATTCAGTGACCCTCTAGGGTACAAAATAGAACTTTCTTTTTTGTTTTTGTTTTGTTTTTCAAGACAGGGTTTCTCTGTGTCCTGGCTGTCCTGGAACTCACTCTGTAGACCAGGCTGGCCTCGAACTCACTGAGACCACCTACCTCTGCCTCCCAAGTGCCGGGATTAAAATGTGGGCCACCAGTGCCCAGCCCCCCCCTTTTTTTAGAACTGAACTCAGCTCATGAGCACATTCATATTAATGGCTGAATAATTAGCAATCTCAGTTAAAAAGAAGACGGTTTGTCCATATTTCGCCAGGTCTCATTCCAGGTTTGGAGGCCACCATCTGGATGTGTCTTCTTTACTTACCCACCCTCTGAGGGTACTATCAGCCTGGATCACACAGCAATATCCTGGCCCACGCTGGCCTCTCTCCTTACTTGGGAGCCAGCCTGTTTCTATACGCATATGTGGTTAGTGTCCTAAATTCTACTGACTGTGAGCTCTCATCCCAGCCTCCAGTATCTTTTATCTTTCTTTTTCCTTTTTTGAGACAGGGTCTCTCTATGGAGATTCAGCTGGCCTCGAACTCACAGAGACGGCCTGCCTCTGCCTCCTGAGTGCTGGGGTGAAAGGCGTGCGCCACTATGCAAGCCCTCCTTTGAGAAACCGTTCACCCATGTTTACCCATACCCCTTGAAGGGCATCTGTGTGTGGCCATGCCCTCCACATAGCCAGCCTTTGACCCTCTAGAAGTGTGCACGGCCTGTAGCCTCACCTGCCCTCCTGGAGGAGAGAGGCTCACTCTTCAAACTCGTGTAGGCTTTCGTCCTCTTACAGCCAGGCCATGCCCTCTGGCCTTCAGGCCTACACAGACATGGATGGGGGAGGGCTGCTGACATCTCCACCCTATCTTGTCATTGTCATGTCCACCCCCTGGCGGTCCCAGCTCCTCTGAGAACACCCCGCTCTGTCACTCAGAGTCAGAACTCTAGCCTTGGCCCGTTCGGCTCGGGTCGTTGCTATTTAAAGTCATTTAAAAGAAATTCAGAGTTACCAAAAATGGCAAAAAGAAAAGAGAGGAAGAAATACTTCTCTCTCATTCTCTCTCTCTCTCTCTCTCTCTCTCTCTCTCTCTCTCTCTCTCTCTCTCTCTCTCTCTCTCTCTGTCTGTCTTGGGCCAGCTCTCATATAGAAAGTCCATTGTTCAACTCTGGTTCTGCTGTGCCTTTAAAAATCCCACCGAGAGTCCAGAGAGTCAACTGGCTTCCTTGTCTGAGCTGTGTTGACCTTGCCTCTGAGGCCAGGAAGCTGTCACTGCCATGGGAGGCAGGGAGAGGGGAACGGGGCCAGGTGCTGAGGCAGGGCAGCGAGAAAGCAACCTTTAGTGGTCATACGATCATTACACATCTCAATATAGATGTCTGTTCTGTGTGCCTGCACACAGATGCTCATGTTCATGCGTGTGCCATGTAGTGGTGCAGATGTGCATTCCATGTATGTGTGTCTGTGTCCCTGTGCTGGCACACCTTCAGGCCCTTGGGTGTTTGTGTATCTCTGAATGGACGGATGCACCTGCATGTGATGCAGCCACAGAATGTATGCCTCTGCTGCACACACTTCATATGAGTCCATGTGACCTGTGTCCCCAGCGCTTACCCGCCAAACCGGGCACCCGCTCATTTAGGAAGGCCACTGCGTGGTCCATCTGGACCTTGCTTCAGGTTCTCATATTGCAACTCTTTACTCCTGTTCAGCTGCTGCCTTTTCCTGCCACCAACCCTGCCCAGCATAGCCCTGCTTCGTAGAGGAAGCTGGGCAGTGCTCTCTGTTACAGTCCTTGAGGCTTTGCCTGGGCTTAGAGCTGTGTCTAAACACCAAGTCGAGGGACAAAGATCGTCTCTGCTTCTTCTGCTGTGAAGAAGAAAACCTGTCCACCTTCTCCCCACTGCTCAGGGCTTAGCACATAATAAGCATTCAAGAAATGCACCCATGGTGGCATAAGTAAATGAATATCTAAAGCCCAGTTATAGGGTTTGCACAATAATGGGAAGCTTACTTTTTCCCATTACATCTCATTGCAATTTTCCATTTAAATATTAGAATGTTTTTGGTTCATTGACCTATTCAGGATTTGGCAACTTACCCACTAGCCCTGAGTTCCACCTTGTAGAAAACCCCACACACTACACCCCTAGGCTGATACCACTGGACTTGTCTTCTTACACACCTGTGCACCCGAAACTCATCTGTGGCTCTGTCACCTGTATTTTCTGTGCACTGTCTGTCTCTGTCCATCTGTCTAATCACTGGACCCTCTCTCTGTGTGCCTCTCTGATCCTCCTTTTACCCCCACATCTCTTGTGTGGACTGGTGGTCTATTCATCCCATTCCATGAAGGGCGAAGAGACAATCCTGCAGTTCAGTTCAGGAACCTTGACACTGACCCGGCGGCCAAAGCCACAGCCTGAGCCCCTGAGCTACCCTGTGCTGGAGTGGGAGGACATCACCTTTGAGGACCTCATCGGGGAGGGGAACTTCGGCCAAGTCATCCGGGCCATGATCAAGAAGGACGGGCTCAAGATGAATGCAGCCATCAAGATGCTAAAAGGTCCTTGGATGTGACTCCAGACCCCAGCCTTTTTCTCTTCCTAAATCCCACAAATAGCAGACCTACCTAGCTCCCACCAGCATCTGACCTCCTCTCAGAGTTATCCATGGCAAAAGCTGACACTGATTTCTTTGTGCAGAGTATGCTTCTGAAAATGACCATCGCGACTTTGCAGGCGAATTGGAAGTCCTGTGCAAACTGGGACACCACCCCAATATCATCAACCTCTTGGGAGCCTGTGAGAACCGAGGTGAGCCCCTAATTCATGACCTCTTCCAGGCTATCACCTCTACCACATTAGTGGCTTGTGGGGATCCCTAGGTTCCTCATTCAACACAGAATTTTCCTACATCCTGCATCCTGCAGGCTGTCTCTTAAAATCAG
The DNA here is from genome assembly GCF_903992535.2 of Arvicola amphibius. Lineage (NCBI taxonomy): Eukaryota > Metazoa > Chordata > Mammalia > Rodentia > Cricetidae > Arvicola > Arvicola amphibius. The sequence continues at coordinate 32,143,926 of NC_052052.2, forward strand.
GTACTGCTCATAACAACACATGGCCTGTATCTAAACCATCACCATTGGTCCTCACCTCCCAGGTTACTTGTATATTGCTATCGAATATGCCCCTTATGGAAACCTGCTAGATTTCCTGAGAAAAAGCAGGGTCCTGGAGACTGATCCGGCATTTGCTCGAGAGCATGGAACAGCCTCCACCCTCAGCTCCCGGCAGCTGCTGCGCTTTGCCAGTGATGCAGCCAATGGCATGCAGTACCTGAGTGAGAAGCAGGTGTGTGCCAGTGAGGTGGCAACAGTGGGGGAGGGGGGAGGCCTCTGCACAAACCTGGCCAGGTGGTCAAACAGCAGGTTCGAACAGTGAGGAGGAAGGACCCGGCGCCAGGTTCAGTGCCTGGTACCAAGTGCCCGTCAATGATACGCAGTGGGAGAAGAGGACAGGAGGTAGATAGGGAGAAGGTGTTAGATTTGGAGTCCCTGAGAGACATCCTGGGTGGAGGTGTTGAAGGGGAGAGGTGTAGATCCCGAACTCGTACTCAAGAGACGGGCCTGGGCTGGAGACAGTGTAGTGCTGCCATTTCAGCACCGCGACTCCAGCAGGGAGGGCGTGGAAATCCACTGAAGAGGGTGAGGGTGGGCTCTCAAATGAGCTGAGCCAGGGGACAGCTGCCAGAGGGGCACTCCAGCCTGAGCAAAGGCATTTTACAGGCAGCAAAAATTGGAGTCTTTGAAAGGAGAAGGGCATCAGGGAGAAACTGATGGGCAAACTGATCTGCAAAGGATGCAGAACTAAGGGGAGGACCTGGAACATGGAAGCCACTTAGGGATTTTCAATAAGGGAGAGGGGACAAGATAGTAGGGGAAATGAGACAGAAGGCATTGAAAGAGGAAGGGTAGAATGGATAGTTCCTGAGATCCCAGTTCTTGTGAGACAGAGGTGGGAGAATCAAGAGTTCAAGGCCAGCCTGAGCTACATAATAAGTACCAGACTAGCCAAGACTACATAGCAAGACTCTGTTGAAGTGAAGGAGAGGGTGGAAGAAGAGAAAAAGAAGAACAGGAGGAGGGGATGGAGGAGAGAGCAGTAAATCAATTACACCTGTCCCAGAAAGAGAGCTGGGACAAGTCAGGGGAAGGAATGAGTGAGAACCAGCACTGACTTTGCTCAGACCCTTGTCAGCTGATCTGTGACTGAGGCATACGTGAGTGGGAAGCTGCTGGGGCTCCTAGTGGCCCCATGCTCCGGGCCCGTCAGCCCTCTAGTCCCTGACTTCTTACATTGCCTGCAGTTCATCCACAGGGACCTGGCTGCCCGAAATGTGCTGGTTGGAGAGAACCTGGCCTCCAAGATTGCAGACTTTGGCCTCTCTCGGGGGGAGGAAGTATACGTGAAGAAGACGATGGCAAGTCTCATTCCCACTTAGGGCCCAGGCCTGGGCCTGCCCTTCGAGCCCCTCAATTAGCCCTTTCTTCCATCCTGGCCTCTGACCCTTTCCCTCACAGGGCCGTCTCCCTGTGCGTTGGATGGCCATTGAGTCTCTCAACTACAGCGTCTACACCACCAAAAGTGACGTGTGAGTATGACAGGTGGGGAGGGGCAGAGGGCATGACCCCTGAGGACACTCGGGCATCGCCTAGATGCACCTCAGCAATGTCTTGGGTTATCGCAGGCACGACTCGGGTGTCAACAGTAGAATCCAGGCGTGCAACAGTGAGTTCTGAGAATGCTTTGGGAGGTTCTGCCATCTTAGAGGGAAGCTCCGAGGCTTCCTAATACCTGGAGGGATTTTTATCTTGGAAGTAACTTCAGTGGCAGGACTGGGGTAGGAAGTATTTAGGATTTTCTTTGTGTAAGAGACCAAGGAATTCTTCAGTGAGATCCAGAAAAACTGGGTAGTCATTAGGGGGAACAAGAAAGAACACTCAAGGAACATGCCCACCATCCTATCTAAAGGGTAAAGTCATGGCCACCTGAGGCTTTTACCTGTGCGTGACCCTTAAGACCCCTTTGTGCCTCACACACACAGGCATACACTTGTGCACCCGCACTCACACACACACACACACACACACACACACACACACACACACACACACACGCATGTGCTCATACACACAGGCACGCATGTATACACAGAGGTACACACACACACACATGCACACACACATGCATGTGCTCACCACAGGCACGCACACACACACAGGTATGCACACACACATGCATGTGCTCACACACACAGGCACACATGCACATACAGAGGTATATACACACACGCACGCACTCTCTCACACACACACACAGAAATACACAAAATGTTACTACAATTAGTTGAGTCTGGGGACCAGGAGTTATGAACGAGCTTCATTGGAATAGAGACAGCAACTGGCCAAGGCCAGATACTAGCAGAGAAGCCGTGTGCAGGACCTGGTATGGTTAGGCAGCTTGGTTATGGGGAGATTAGACCATGTGTCTCCCACAAGTCACTAAGTGCTCTCTTCTCATTTCAGCTGGTCCTTCGGGGTCCTCCTGTGGGAGATAGTGAGCCTTGGTAAGCCTACACCCAGTTCTCCAGAGCATCCCACCTTACCGTGGGGCCCTGGACTGAGGGAGTCTTGTACCCTTTGCAGGTGGCACGCCCTACTGTGGCATGACCTGTGCTGAACTCTACGAGAAGTTGCCTCAGGGCTACCGTATGGAGCAGCCTCGAAACTGTGACGATGAAGTGTGAGTTCATGGCCCCTGGAGCTCTGGGACCTCAACTCTGAGATGAGTGGCCATGGCTTTGAATCTGTGAGCTGCCCCCAGTCAGTCCCTCCTCTTACGGCACCACCACTCCCATCCACAGGTACGAGCTGATGAGGCAGTGCTGGCGGGATCGTCCCTATGAGCGCCCCCCCTTTGCTCAGATCGCGCTACAGTTGGGCCGCATGCTAGAAGCCAGGAAGGTAAGAGCATGGGCAAGGTGGGGATGGGCACCCTCCAAGCTCTCGTATGAGGCCACTATGTCTCCCACCCTCACACATTACCCAAACTCCCTCAGCTGGGGCTATCACTACAGCTGATTGCATTTAGAATGCAGCCCATGCCAGGTTTAGACACTAGGCCCACATATATACTCTTTTCAGAGCTGTTATTGCTTAGTCTCAACAGCAAATCCCTCCTCTAAATTCCAGATGGCTAGTCTGTCTTCCTCCAAGCCCATTCTATCCTGGGACCCCTCTCCTCACCTGGTCCAGGCCAGAGAAAATGCATGAATGGTCACCCAAAATGGAGGAGGGGCTGGATGATACAGGAAGGGCTAAATAAATAAGTGGAATTAGTGGGTGATACAATATTCATATGAATAAACATAATGTAACAATAACTGAGTCAAATAGCCATGTGAATAGATGAATTATCAGATTAAAATGAAAGAAGAAATACTGCAAAATGTATAAATATGAAAACAGGGTTTTTTGTAGATTTTTTTTAGTTTGGGGTTTTTTGGTGTTTTTTGTTTTGTTTGTTTTGTTTTGTTTCAAGACAGGGTTTCTCTGTTAACTAATTCTACAGACCAGTCTGGTCTTGAACTCATAGAAATCCTCCTGCCTCTGCCTTCTGATTAAAAGTGGGATTAAAAGTGTGTGCCACCACCCATGAAAATAATGAATTGATTAAATAATTACCTTAAGAAGGAAGGAAGCGGGTTGTCTGTGATGTGTGTCTATGCCCCCAGCTCTTGAGAGATGGAGTCAGGAGGACTGAGTTCAAAGTCAGCTTGGGCTATGTAAGACTCTTGTCTCTCAAGCCGGGTGGTGGTGGTGCACGCCTTTAATCCCAGCACTCGGGAGGCAGAGGCAGGAGGATCTCTGTGAGTTTGAGGTCTACAAGAGCTAGTTCCAGGACAGGCTGTAAAACTACAGCAGCGAATCCCTGTCTCAAAAAAAGAAAAATAAAGGAAGGAAGGAAGGAAGGAAGGAAGGAAGGAAGAAGAAGACTCTTGTCTCTGAAAAAGCGGGCTGGGTGCTGTAGCACAAGCCTTCAATCTCAGAAGCAGAGGTAGGAGGATCTCTGTGAGTTTGAGGCCAGCCTGGTATACAGAGTGAGTTCCAAGCCGGTCAGAACTACATAGTGAGACCTTATCTCAAAAACAAAACAAATATGGCCTAGGGTGTAGTTCAGTTGAGCGCTTTCTTATCATGCACCAGGCCCTGGGTTTGAGCCCCAGAACTCCATAGACAGGACTTGGTGGTATAGACCTGTAATCTCAGCATGGAAGCAGGATAAGAAGTTCAAATTCAAGGTCATCCCCCTTTCCTACAAAGCGTGTTCAAGGACTGTAGCGATGAGGCGAGCAGGCCTGCTTTTCATCCTGCCCAACTCCCGCATGGCTAGGTTTACACCCGAAATAACAACACACAAATTGTATTCATTTAAACACTGCCTGGCCCATTATCTCCAGCCCTTTACTGCCTAACTATCACATCTTGATTAACCCATTTCTATTAATGTGTATAGCACCACAAGGTGGTGGCTTACTGGGAAGATTCTAGCCTACGTCCATCTTGGGTGGGAGCTTCATTGCGTCTGCCTCACTGCCTTCTTCCTCCCAGCATTCTGTTCTGTTTACTCCACCTACCTAATTTTCTGTCCTATCAAAGGGCCAAGGCAGTTTCTTTATTAACCAATGAAAGTAACACATAGATATATGACCCACCTACATAAAAGGACAGCCTGACTTAGGCCGTCTCAAAAGCAGGGAAGGGAACGGTTTATGGGGAGCAGAGGCAAAGGAAAGGGGAGAGAAAGAAGGAGAGGAAAGGGAAGGGAGGGAAAGGAAAGGGGGAAGGAAGGATCAAATAATCACATATACAAATGATCAAACCATCAACAACAGCCTTCATGAGTGATGAATCAGCCAGCCTTTTTTTTTTTTTTTTTGACAGTGTCTCACTGTGTAGCCTTGGTTAGCCTGGAGCTTGTTGGGTTGGCCAGGCTGGCCTTGAACTCACAGAGGTCTGCCTGCTTCTGCTCCACTAAGACTTGTTCTTCCCACAGGCCTATGTGAACATGTCGTTATTTGAGAACTTCACCTATGCGGGCATTGACGCCACAGCTGAGGAGGCCTGAGTTGCCCACACGCTGGAACCTGGCTCTGCTGGCCGGAGCAAACCCTCCCACCTACCTGTGACTTTGGGCCCTTCTAACCTCAAACCCAAGCTGTCTCAAGAAAGTCTTTTAACTCAGAGGAAAAAAGAAAAGATCCAAGAAACACGGGCTGAGGGAAACAGGGGCCCCCATTCTTGGCAGCTGCTCTCAGAGCCACCCTTTTTATCCTTCCTTCCGGCTCATTGTGTTCCTCCACGTGTGTGCTCCCCATTCTTCTGCTCCCTACACCCCTCTTCTGATCCTCCACCAAAAGCAGAATGCATGCCACTAATACCCCGTTTAGCCACTCCCACTCTCTGCTTGACCTCAGAAAAAATAAACATGCTGAGTAGCCACCTGTCTTCGTTTTACAGATGGTTGGTCCAAGGTGGGAAGAGTTAATCCCAAGAGTGAAACCTGGACTTCCGAGGAAAGAGCGCTGTCCCATAGCGCTGCCCTTCGGGAGGGGTGCGGGGTGTTCTGGAACACCCATTGGTCACATGTGCCACCAGTCCCCATCTCTATCCCAATCGCATTACCATCTCTCCTTGTTCCCCTTCCTGCTTCCCAGCCTCCTTCCCAGAGTGTCTCCCTGCATCTCTGAGGAGTCACCACAGCCTCAGAATCTTTGCTCTGCCCAAAGCAGTCCATGCCAGGACTGGCTGAACCCTGGCTCAGCTTGAAGCGACATCCTACCTCAGACAGATGGTGGCTGGACTTGGGGTCATTGTTCCCCTCTTGCACTTGGATTCCAGGCATCCCTCCCTGGCAGGTCACCAGCTTACAGACAGCTAATTGGAGGGAGGCAGAGGCACCTCCCAACTTTAGCCAGATGAGGTAGATTCCTTCGTGCTGGTGCTGGGGGAGGTGTTTCTCTCCTAGCTGAAAGGGAGTCCCATCCCCACCCCATCCATGATGTGTGGCCTCCAACTGGCTTTTCCTTTGACTGCTCAGGACTGTCCTCAGATGTCTCTCCCACTGATTCTTAGGAAACAAACGGAATTTTTGTTTTCAGTGAATCAGATGAACACCCTCCTCCCCCCCCTGAAAAAGACATAAGCCTGGAATGACAGTGTGGTTAACAACACAGATGCTAGAATTGCAGGCCTGGGCTCAAGAGTTGCAGGGCACACGTTATCTGTGTGGCCTTCATCGCATCTTTTAACCTCCCTGAGCTTGTTTTCCTCCCCTGAGAAAGGAGTTGACTTTAGACGCCTCGCCTTGTTGTCGCTGGTACTGAATGAGATCTTCCGCAGTCCTGGAGCTGGATCTCGTGCGTCGTTGAGTGCTGTCCGCTGATGGTGTAATATCAAAAGACAGCAAGATCTGTGCTGAACAGAGCTGAATGGTCGGAGCCTGAGATGAATCAGGAGGAAGAAATCCATTGTAGTAAATGGGAAGCTAATGTAGGATAGATGGAATGTGCTAGAATAAAACTTCAGAGCTACTCAATGACTAAGAACATGCACTACTTTTCCAGAGGATGGGAGTTTGGATCCCACCACGCACATCGGACCTTTCACCAGTGCCTACAACTCCAACTCCAGCGGATACAACCCCCTCTTCTAACCCCACAAGTACCTGCACCCACATGACACACCTCACTGCCACCCTAGACACACACACATACATAATTTTTAAAATAGAATATATCTTTTTTTAAAAAAAAAAAAGTTTGCTCAAGTCTGGGGAATGTAGCTCAGTTAACAGTTTCAGCCTAGCACACACAAAGTCCTTGGTTGCAGTTCCCAGCGCTGTAGACCTGGACATGGTATTATAAACCAGCAATTCGAACACCGCGGAGGTAGAGGCAGGAGAGTCAGAAGTTCAAGGTTGTCCTGGTCTAGTTTCCCAGAGCTGGAACAAAGAGGGCCTTCTTCCATCAAAGTCGTGACAAAGGCCAGGCCATCTTGGGCTTTAGAGGCAGCCTCAAGGACATGGGTTGTTAGCAAGAGCAGCTCGTGCAAAGGCAAAAACAAAATTAGTGCAGGGAGATGACTCGGAGGACCTAACTCAGACTCCCAGCACCCACAAGGCAGCCCAAAGCTACTGGAATGTCAGTTCCAGGGAATTCGATGCCCTCTTATAGCCTCTGTAAGCACCCAACATACACATGCACAGCTTACACACACATACGCATAAATTTAAAAAAAAAAGTTTAGCCAGGAGATGGTGGTGCACACCTTTAATCCCAGCACTCGGGAGGCAGAGGCAGGTGGATTGCTGTGAGTCTGAGGCCAGCCTGGTCTACAGAGTGAGTTCCAGGACTGACTCCATAGCTACTGGGAAACACTGTCTCAAAAAAAACCTAAATAAATAAATAAAATCTTTAAGAGCTGTCAGTAAAGGTGTGTCTGGATCAGGTTTGCATTTTGTTTATTTTTATTATTATTGTGTGTGCGTGATATGTGTGTGGGCAAGTGTGCCACGGTGAGTACATGAAGGTCAGAGGGCATTTCTCTCCTTCCACCTTGAATGGGTTCTGGGGGTGACATGTGGGTTGGTAGGGTGGTGTAACAAGTGTTTTTACCCACTGAGCCATCCAGCTGGTCCAAGATTGGCATTTTTAAATTTTTTTTGAAGCATCACTCTGGCTGCCCTGTAGCACATGGGTTATATAGAGTAAGGGGTAAAGGTGAAGCACACACCTGTTAGGTTATATAGAGTAAGGGGTGAAGGTGAATCTCGATTACTCTCTTTACAGAAATAAACAGACGTATCCTAGAATTCATATGGAATTGCAACAAATCCAGGATAGTTGAAACAAAAAGAAGAATCAAAATTGGAAGGCTTGCAATTTCAGATTTCAAAACTTACCGTAAAGCAACAAAAACCAAGCCAGTGTGGTACAAATACAAGGACAGGCAGGGTACAAAGCTCAGAGAGCCCAGGGGGCTTGCAGCACAAGCCTGAGAACCTGAGTTCAATACTCGGCACCCACATAAAAGTCTGGGTGTAGCAGTATACACCACAACCTCACTGCTGGAGAGGCAGAGACAGAATGGTCCCTGGGGCCTGATGACCAGCCAGGCTAGCCTTGGGGGTGAGCGCTAGGGCGAGTTAGAGAGTCTGTCTCCAAAAATGAAGCTATAGAGGACCAGTTAGACGGCTCACTGGGTAAAGGCACTTGCCACCAAAGCCTGGCCACTTGAGACCAATTCCTGGGTCTCACATGGCGAAGAGAAAGGACTCCTCTGACCTCTGTACCTGCACTGCGGCACGTGTGCATGCCTATGTATGCAAATAAGCATAGATAATTGACTGTAATTACACAAAGGATTAGAGAGTAGTGGCAACGAGATCGGTGAAAGCGGGCGTGAAACCAAGTGTGCAGAGAACCCGAGGGTATGTGGTCGGAAGGAGCCAGAAGAAGCCCTTGTGGTGGAGGGTGGGCGGGAGCTGGCCACGAGAGTAGGAGCCGAGGGAGGAGTCTAGGACTGGATCCACGTCTACCACTAAAGGAATTAAAACAGACAATGGTTTCGTGTTTCCGGGTTGGGTACGGTGCGCACTCTGCGCACATTAAGTCTTCTGGGTCTTCAACACGCTCACCCGGGGGGTATTTCCATCACCCTTACTGTGTAGAAGAGAAGGGTCTGAGAGGGTAAGCAACTTGACTTAAAACCTGACGGTAAGTGGCAAGGCTGCCATTCTGAACTAGAGGCCCTGGCTCCGGAGGATCTCTCAGCTTCTTCTCTGGCGTAGCGGGAGAGAGCTGCTCCGGGCCCAGTGCATTTACAAATTCACCACTAAGCCTGCGGCACATCTTAGGGTGTCAAGAAGGCGCCTTTCTCCCGTAGGAGAGTCCTCCATTCCCCCTATGGACTCTAAGGACCACAGCCCCCACTGAGAAAGATGAGCACAGTACACAGCCATAAATTCTGTCTCAACTGCCCCACCCACTCTCGCTTCGTGTCCTTCTACTCCACTCCTGGCCCTGGTCTCACAGGACGTGGCCTGGGCAGGAGTTGGGACAAGAGACGGAGCCAGTCGTGCTACCTTGATTCCAGAGAAGCAATGGAAAAAGCCAGAAGAAAAGTCTTATTAGACAGACCAAGACCCCTGGGAAAGGCGAGGCTGATGGGCACCTGGTCGAAAGGTCTCACCCCAGTCCTGGCTGTAAAATACGGAAGTCAAACCAATTTGCTCTGAGTCATTCACTCCCTCTAGCCCTCAAGGAAGGGGGCGATTTCCTGCAAGGCCTTCTGGGCAGCGCAGGCTCCTTCCGCAGGCCTGTGTATCTCTTATCTCACCCAGGCCTTCTTCCATTGGCAACCCGAAGCTGCTGTAGTGGGCCAGTCTCCTCTTTCTTTGGATTTGGGCCTTCGATTCAGAGGTGACAGAGCAGCCGCCTAAGTAGGGCAGCTCAGGAGCCAGAATGTCTCGCAGAGGACAGGAGACAGCACAGCCGACTGTCCAGGCTGCACCCATCCAGCCGTCTCCCTTGGAGATGCTCCTGGGTACTTCCCCACTTGCTAACATCACAGCCCTTCTGAGGGGGTTTTAGACTCAGCCTCCAACTTCAAGAAGACCCCATGCCTAGTACATGATTCTAGATAAATAAGGAGTACACAGTAAAGTGCTACAAGATGCTCTTTGGCCAAGGAATCTGTGTAAGTTTTTTTTTTTTTAATAGCCTTTTGGGCCTGAAAAGATGGCTCAGCAGTTAGGAGCACTTGCTGTACTTCCAGAAGACCAGAATTCTGTTCCCAGCATCCCTGTCAGTCAGCTTGCAATTCCAGTTTGAAGGGATTCCATGCCTCTGGCCAGCTTGGGCGCCTGCATTCACATGCACACATCAATATGTAGACACACACATGTCTATACATAATTAAAAATAACATTTGTTTTTTTTTTTTTTTTTAAAAAAAAAAACTAGTCATTAGGCTGGGCAGTGGTGGTGCACACCTTTAATCCCAGCACTCAGGAGGCAGAGACAGGTGGATGTCTGTGAGTCTGAGCGAGCCTAGCCAGGTCTACAAGAGCTAGTTCCAGGGCAGGCACAAAAGCTACACAGAGAAACCCTGTCTTGAAAAACCAAAAAAAAAAAAAAAAAAAAAATAGCCATTAGAGACAAACAGATCTCAATTCAAGTCTCAGTTGTCCCCTTTCACAATGACTCTGGGCGACTCCTTTACTCCTTCTGAACCTGGCTTCTCTTCCGAAAAGAGGAGGACAGGGTGTCACAATAGTGCTGTCAGGGAGAAGTGTTTGTTTCTGGAAGCTAGAGGATAAGAGAGGGAGTGACCAGGAAGAGCACCCTCCACTGTCCTAACCCCAGTAGAGTTCCTTCTTGGGGATGTCCTCTAGCTAGGGTGGTGAGATAGTCCGGTTAACTCACATATCAAAACACCCCAGCAGGCAAGGCACACCAAATGGTGTGACACCAAATGGTGTGACAAATGACTGAAACCAGAAGCGAGAGGCACAGAGCACACGCCTCCCTCCCCCACCCGCAGAGGCGCAGTTCTACCGGGACAGAAAAGGGAAAGATGTGTTCTCAAGGTTTTCAGGGCTAGCAGCTCTTTGGGGTCGTTTTAAAAATTATATCCAGGGCTGTCGCGATGGCTCAGTGGCTAAGAGCACTTGTTGCTCTTATAGAGGACCCAAGTTTAGTTTCCAGCACCTGTATCAGGTGGCTTCCAACTGCCTATAGCTCTAGTCCTGTGGGGTCTGACACGCTCATCTGGACTTCATGAGCACACATATATGCACACATATACATAAATAAAAATCGTTTTAAATTTATAGCTCATTGTATAGACAGGCAATGTACCTCAAACATGCAATGTAATCTGGACCGGCCTCCGAATTCAAGATTTTCCACTTGGATCTCCCGAGCACCTATGTGAGGTACCGCTCCCTGCCCCTTTGCTTTTACCAGAGACCTCCCTGGGTTCACATCCTCACCATTCTCAATCTGAACTCATGCTCTCCCTAAAGTTTCCATGGCTGCCATCCTCTCAGCTCCACAGGTGCCATGATGCCTTTTCTGTTATTCCCAAACTGCTGAGGATGTAAGATTTGGGGCATGGGACACACTCACTGGACATGCTGCAGGGAAGCTAACCGTCACAGAATAGAGAGTGAGCTTAATCTGAGAAGTGGGCACCACTGTTTAAAGGGTGGGGCTTCGACTAATGTCTCATTACTGCCCATCCTCCTCAGCCTGGCTCTCCCTCTCCTCTGTCCCCCGGTTCGGTATATTTATCTATTTTATGGCCTCCTACCAAAACTATGTCCTCGTCATTTTAGAACAAGACCTATCGCATTGCTCTTGGCCGCACAGGAAAGGCGATCGTGAAAAGGGTATGAACTTGAATCTCTCTTTTTAAAAGATTTTCTTTTTTTATTCATTTGTACATGCCAGAAGAGAATACCAGATCCCCTGGAACAACCTCACGGTTTTTACCTACTCCGGGGATGGTGGAATCCAAACCCTGGTCCTCTGCAAGAGCAACAAGTGCTCTTAACTGCTAAGCTAACTCTCCACACAAAAAACACACATACAGCCGGGCGGTGGTGGCGCATGCCTTTAATCCCAGCACTAGGGAGGCAGAGGCAGGTGGATCTCTGAGTTTGAGGCCAGCCTGGTCTACAAGAGCTAGTTCCAGGACAGGCTCTAGAAACTACAGGGAAACTCTGTCTCAAAAAACAAAAACAAAAACAAAAACAAAAAAACCCCAAAACACACACACACACACACACACACACACACACACACACGCACTTTTAAAAAACATCTATTTGTGGGTGCCCACTTTTGTGAGTCATAGTGGGCAAGTGAAAGTGAGGGCAATTTGTGGGAGTCTGTTTTCTCCTTTCTGAAGCACAATTAATAAAAACTCAGAGAGAGAAATTGGGTTCAACCTAAAGGTCAGAAAAGCAAAAGAGCCGGCCACTCTCTCTTACCTCAGTCTCAGTCTCCTGTCCCCAGGAATTTCAGAATGGGACTGAGACTGAGATCTGTCTCCTCCCATCCTAAAATCCCTTTTAGGGCTGGAATTAAAGGTGTGCACCACTGGGATTAAAGGCATGCACCACCTGGTTTCTATGGCAACTAGTTGCTATTAGGATTAAAGGTGTGTGTCACACTGCCTGGTCTGTAAGGCTGGCCAGTGGGGCTGTTTTACTCTCTGATCGTCAAGCAGATTAAAATACAAATTAAATGCCACCACATCTTCCACCACTTGAGCCCTAGGGATCTAATTCAGGCCCTAAGGTTTATAACAAGTGCCTTCAATTGATCCATCTTGCTTTCCCTCTTTTTTAGTTAGTCTGTCCCCTCATTACAAGCTGCTGGAAGACAAGAAAGGACTCCCAAGAGGCTGAACTCAAGAACAGGTCTAAAAACACAAAGAAAGTCCCTGTGAGCTGTTGAGTTGGGAGGCTCTGTGCCTGAGGAAGCCGTGACAATGAGGGGAGTCCTCCGTTTGGATGGATTCAGGGACTAGAAAATAGCACATTAGGAGGGAGAGATCCCAACTCTGGGAGATGCGAAGGCGAGAAGGGCCCCGGGTTCCTGCATGGAAGGACAAGCCTAAAGACTATGGGGAGCTCTGAAAAGATTTTTTCAAATTGATTTATATTGACCTCTACATTTTTCTCTGCTCCCCTCCCCTTCAACCCTCTCCCAAGGTCCCCATGCCCCCAATTTACTCAGGAGATTTTGTCTTTTTCTACTTCCCATATTGTTTTGATCCATGTACATCTCTCTTAGGGTCCTCATTGTTGTGATTTGTAAGCTGGTTTTCTTTGCTTTATGTTTAAAAACCACTTATGAGTGAGTACATATGAGTACATATGTCTTTCTGGGTCTGGGTTACCTCACTCAAAATGATGTTTTCTAGTCCCATCCATTTGCCTGCAAATTTCAAAATGTTGTTATTTTTTCTGCTGTGTAGTACTCCATTGTGTAAATGGACCACATTTTCCTTATCCATTCTTCGGTTGAGGGCATTTAGGTTCTTTCCAGGTCCTGGCTATAACAAACAAAGCTGCTATGAACATAGTTGAGTACATGTCCTTGTGGCATGGTTGAGCATCCTTTGGATATATACCCAAAAAGTGATATTTCTGGGTCTTGAGGAAAGTTGTTTCCTAGTTTTCTGAGCAATCACCACACAGCCAAAGGGGCTGTACCAGCTTGCACTCCCTGGAAATATTTTAAGCAAGGAAAGAATCTAAGGATATTTGAGCCTCAGAAAAGACACGGTATAACAAGACACCATTTGTAGATTATCAGAATGGCAAACTTAAGCCGGGCGGTGGTGGCGCACGCCTTTAATCCCAGCACTTGGGAGGCAGAGGCAGGCGGATCTCTGTGAGTTCGAGACCAGCCTGGTTTACAAGAGCTAGTTCCAGGACAGGCTCCAAAGCTACAGAGAAACCCTGTCTCGAAAAACCAAAAAAAAAAACAAAACAAAACAAAACAAATAAAACCAGAATGGCAAACTTAAGATGATGTTGCCTGGGCTAGGAGGGTGGCTCAGTGGCTAAAACCCTTGCTAAGGACTAGAGTTCAGGTTTCCAAAACCCAAGTACGAGCCTGTACAGGCATGGGTATTATAGTCCCAGCACTTAAGAAGCAGAAACAAGGGATCCCTGGGGAAAACTGGCTAGCTGGACTAACTGGGATTGGCATCTAGAGATCCTACCTCAACAAATCAAACGGAGGGTATAGGATTGTTTTGTGATTTACATCAACAGAGGGTGACCAAGGTAGATAACCAACATCAAGTTTGAGACTCTCTACATGCACACATATGTAACTATACATATAGGAACGTGTATACACATACACACACAAGGCACACACAAATGCAAACAACAATTTGAAACAAATAAGATGACATTGATCAAGGAGAGTATTCTAATATTCTAATATAAATGGAGAGCCGGGCGGCGGTGGCGCACGCCTTTAATCCCAGCACTCGGGAGGCAAAGGCAGGTGGATCTCTGTGAGTTCGAGACCAGCCTGGTCTACAAGAGCTAGTTCCAGGACAGGCTCCAAAGCTACAGAGAAACCCTGTCTCGAAAAACCAAAAAATAAATAAATAAATAAATGGAATCATTTCAAAAAGGATGTTTGACAATGTTGAGAAAGAGATGGAGAGATGGAGAATCCTAGAGCCTAGAGCTACCTGAATCCAGACTTTCTGATTTGCTAAAACTGGCAGAGGTTGGGAAATCTGAATCAATTGGGAGATAAAGAGCAAGAACACAGGTCCAGAGCCAACTCTCTTCAAACCCTCTGTTCAATGGCATCTTATTTAGGAGCCACAAACTGTCTATGGCAGCAGGATTTGTGCCACAAAAAAACAGCAAGTGGTATGAAGAGGACACCCTCCTCTGCAGACTGGTTTAAAAGTACACTGCTGTCCCGGCCAATGCACAACCAGCAATTCCAGTTCTCTGAGCCATAGCTACCCAGATATTAAATAGCAGTTGTGTGTGCATTTGGAGACCAGGGGACAATACTGAGTGTCATTTCTTATATGACATGACACTTTTTTTTAATTGAGACATGGTCTATCACTGTCCTGGAACTTAACAAGTAAATCAGGCTAGTAGCCCAGGGATCTATTATCAATACATCTTTGGTACTGGGTTTACAAGCATGCACATACACCATCTCACTCGACTTTTTCTGAATCTCTCTATGCAGTCCTGGATGTCCTGGAACTTGTTCTTCAGACCAGGCTGGCCTTGAACTCACAGAGATCTTACTGCCTCTGCCTTCTGAGTGCTGGGATCAAAGGCATGAACCACCACACCTAGATCACCCACCTCTTCTCACAGGGAGTCTAAGGATCAAACTCAGGTGATCAGGCTGGCATGGCAAGCTCTTTACTGCCCGAACTATCTCCCCAGCCCGAATACCAGCTTATGTAAGCCAAGCCTGCTGCTTTGTCCTGGACCTTGGAGTCTTCAGGACTTTTTAACCAAATGAGGCAGAACTACATGATTTCCTCTGTCCTAGGCATGTGCCAGCTCCTGCTTGATTTTCTACAGAAATGAAGTGTAGGCCCATATTTCTATATGATGTGGCATCCAGGCTCTAAAGCCATAGGCCCCATCTGAGGATGGTCACGTAGCCTACCAAACAGGCCCTCGCAACCTAACAAAAGGTCAGGATGTTGTTGCTCCTTCTTTATAATTTGGAGGATGCCTGATAGAAATGCTATTTCAAACCTATGTGACAACTAGTATACACAGCAGACAGGTTGTTGTGGATGTGACTGAAAGCCATTTACCTGGTTACCTAGGAGACAGAATGCTAATGTATTTCCCCTAAGTTAAGTTTTGGTATAAAGACTGTTTGGAGAATAAACAAGAAAAATTCTTCAGGATGTGAACTCAAGACTTCATGAGGGACTACTGAGGATCTCCCTGCCTATAAAGCCATGAGAGTTGTGTCTTTATTTCTGTGCCTCCACACTGGTCCAGGGAAAGATAGTTTATGTTGGAGTCTGATCAAGAGAAATAACTGTGGATCTGGGCTAGCATTGGACCTCTACAATAAAGGACTGGGGACAGTAGCTCTTTCTAGTTGCACAAATGCAGAGGAAAAAGGACAATGACATTGACAGGTAGTTGAACATCCTCCTAGGCAGGAACCAAAGGCCCCCATCTCAGCTCTCTGACAGTTATAGAGTCCCGGTGGACTCTATGCTTAGTGTACCACCTCCCTTAGAAGTCACAGAACTTGGTAGGGACTTGGACGCAGGAGTAGAGCGAGAAGGAAGATGTAAGAATCACTGATGTGGGATGACCTTCTGTATATGTATTGCTTTTATTGGTTGATAAATAAAGCTGTTTCAGCCAATGGCTTAGCAGAGTACAGCCAGGCGGGAAATCTGAATAGAGATACATAGAGAGAAAGTAGGCAGAGTCAAGGAGATGCCATATAGCTGCTGAAGGAGAAAGATGTTCACCCAGAACTTTTACTGGAAGGCCACAGCCTCGTGGCCATACACAGACTAATAGAAATGGATTAATTCAAAATATGAGTTAGCCAGGAATATGCCTAAGCTATTGGCCATATAGTATTATAATTAATATAGTTTCTGTGTGTTTATTCGTTTCTAGGAGGCCAGGAACAAAAGAGCAGACTCCGCTTACAAATCACTCTTGGGTTTAAGGCTCAGACACCCAGTTAGCCCATAGGAGGTGCAAGAAATAAGAAGAGAGGCTCACAGGGCAGATGAGGGTAACATTTCTGCTTGGGACCTGATGGCTTTGAAGTTCCAAGGAAGAACGAACAGAGATAGATGTTCAATAGCAGCTAAGATTGATGAGGTCTTGGGAGCTACTGGTTTGTAGAAAGAGTTGAAGCAGTGTGATTACTCAGATAACACAAAGAGCCAAGCAAGGATACATGGAAACAGCAAGACTTAAGAAAAAAAGAAGGTTCAGGAGAACACGGAGAGAATGCTACAGGATGGGAAACCAAGAGAAGCCGACATTGTAGACCAGAAGGAGGAATACCAAGTGTTGCAAACAGCTTGAGATGGACTGGGGTTAAGGCGAGAGCCACAATCAGGCTATGACAGCTGGTGGGGATGAAGAAGGAAACGAAGGGAGGTGAAGTTCAAGTCTGCACGTGCCCATTTGGCTGGGACCTGGTGTGCCATCAGGAGGCATTTGCAGTGTATTCCAAATGCTACTGGGAACTTGTCTGGAGATTTTAATGAGGAGTGGAGACACAGGATAGGCATGTGAAACATACCAATCTAGGGCCAGTGAGATGGGTCTGCTGGCAAGAATACTTGCCTGGAATACTTAATGGCCCAACTTCAAATGCCAGATCCCACGGTAGAAGGCGAGAACCAACTCTCAAAAGTTGTTCTCTGAGCCGGGCGGTGGTGGCGCACGCCTTTAATCCCAGCACTCGGGAGGCAGAGGCAGGCGGATCTCTGTGAGTTCGAGACCAGCCTGGTCTACAAGAGCTAGTTCCAGGACAGGCTCTAAAGCTGCAGAGAAACCCTGTCTCGAAAAAAAAAAAAAAAAAAAAAAAAAAAAAAAAAAAGTTGTTCTCTGACCTGACATACATGCTATGACACATACATTTTATACTCACTAGCTAATAATAAATTAAACAACACAAAATTTCCTTTCTTTTAATTGCCCAAGGGTGATTCTCACAACAGCATCTGCCTGCCATGCCGATGTATAGGAGAGAGCGGAGCCAAGGATCACAGTGCAGTGAGCCAAACATAGGATGAGGGGTTTGGAGAGGTTCAAAGTGTGCAGACTCTGGTCACAGCACTTGCTAATTAATTGGTGTAGGAAAGAATCAAGTACTAATGTTTAGGGTTAAACACTGAGTAGGTGGAGATGCCATTTACAAAGACGGCGAGATAGGGAAACAAAAGGCACAGGGTTAGGGATAAGAACCAGAATCTAGACCTTGCTCTTTTCTTCTTTTCTTCCTTCTCCCTCCCCTCTTCCCTCCCTCCCTCCCTCCCTTCCTTCCTTCCTTCCTTCTTTCCTTCTCTCCTTTTTTCCTCCATCCCTCCCTTCCTCCCTCCCTCCCTTCCTTCCTTCCTTCCTTCTTTCCTTCTCTCCTTTTTTCCTCCATCCCTCCCTTCCTCCCTCCCTCCCTACCTCTCTCCCTCCTGCCCGCTCTCCCTTCCTTCTGAGACAAGGTCTCTCCATGTAGCCCTGTCTGGCCTGAAACTTACTTGTAGAACAGGCTGGTCTTGAACACACAGAGATCCATCTACCTCTATCTCCCAAGTTCTGCGATTAAAGATGTGCTCTACTACACGAGACTTCGCCCCCCCACCCGCCCCCATAAAGGTTCTTTCACTATGCTGCCAAGGCTAGTCTCAAGCTCATGGGCTCAAGTGATCCTCCCTCTTCGGTCTCCCAAGTAGCTGAGATTATTGGCAAGCAACCACTCGGAGTCTGGCCATTTGTTCCCATGTTTCGCTTTTAAAGATAGGGTCTCCCCATGCAGTCAAGACTGATCTGAAATTCCTTATGCAGTCTACGCTGGCCTCAAACTCACAATCCTCCTGCTTCTACCTTCTGTGCACTGGGCTTATAGGCATGCAGCACAGCTTGGGCATATTAAATATTATAGACACACAAGTAGAGAAGAAGCCAAATAAGCAGTTGGTTACCCAAATCTGGAGCCCGGGAGTGAAATCATAGCCGACTTTGAAGTCATCAGCATCCACCTCCTACCAAAAGTCTGGGACTATGTGAACACAGAAATTATGTGTGTCCCCTCTTACATGACTTGATTGAGCTTGGGTAGCTCTATATTTGAGAAGAGGATGGGGGGGCATTTAAAGTGTGACGTCTGACCTTTGTAACCTGGGAACTAGTAGGACTAAGCCAGACTAACTGAATTGTTACAGCTGACAAGGAAATGGTGCCAGGAAAAAAAAAGAAGACTGTAGAGGAACCCTAAAAGATTTCCCTCTTCCCATACCCAGCTCCTAAAATTCTGTTTGATAAAATTAACGCACAAGGAAGAAGAAAGGAAGGTGACACTGAGAACGCTTAGTCTGCAGAGCCACCCCTGGGAGCCCAGATGAAGTCGAAGGGGCAAATGTGGTGTTAGCATGGTCACTTGCTGCTCCCCTCCAATCCATCTCTTCCCTAAGCCAAGAGCAGGAGCTTTCAGAACTATTGGTCCAGCAAAGCCCGAAGGCCTGGCTCCCATGAAGAAAGCATATACCCTCCCCTGCTATGGCATGAAGCAGGCACAGCTGAAGAGCTGAGACCCAAGTGTTCCTCATTCTGAGCAAACCAGACAGAAATACTGAAGGCCCTACTTTCCAAACTTTATTGTGTACTGAACCATCTGGGGATTTTGGTAAATGCAGTGTTTGTGAGAGTCGAGGAAAGGGCCTGGGATTCTGCATTCCTGACACATTGCCAGGGCTTCGGTCACTGCTGTCTATAGACAACACTAAGGTTTCCGAGAAGACCACCTTTGATAGACAGGCCATTCCTATCCAGGAGCGTGTGTTTGTTTATACACAGGGCCCCAGAACCTGTTAAGATGGAAATAGCCACCACCGGGCACGTCTTTGAGGGAGACAGGCAGATCATCCCGGAGCGTGGCATGACTACTGAGCACTCGGGTTCTGAAGTGTAATCTCCCGCACCTTCCATCTTCCTGGATATGTGACCTTGAGTAACCTTTTAACCTTGCTGTACCCCATCTTTCTCATCTTCCTGTTGGAAATAAGGCTACTGTATGGATGCTGAGTCACCCCGTGTAGCATGGTGAACACTGTCCTGATGACCATATGCTCTTCCACGGTAGTGCAAGCACCCACATGGTGCCTCCTTTTGAGTCACAGGCAAATACATACCACCATGTCCCTACCAAGAAAAGACTCATGTCTTCTCTTTTGAATTCCTCTTTTCCTCCTGCCCACGCCCCCTCCCCTGGCCCCTGGCCCCAGTGTGGTCTGGAAGGGCCCCAGAGGGGCAGAGACAGGGACAGGACGTGGGGCTGTATCTGACAGGAACCTGAGGGGCTGGCCCGGGAGGGGATTGGGGCCCAGCTTCCTGAAGGGAGGATGGGCTAAGGCAGGCACACAGTGCGGGAGAAGATGCCCTCTTGGGCCCTCTTCATGGTCACCTCCTGCCTCCTCTTGGTCCCTCCAAACCAGGCACAAGTCACCAACCAAGGTGAGGTGTATAGAGGGTGGAGATTATCTATGCTCAGGCAAAGGGAGCCCTGGGAGGGGATACAGGGTAAGAGACTCCCACTGGTCCCCTACTCTTACCCACAAACATGACTGGAAGAATCTAGAGCCCGACTCACCAACTGTTTCTCAGATGTCTTCTTGCTGGCCTTGGGCACAGAGCCCCTGAACTGCTTCTCCCAAACATTTGAGGACCTCACTTGCTTCTGGAATGAGGAAGAGGCAGCACCCAGTGGGACGTACCAGCTGCTGTATGCCTACAAAGGGTAGGTTCTGGACTGAGCCCCGATCCCCATTTATCTGTCCCTATGTTTAGCTGAGTCACACTCTTAGCTTCCCTGTCTTTGGCCCTATCAGAGGATTACTCCAATTGCATGCCCAATACATCACCACTCTATAAATGGGCCAGCTCAAGTCCCTATGGAATTCCTACCGCAAGCAGCGAGAAGAAAATGGCAATAATGGAGACAGAAATTGGGCATGGGTTCAACCTGGGTTGTCGGGGATGAGCATGATGACTGTGTAGGTAGAACCTCTCCTGTGCCAACAGAGAGAATCCCCGTGCATGTCCCCTGCATTCCCAGAGGGTGCCCACCTTTGGAACCCGATACGTGTGCCGGTTTCCAGCCCAGGATGAAGTACGCCTCTTCTTTCCGCTGCACCTCTGGCTGAAGAATGTGGTCCTCAACCAAACTTTGACACAGCGGGAGCTCTTTGTGGACAGTGTAGGTAAGGGTATTGCTATCACACTGTCCCTCCATTTGCTGCCTGCCAAAGCACCCAGAATCAGGCTCACCTGTAGTCTTTGGGGACAATGTGGGCACCCTTCTCTCTGAGATTCCCAGAGGCATCTCAGACCACTGCCCTTATTATTCCTCCCAGCCTTGGCACCCAGGACTAGATTTCTCCCATAAATCATTTCACATCAAGGATATCTTGCTCCTCTCATTAACATATACATATATTCACCTGTTCAACAGTTAGATCACCGATGTGTGCCAGGCGACAAGGAAACAGGGATGGAAAGAGATCCTTGCTTTCTTTAAGAGCTACAAATCTAGCGAACCATTACACCATAGTCAGCTCATTATTCTCAAGAGGCTAAGAGGACAGGCAGCCCCCTCTTTACCCCCTCCATGGAGATGAGAACCAGTGCCTTTTTTTTTTAGTTCAGAGTTGCTCTGTTCAGTCTTCCACAGCCCTCTCTGCAGTCCATGGCTTGAACCATAGACTGGCACTCAGCGATTTGATGTGCCTTGTCTTGCCCTCAGGCCTGCCAGCTCCCCCCAGTATCATCAAGGCCAGGGGTGGGAGCCAACCAGGGGAACTTCAGATCCACTGGAAGGCCCCTGCTCCTGAAATCAGTGATTTCCTGAGGCATGAACTCCGCTATGGCCCTGCGGACCC
This sequence comes from Arvicola amphibius, assembly GCF_903992535.2. Taxonomy (NCBI): domain Eukaryota; kingdom Metazoa; phylum Chordata; class Mammalia; order Rodentia; family Cricetidae; genus Arvicola; species Arvicola amphibius. The sequence goes on from NC_052052.2 coordinate 32,165,115, forward strand.
CAGCAACTCCACTGGCCCCTCCGTCATGCAGCTGCTCTCCACAGAAACCTGCTGCCCCACTTTGTGGATGCTGAACCCAGTTTCTGCTCATGACCGACCTCCATGTGTTCGGCCTACAGTGCCCCAACAGCACGGACCCATGAGGACCTCCCCACCTGGAGAAGTATTCTAGCTTTCTATTCCTCTTCCTATTTCCTACCCCAACATGTCCCCTGAAAAAGAAAGGTCATCCTTAGGGAACCCTGAATAGGGTTGGCCTTTGAGGGGCCAGTAGACTCTGACTAGCTTTCAGGAGCCCTGTCTAGGGGTCTCCCACTTTGGATCATTCACACTAGCATAATGAAGCCTTTCAGACCTCCAAATCGAGACTTTGTAAAAATTCCTAAACACCACCCAAAATTTGTCAGCACAGCCCCTGCTCTGGTGTGTATCTATCCATCAAGGAGCCAAGGTTTGCACAATGGTTCAAATATGAGGTATGTGAGCTGTCTTAGCTGAGAAGCAAGTCTGGGATTTCCGCCCCCCCCCCCCAGGCTCCATCTCTGACAATGAAGGGTGGAAGCTGCCTCATCTCAGGGCTCCAGCCTGGCAAATCCTACTGGCTCCAGCTACGCAGCCAACCAGATGGGGTCTCCCTTCGTGGCTCCTGGGGTCCCTGGTCCCTTCCTGTGACTGTGGACCTTCCAGGAGATGCAGGTGGGTTAGTAAAGGAATGAGGAGATGGGGAAGGGATTAAGACAGACCTCCAGGGAGACTTGGGCTGGGAATCATGGTCATTCCTGATGATCTCAAACCTGGCATTGCACAGGACAGCTGTGCTCAGGCAGAGACTAGGGGAGAATGCTCTGCTGTGTGTGTGTGGAGACAGTTTAGGGATGCTCCTGAATAAAAAGCCTCAGCCCTCTTCTTTGACCACAGTGGCAATTGGACTTCAGTGTTTTACCTTGGATCTAAAGAAGGTTATCTGCCAGTGGCAGCATCGGGACCACACTAGCTCCCAAGGCTTCTTCCACCACAGCAGGACACGATGCTGCCCCACAGCCAGGTAAGACTGCAACTGTTGGGTGAGCCTGAACCTGCGGAAAGTCAACGTGGCTGTGGGTCCCCTCCAGGCGCTGTTCTCTGTTCTCCCGTACTCCGATGAGTGTTTTCATTGTCTCTCTTCACTTCTGCTGGGAATGGCTTGCTTTCGTCAGACTTAATCATCTCATCTGGACTCTTGAGACGGCCTAGCAGGCATGTCCAACATAGGACCCAAAGGCCACATGTGACCAAGGACAGCTATGACCTTGACCCAACTCAAAAACTTACTTAAGACACGCAGTTTTTGTGTGACCCAAATATGTGGCGCTTAAGTTTGAGGGTTTTTTTTTTTTTTTATGTAACCAGGTCATTTCACAATATCAAAAGGTCGGACACCCTTGGCAATTCTATTTACCTTCAGTTTGCTCCCCCTGATGCTAACCTCCCACATTGCAGAGCTTTGTGAAACTTACTGGTCACAACCTTCTGCTACTCAAGTATGTACTGCAATATCCTGTGATCTGTGATCTAGTAAATCTATCCAAAACGCAACCTGGCCTTCAGGGACATCTCCCAAACACCCCTCTGAACCTTCATCCTTTCTGAATTCAGTCTATTACCATGTTGTTGGTTTTGCATACTAAGTGTGCCCAAAGTTGTGTCGCTGCCATTGCCCGATTACAATCCATTAAGCTGGGGAGACAGATTACTTGATAAAGGGCTTGCCTGACATGCATAAGACCCTGAGCTCAATCCCCAGTCCTGGAGGTGGGTGAGGGGGGTTATCATCTCCCACTCGTTTGCTGGAAAGAGTTCTTCACACAGGAACTGGAGAGATCCAGAAGTTCAGAAATAAACAGAACACCCCCTGCTTTAAAACCCTTGATAAGTTCCCACTGATCTTAACGAAGTCTGTCTGCTGGAGCGCTGTGCCTGTGACTTCAGCTTCGTCTTATGCTACACTCCGCTGATCTCTCTCTTCCAGCACAGGCTCCTTTCCTGCTCTGCTGACCTCTGACAGGCTGCTTATCTGGCTCTCTCTCCTCTTTACTGTCCCTTATCCTTCAGATTTCCGGAAACCGCCCCTTCTTTATTAGGTCCAATAGCAGAATTACGCATTTTTAAAAAACTTACTTACTTTGCTGCAGGGGTCAAGGGCACATGTGTGCCAGCAGAAGTCAGAAGACAACGTAAGGGAGTCGGGTCTATTCCTCCACCATGTGGGTTCTGGGGATGGAACTTGGGTTGTCAGGCTTGGCAGCAAGTGTCCTTACCAGTGGAACCATCTTGTTAGCATGTTTATACATGCTTGTTTACTATGTAACTTTCCTTGTTTTGTTGTTTCTGTTTTTGTGAGACAGGGTTTCTCTGTGTAATGGATCTGGCTGTCCTGAAACTCGCTTTGTAGATCAGGCTGGTCTTGAACTCACAGAGGTCCACCTGCCTTGTCTCCCGAGGGCTGGACCTAAAGGTGTGCACCACCACCCAGTCTCTCCTTTTTAAACACTAATATCAGATGCAATTTAACATTTATCCTTATTGTGATTATTTAATTAAAAACCTTAGTACAGGGCTGGAGAGATGGCTCAGTGGTTAAGAGCACTGCCTGCTTGTCTAAAGGTCCCAAGTTCGGTTCCCAGCAACCACATGGATGTCCTCTGATTCCTCATGTGCATTCACATTCACATGAATGTGCACTCACAGGTGTATACACATACACAAGGACACATATGCAAGAAAAAACCCTCAACAAATGAATAACGAGAGTCACTCTGAAGAGTTTTGCTGTAAACTGGGTGGTGGTGGCACACGCCTTTAATCCTCGCACTCGGGAGACAGGCAGGTGGATCTCTGTGAGTTTGAGGCCAGCCTGGTCTTAGAAGAGCTAGTTTCAGGACAGCCTGGTCTATAGAGCCAGTTTCAGGGCAGCCAAGGCTATAATAGAGAAACCCTGTTCTGAAAAACAAAGCAAATAAAAATGTTTAATTTTTAAATATAAATTATATCACACTATATATTCACATTCATGAAATTTTTATTTATTATCTATACTATTGATTGATTTTGATGCAGGATCTCACTATGTAGCTCAAGCTGGTCTGGCAATTGCTATGCAGCATGGGCTGACTTTGAACTTACCTGCTTCTGCCTCCTGAGTGCTGGGATTAACTCTGTCCAGCCCTGTTCTCATTTTTGTTTCTATGATGCTAAGGACAGGATCATAGGCTAAGCAAATGAGGTACCACCAAACTATTCCCCCCACAACCCTAAATGGTTCATTAGCTTACTGTTTTGCTTAAATATTTTTTGGAACTCAGTCCAAAAAAAAAGTAGCTCGGCTGGGCGGTGGTGGAGTGAGCATGCCTTTAATCCCAGCACTTGGGAAGCAGAGACAGGGGGATCTCTGTGAGTTTCAGGCCAGCCTGGTCTACAGAGCTAGTGACAGGACAGACTCCAAAGCTACAGAGAAACCCTCTCTCAAAAAACAAACAAAAAAAGTAGTTATTCTTTTAAATGGTCGCACAGATTTTCATAGGGTGCAGCTCTAATCCATGGGTGAATTTAAGGTGACAAAAGCAAATCAAGCCCGGCATAGAAACGCACGCCTTTAACCCCAGCACTGGGGAGGCAGAGGCAGGCGGATCTCTGCGAGTTCGAGGCCAGCCTGGTCTACAGAGCAAGTTCCAGGACAGCCAAGGCAAAACAGAGACTCGGACTCGAAAAACAAAACAAATAAAATCAATCAGTTGTTTTTGTTTTGTTTTGTTTTTCAAGACAGGGTTTCTCTGCAGCTTTAGAGCCTGTCCTGGAGCTAGCTCTTGTAAACCAGGCTGGTCTCGAACTCACAGAGATCCGCCTGCCTCTGCCTCCCGAGTGCTGGGATCAATCCGTTTTTTTAACCCAAATTTTCTCTTGCTCTATTCTACCACACCTCAATCGCCCTGGACTTTCTTCCTTCCCCTGCCCCCCAGGTCTAATCAGAAATAGCCGTGTTAAAACAGAAGTTTCCTGCATCCTTTCTCTCATTCTGTCTCCACCGTCTTCTCGCCTTCACTACTTTGCATAGGAAAATCAGGACAATGTCCTAGTGGAGTTCTCTGCTTCTCTCCCCTCCCAAATGCTCTCCACAAACAGCAATCAGAGGAGTCTTCTGAATTACAACGTGTATGACCCTTCCCTGGTTACGATATTTGAGAGTTTTCCTAACTATGAGATTAAGGTCAGGCTCCTGCTCTAATCCCCATACTTAGGAAGCTGAGGCAGGAGGCTCACCTCTAGCTCCAGGCATGCCAGAAGTAGGTAGTGTGAGACTCTCTTACCATCCCCCCAAAAGTTCATGCTCCTTAAAGAGGCTGTCCATGACAGGGTCTGCAGTCCCATTTACCATTTACTAGCAAGCTCTTGGTCCTAAAACCATCCCTCATTCTAAACCAGAATCTACTACACAATTACCCCACCCCTATCACAAGTCGGGATGCAGAGGTGGATAGATCTCTGTGAGTTTGAGCCAGCCTGGTCTATGGAACAAGTTCCAAGACAGCCAAGACTGTTACACAGTGATACCCTGCCTCAGGGAAAAGAAAAGAAAAATCACCCCACAGCACAATACTTCTTTTATGTCTGCAAAGCATGTGCCTGGAATAGCCAGTTGTCCCCCTCCCTAACTATTCATAGTCTGAGCCTCAGTGTAAACACTGTCCCCGCCAGGAAGCAATCCCTGACCCTCCCGCCCAGTTATGCTCTGCTGTGACCTCTCTTGTCAGCCCGTGCTCCACACAGGAGAACACGCTGTTTGTGTTTGTGACTTGCCCTTTGACACGGAGGCACCTTTAAGATTACTTTTTATCTTTATAGTGTTCAGGCCTGGCACAATGCTTGGCACCTGAGTATCAACTATTTGTTGATTAAGTGGGTAGATGTGTGAATGCAAGAATGACCACTTTAGGAATGATAAGATCATCAAGAGATTAGAATCAAGAGGAGGCCTTTGAGACCAGCCTTGCTAGGAGTGAGACCCTGCCTCAAAAAGCACACACCTTTCATCCCAGTAATCCGAGGCGAGTGCCTCTCAAATTCAAGGCCAGCCTGGCCTACTTAGCAAGTTCCAAGTCAATCAGGACTACATAATGAGACCCAGTGTTTTGTTTTTATTTTTTGTTTGGTTTTTTTTTTTTTTGAACCAGTCTTTTAAGAAAAAGAAAGAGGGAGGAAAAAAGCAGTAACATGCCCACCCATTAGAATTTACTTTAACCCACGCAAGCGACAATGGTGACTTCACTTCACAGGGCAACAGCAAAGGTCACACTGTGATATGTGTTTTGGGTGTAATTAGCAAGTAATCAGTTTTGGGAAACAAATTCTGGAAGCAATGTCAGAAGGCTGCTGATTAAGAACAAATTTGAAAATATAAATACGTTTGCTTCTAAAACGATCGTCTCTTTCATCTTGGAAACAGCCTGCAAGGTAGGTATCAAAACAGTTCCTCAAAGGAAGGGAGCTAGAACAGAGAGAAGTCACACCATTGACCAAGGTATGAACTAGGAGGCTGAGTGCTGACTATAGATTATGTTCATGTCTTATTATTCTTGTTATCATTGATGCTGTTATTAAGCTTGTACACAGTTGTGGGTTCCATCATATAACCACATTATTTTCACATATCATGCCTGCCCTTTCCTCAAGGAAAGAGGCTAGACCTCATGGCACAAAGGCAGAGAGAGCCCTGGAGCCCCAAGGCAGTGAGGGAGGACTTCAGTCATGATCCATGCAGGACACAGTGCCCGTGTGTTGGGGAGGATGGAGAGGTGTCTGGGGCAAACCTGACTCAGTGACTCTCTCGGATTGATTCTTAGAGATCCCACCTGGGAGAAATGTGAAGCAGAAGAAGAAGAAGAAACAGAGCCAGCATCACAGCCTGCACTATTCTCCCGCTGCCACTTCAAGCCACAAAATGACAGTGTTATTCACATCCTTGTAGAGGTGACCACAGCCCATGGTGACATTCACAGCTACCTGGGCTCACCTTTCTGGATCCACCAGGCTGGTAAGTATCCCCACATAATTCCCACCTTCACCAAGTCTAACTGGAAGGCTGAAACTTGAACTCTATAGACTACATTCTTTCATCTTTGCTCATGTCTTTATATCTATTATTATTTAACATTTCTGACCCATGGCCCTGGTGGCATGAGGCATAATACACAAAAGGGCTTAGCACAGTCCCTGTTGAAACCCCTGCAGTGCTCCTCCCCACCCCAAGCCTGCACTGGAGAGAGGTCTCCAGCGGGAGGCTGGAATTGGAGTGGCAGCACCAGTCATCCTGGGCAGCTCAAGAGACCTGCTACCAGCTCCGCTACACGGGAGAAGGCCACGAGGACTGGAAGGTACCATAAAGCAACGCATGCCTGTGGACCACCACACATGGCATTCCGCATGCCAACACTGTCTCTGTATCAGTCTCTGGACTTGTCTATGTTTAACTGATTCAGCTGCTGTCTTACTCCCTCGTGGGCATGTGGCACCGTGGGCTACTCCATTTGAACAGTTCTCTCCCCATGCTGGAGGTGGATCTCAGTGGCATAGCACTCACTTAGCATGCAGGAGGCCCGGGTTCCATCCCAGAACCATTAATAAAAAGTTCTTTCCCTTTGTCTGTGAGCTGGTGGCCTCCCTCATCCCCTCCCTATCTCTCTGATTGAGTTTTATCTCTTCTTCCCCTGACTCCCCCTGTCTACTCTTTCATGACACAAGTTGTTCTTACTAGTACCCCATCCAAAATGCTCTCTCCTAGATAATGTCTGCTCTGCCTAGGTGAGTGGCTCAAACCCTACGGTTTCAATGGCTATACATCAATTAAATGTTAACAGCCTCGCATTCTAGACCCCACATAGAAAGCGATTTAAGCACCACATGCCAATTACTTAAACTTTTGAAGTCTCATTAGTGAAATGGGGAGAAACCTGTCTTGGAATTGAATAAAAATTAACTATAAGGACTAGAGAGATATCTCAGCAGTTAGCAGTATTTGTTTCTGCAGGGAACCCAGCACCCACATAACTCCATATCTCCAGTTTCTCCTCATGGAATCTGAGGGTACCAGACACACACCTGATGTACATATGTATATGCAGACTAACACTCATACAATTAAAATAAATCTAAAAAAATTTAATATATAAATTCCTGGCATATAGAAAGGTACTCAATACACAAACATTGTTTTTATCTCAGTTAGCATGTATATACATATGTGTGTGTACATATATGTATGTGTACATATATGTACATATATACATGCATATATGTATATATATATACATACACACATATATGTATCTTCCTACCAGACAACTCTAGTAAACAACTTCATCTCCAACAGATCAGATGCACTGTATTGAAGCTAAACTCATTTTCTCCCCAGTTGTACTTTTACTAGATATAGCTCATAAACAATAATGTATACAAACCTTAAATATAGCATAAATTTTTCATGTGTATCCCATACATGTAGCCAATTTGTCAGTTACCCAAATCTACATATAACATATACAAAACTCCATTAGATCCTTATGCCTCCTACAGTGGCCCTGCATAGTAACCAAAGCTGGCCACTATCTTGGCATTACTCATCTGACTGAAGCTAAACTTTCTATAAAGTAGACTCATATGCAGTTTTTATTTTCAAGATTACTGCTCTCACCTCTTTGACCATGGAGCCACCTCTTACCCAAGACCGGAGCCTAGAATCATCCTTGGTTCCTCCTTTCACTTCCCTCTCTCCTACTTATCAAAAAGTAATTTGAATAACGTATTAAACACGCTTCACTCCTGGTTTTCCCTTTGATCATCCGTGTTCTTGGCATACTAAACTAGGCAGTATTGTTTCATTGTGTTCCCATGGTACCTTGCACTAATTAATTGCGATTATCTGCCTACTTACTTCTTCAGATAAAGCTGTATTTCACTTCACTTACCTTTGTCTCTAGCGCCTAGCTCAATGTTTGGCATTTCCTAAGCAACTCAAATGTTTGCTAAGTGTATCCTTGCTTGTGCAAAATAGTGTTTGTGGCCCCCCGGCAGCTAGCGCAAATCTGGCGTCCTCTGCGCTCTAGAATTTGTGGCACTGTCTGTGTGGCTCTGAGGGTCCGAGCATGTCTCTAATCCAAGGCATGACCTGTGTAGGTGGTGAGCGCCCGTAGCCGGGTCCCCACATCTTGTGGCTGGATGCACAGCTTTGTGAGTGCCGGGGTGTGTTCCCAGGCGTGAACTCAGGCAGGGCTTTTGATCCTGCACGCCTCGTGCGGAACTTGTGGACACGGTCTGTGTGGCTCTGAGGGTCCGCTCCACGCTTGTCCTCTCAGGTGCTGGAGCCGTCCCTCGGGGCTCGGGGAGGGACCCTGGAGCTGCGTCCCCGAACTCGCTACAGCTTACAGCTGCGCGCCAGGGTCAACGGCCCCACCTACCAAGGCCCCTGGAGCGCCTGGTCTCCCCCAACTAGGGTGGACACTGGCTCCGAGACCGGTGAGGATGGGCGGGGCTGAAGCTGGTCTACGCCGCGTAGAGGGCGTGGTTCGGGGCGATGGGCGGGCCTCGGAGCTCCCGGGGTCTCTCTGTCTCAGGGTGGTGTTGGGCGCTTGGGAAGCTGAGGGTGGAGCCAGGGCTGGAGCCGGCACGCCCCTAGGCGGGGCCGAGGGTCGACCGAAGTCACACGCTTTTTGTCCCCTAGCTTGGATCTCCTTGGTGACTGCTCTGCTCCTGGTGCTGTGCCTCAGTGTCCTCCTGGGCCTGGGGCTGCTGAAGTGGCAGTTTCCTGCGCACTACAGGTACAGCCCTGCCGAGAGGGTGATGGGGCGTGGTCTCTGCAAGGCCAGTGGCCTCTGAACCAGAATTCTAGAGTCACTTGATGACACTGCTCTTGGGCCCACAGAACATCCACACCCACCCTTTCAGCTGCTTCCACACTCCTCTGGGAGTGGCACCTTCTCTTTACACTCCAGCCTGGCCACTCTGTGGACACTTTCAACAGCCCCACCACCTAGATGCTCAGTGACAGGGCTACTGTCCAACCTTGGCCCAAATCAGCGTTCTTGTGGGCGTCTTCCCAACCCCACCTCACCCAGTTGGCCTTGAGGCCTGGTCAGTCCACCTCAGGAAAGGAATCCAACAAAGCTTCCTTTCTCTGGCCCAGCACACTGCCTGGCTCATTGAAATAGTGCCTCTTCTCTAAATACACATTAGCCTATGGTGACCTGCCTAACTCCTTCAGTAGCTACCCAGAATAGAACCCAACAAAGCTCTACAAAATCTTTTACCCTGTATAATCAGCCTTGCCAAAGTCCTGACTTACCCCCAGTTAGGCTGTTTTACTGCTCAACGCCTTTGCACACAATGTCCCTGCTGCCTGGAATATCCTCTTAGGCTGACTACCCAGTCATCTTTAAATAACTTTCTTCACTAACTCTTAACCTCTCCTGGCCTTCCCTCACTGGTTGGTCCTTTGTGCTCCCGTAATGTTTTCCTGCATTAGTCTTATGTATTTGGTGCGAGGAGTGTTGAACCCAGGGCTCATGCACGCTAAGCAGGGCTTTGCCCCTGCCCTACACGCACAGCCCAGCATTTATTCCTTTACACGTCTTCCCCATCATACCTTTCTTGGTCATTTTTAAATCCTCAGCATAGTGCCTGCCAAGTAGAAGGCCCTTAAATAAATGTCATAATGAATGACTCATTTATGTGAGGGCTGGGGAGAAATTGTAAACCTAAAGATAAAATCCGCACCACCTCAGTCATTCAATTGGTTCAAGAACCTGCTGATTCTTGAACACCTAGCTCAGGAGTCAAAGTGTAGAGTGTGTGTTTTGGTTCTCTGGAACTCCGGAGAAGTGCTGTGCTTTTTTTCTGGGGGGGAGGGGGCAGGTTCTTACTTGTATCCCAGGCTGGCCTGGAACTCACCGTATGGACCAGCGTGACCTCAAGCTCATGGCAATGGCAATCCTCCTACCTTGCCCCCCACCCTGCCCCACCCTGAGTCCTAGGATTACAGGCATGAGCCATCATGCCTGACTTTCTTTGAACTTTTAATCTGCCTTTGTGTAAGAGCAAACTAGAATGGAGCCTCTATTCAAGGTAGCCATATCTGACAAGGAAAAAAAAACGTGGACAGAGAAGAGGAAGTGGTATTGCTAATAGGCACACAGGCTTTTTTTTTTTTTTCTGAGATCAGAAATCTACTTCTCCCCGGAGATGGGGGTGAAGGTCATGGAATAGGTTGGACACCTTTGGCTGAAACCCCTGAACATGAAAATCTGGGGTCATCAAGTTGGAAGTTTCCTCAGTACACCTTAATTGGTACTCTTCCCAGACAACCTTCTGCCATCACATTGCAAGAAGCTCCACTGTTTTTCCTCCTTCACTGTAGCAATTTCTTGGGCACCTACTGTGGGCTCAAGGCCGGGGATCGAGAAGTGGAAAACAGACAATCTTCCAGCTCTCACAGAGCTTGTGTTCTGGTGGAGTAAGAGAAGGACAAACTAACATAAAAATACAATGAATATGCAGTAAGTTAAGAAGAACAGCAGACCCCGAGATAGAGGGTGATGGGGAAGGAATGGTACCCAATCAGCAGTGTTCAGGGAAGGCCGACATGCTCTGGCTATGCCCCGTCTCTTCAGGTTTGCTTCTCTGCCTCACTTTGGTGCCCTCTTCATCACTCCCAAATCAATCCCAAGTCAGACTCCTCTCTCTTCCTTCTCTACAGAAGACTGAGGCATGCTCTGTGGCCCTCCCTTCCAGACCTACATCGGGTCCTAGGCCAGTACCTTAGAGACACTGCAGCCCTAAGTCCTGTGAGTACACTCCGGCCCTCCCTTCCTCCAGTCACCCCACCACCACTGACTCTTGTTCCCACAATGCAACTTGTTCACAGTCTTTGCCTCGACACGTACTATCCCTAGGAGATACCCCCGCGCCTAAATATTATTTAACCCAACCCACCCCATGCCCTATGATCTGCTCCAATTCAGGCTGTCCTCAAACTCACAGAGATCTTCCTGCCTCTGCCTCCCAAGGGCTGGGATTCATCTATCTCCTTTGGCTCCTCTCTCTCTCAGCCTAAGACCACGGTTCCCGACACCTGTGAAGAAGTGGAGCCCAGCCTCCTGGAAATCCTCCCTAAGTCCTCAGAGAGGACTCCTTTGCCCTTGTGCTCCTCCCAGCCCCAGATGGACTACCGAGGGCTGCAACCTTGCCTGCGGACCATACCCCTGTCTGTATGTCCACCCGCGGCTGAGCCGGGATCCTGCTGCACTACCCACATTGCCAACCACTCCTACCTACCACTCAGCTATTGGCAGCAACCCTGAAAGCATTCCCCTTGCTACCACAGACCTAGGGCTCCCACATACTACCTTATCCATTCTTAACACCACCATCATCCATTCTGTTTACCCATCTCCTTGGGCTTTCTAACACTCATCCTGCCATACTGCTGCTGACAAATTCAGAGCCATTTTTCCATAGCCACTATTAGGCTAATCTCCACCAGGCTCCTCTGACTTTTCTTCTCTCGAGACAGGGTTTTATTATATACCCTGATTGCCTGTAACTAGCTATATAGAAGAGGCTGGCCCCGAACTCACAGAGATTTGCCTGCTGGAACTAAAGTTTCCATGCCCTGTAACTCCTCTTATATGGGAAAGTCTCTACTCCCCCACCTCCCATTGACCCTTTAGAGTGAGTTCCCCTACTGCCATGCTGCTAATGAAACTGTGCAGGCCAAGTTCACATCAAGCCTTTTTAATTATGCAATCCAAGAGGGTCTTGTTAATCATTTATTTATTTGCTCTCTCGGCATTTTCCTCCACCCTGGCTCTGCACCTGCCTCTCTGAACATACCAGCACTGGAACCAACTCTGGAGCTAGAGCCAGGTTCTATGCCTGTCTTTCACACCTGCTAGCTGTGCAAACTTAGGCAAAGAGCGGAAAGCCTCTAAGCCTTCCCCTGTCATTTACAGAGCACGGACAGTAACAGAACCCCACAGAGCTGCAGAAACAATTGAGGACACATTGGCAAAGATATGTTAAATACTCAACATACTTCGACTAGAGTCCTAATGATTTCTTTTCTATCTCCTGTTCTGGCCTTTATTTTATGATGACCATTAGAAGTTCCTGTCTCCAGCCCAGACTTTTACTATAGTGCCCATGATGCTTTATGTGACTTTTTACATGTGTGTTTTTTGCTACTGGATAGTGAGCCATGAGGGCAAGGATTTGTCCTTTCCCCCAGCACCTTGGATACTATTGGGGGCATGATAGGTAATAGGCCTTCAATAAATATTGCCTAAATTAAAGAAATCTTTCTGAACGATGATGCCTTAATTCCATGCCAACTTCCTTCATATTTCATGCCTCTCCTGTGCAATGGTAAATAAACTTGAACCACTCGAGCTACGGATTTCTCTAAGCCATCCAATTTCTCAATCAGATGATACAACATTTGGGTCTTTGTTAGCTCCAACTCTACCCAATTTGCTACTCAGGGTCTTGTCAGAGACAGATGGACATACTAGGTAATTGGACAAGTTTATCTAATTTTTTTGCGGGGGTTGGTTTTTCGAGACAGGGTTCTTTCTCTGTGTAGTGTTAGAGCCTGTCCTGGAACTCACTCTGTAGACCAGGCTGACCTCGAACTCACAGAGATCTGCCTGCCTCTGTCTCCCAAGTGCTGGGATTAAAGACATGTGCCGCCACGCCCAGCTGGTTTTGTTTTTTTCAAGACAGAGTTTCTCTGTATAACAATCCTGGATGTACTGGAACTCATTTTGTAGACTAAGCTGGACTTGAACTCACAGAGATCCACCTTTTCCTGCCTCCCAAATATTGGGATTAAAGACATGCACCACCACTCCCAGACAATTTGACAAGCTTAATACAAGGCTCTTTACTAAAGGGGAGGGTGAGCTTTTGGAAAACCACCAAGGAATAGTCCCTTGTGGGGCTAATAACAAAGCTGGTACCAACCCTAGACACCAAGCAGTACGGGAGACATCAAACCTAGGGGGACTAAGCCTCCTGCCTTCGGTAGGTGGGAGCAGAGGAATAAATAATTCAAATGCTTAGTTTTGAGTCTCTTGGAAAAGAGAGTCTTTGTAAATGGCGGCGGGGGAATGGCGGGTGTGAATCACAAATGTATTGTATCCATCGATTGCCACAAGTTCATCTCTTTCCACCTCAATTCACAGACACCCTTCACAGGGTCTGCACTGGATCATTTCCCAGAGTTTTGGCTTCTGCTTGAGTTCTATGGGAAGATATTGGTAAATTGTATCCCCTGCCAGGTGGTGATGACACACACCTTTAATCCCAGCACTCGGGAGGCAGAGGCAGGCAGATCTTTGTGAGTTCGAGGCCAGACTGATCTACAAGAGCTAGTTCCAGGACAGGCTCCAAAGCCACAGAGAAACCCTGTCTCGAAAAAAAAAAAAAAATCGTATCCCCTTTCTCCAAAATTCAGAGGTTGAGGTCTCAAACCCAAGTACCTCAAATGTAATTTTTTTTTTTTAAAAAAAAAAACATGGTTATTACACACAAAACTAGTCAAAATGAGTCAGTATGGCTAGTACTGGGGAGGGGGGCGGAGTTTAGAGAAAGGAAGGAGAAAGCCTTGGAAGGAGAAAGCCACGAGAAAATAGCAAGGACACTGGGAAACACCATCAAACCACTGGAAGCAGAAGCCAGAAGCATGGAACAGGTTCTTCCTCAGACTTCTCTAAAGGAGCCATCCCTGTCAACATCTTGGTCTGGTACTTCTAGCCTCAACTGTGAGGCAGTAAATCACCTAGGACACCCACTTTGTGGTACTTGGTTATGGCAGTTCTAGCACACTAGGCTGGGTTCACGGTTAACCCTGCAGACTGTGTGTATGCCTGAAGGCCAGAAGAGAGCACCAGACCTCTTTACAGATGGTTGTGAGCCACCATGTGGTTGCTGGGAATTGAACTCAGGACCTTTGGAAGAGCAGGCAATGCTCTTAACCACTGAGCCATCTCTCCAGCCCCCCTACAAGTTCTTTTGAAGGGACCACTAGCACTCAGTTCTCTCATCCTCCCCACAGAATCACCAGTGACTTGCTTCTCTAGTGGCCAGATCTTTCCCTTGCCTAGTTTATATCATAAATGGTAAGGTTCTGTTTTTGTTGTTACTTTGGTTTGGTTTGGTTTTTGGAGACACGGTCTCTCTGTGTAGACCTGTCCTGGAACTCACTCTGTAGTCCAAGCTGGCCTCAAATTCACAGAGATCCCCGCCACTGTCTCCAGAGTGCTGGGTGTAGTGTGGTGCTGTGGGCCGGCTTCCTGCCACCCTATGCCCCAAAATAATTACACAGAAACTGTATTCTTTTAAACACTGCCTGGCCCATTAATTTCAGCCTCTTACTCACATCTTGACTAACCCATATCTAATTATCTGTGTAACACCATGAGCGGTGTCTTACCAGGAAATATTCAGCATGTCTGACCTGGCGGCTGGCTTCATTGCATCTCTCTCCCTGAGGAGAGGCACGGCAATCTGCCCCAGAGAGGTGAGGCATGGCGATTAATTAACTTCCCTTCCCAGCATTCTGTTCTGTATACTCCGCCCACCTATGGGCTGGCCAATCAAATGAGCCAGGCAGTTTCTGTATTAACCAATGAAATCAACTCAAACAGAAGACCCTCCCACATCAGCTGGGATTAAAGACACGTCAGCACTGCTAGGCTAGTCACTGTAAGCCTCTGCCTCAGGGTGCTGGGGCTCACTTTCCTAAGCGCACGTTCGCTGCAGCTGTGCCCGTCTTCCCTCTCTGTCACCTTAGCCAGGCACAGACAAAGCAAAGTGCTTGTCTTGCTTCCATGTTGAGTCTTTCTGCACAGGAACCTCCACTGATCCTCCACTGGCAGATAAAGTCAAACTCCTTAGCTTAACATGGAAGCCTGACACCAGGCTACCCTTGTCTACATTTTTTGTTGTTTGTTTTTAGCCTTTTTTAGTTTCAGGAACTCTAGGGCATTATTAACACTCTAGCTTTCCATGGTAACTAGAAACAGAAAACAAAAAAACAAGTGTTTCAGAGCTAGAGACAACAGTGAGTTTAGACGGACAGCTGGAGAGTCTCCTACCATCATGGGGTGACCTTAGGCTAAAGACCAAATGCACCCTTTTCTGACTTCTTCCTTAGGCAGTATGTTGCTGGGATTGCTAAGGGTGCCTTTGTTAACATTATTACCTCATTCTAACCGAATTTTTCTTATTTGTTTTGATTTTTGTAGACAGGGTCTCTCTGTTAAGTAGCTCTACCTGTCCTGGAACTCACAATCACCTGCCTCTGCTTCTAAGTGTTGAGATAAATGTGTAAAAGGTGTGTGCCACCATGCTTGGCTCTCTGACCTAATTTCTTTTTTATGTAAAACGAAGACAGTTGATTTATCTGCCTTAAGAGTTCAGGGAATTTGCCAGATGCGGGAGCACGCCTTTAATCCCAGTACTCCCAAGGAAGGGGCATCTAGAGCAGCCTCGTGTACAGACTGAGTCAGGACAGCCCAGGGATACACAGGAACCTTGTCTGGGGTGAGGGTGGGAGGATTCAGGGTCATCCTTAGCTACATGGAGTTCAAGGCCAGCCTGGGCTACATGAGAATATGTTTCCAAAAAAAAATTATGCAAACTGTTTTAATGCAATAGTTAGCTGTCCCATTAGTGGCATCCATTAGTATTTGTATCAATGCTGTTTACCTCTGAGAATCCATCCAACTCATTAGAACCCTGAACCAAAGGCGTCAGACTTGGATTCTGGATGTTTTCAAACAATATTTTTAAGATTATTACTGGAGGGAAGAGGTGCACTATGGCATAGGTGTGGAGATCAGAGGACACTTTTTTTTTAAACGTGCATGTGTGTTTTGCCTGCAATGTATGTCTATGCATCTCATGCATGCCTGGTGCTGGTGGAGGTCAGAAGAGGGCATTGGATCCCCTGGGACTAGAATTATAGTTGTGGACCGCTGTATGGGTGCTGGGGACCGAACCCTGGGTCCTCTGGAAGAGTATCCAGTGTTCTTATCAGCTAAGCCATCTCTCTAGCCTTCCCCCCCACCCCCCACCCCCGCTTAAAAGATTTGATTTTTATGCATGTGTGTGAGTGTGTCTGTCTGTATGAGTGTATGCTACCTGTGTGCTAGGTTCCGGTGGAACCCAGAAGAGCCAGTCGGATGCTGGAGTTAGATATAGTTGTGTGCTAACAAACCAAATTCCAGTCCTTGGAAGCGTGGCAAGTACCACGGAGCTACCTCTCCAGTTCCCAGACCTGGATTTTTACCAACTTCTTTTTATGACCTTGGGCAAATCCCCTGCTTTGGGCCTTAGTTTTTCTGCCTACACAACCTGGTTCATGGTCGGGTGTGGCGGCACACACCTTTAAATACATACAGCGGATCTGAGTTCTAGACCAGCCTAAACTGCTTAGCGAGACCCTCAAATAAACAAAATGGAGCTGGGCGGTGGTGGAGAATGCCTTTAATTCCAGCACTCGGGAGGCAGAGGCAGGCGGATCTCTGTGTGTTCGAGGCCAGCCTGGTCTACAAGAGCTAGCTAGTTCCAGGGCAAGCTCCAAAACTACAGAGAAACCCTGTCTCGAAAAACAAAAAACAAACAAACAAAAATCCAAACAAAACAAAACACCAAAATGCTTATTGCTCACTGGCAGGTTGCATGCAACCCAAGTTAAGACAGAATTTCTAAAATTCTCAAGACTTCAAAGCCCCACGAAAGCCAACCCCCACGAAAGACAGTCAAGGGCCGCCTAACCTAAAACCTAATCTTCACGACGGAAAAGGCCGGAATCCCAATCTTTTTTTTTTTTTTTTGACCCCCTCCCTCTGTCTCACTTTGTTAAGCACCACACACGCACGCTTATCTCCTTCCTAGTAGGGTTTTTGGCTAGCCGGCTGCATGCCAACAAGCTCCTGCCCTCCCCAAACAGGCTGCCACCTGCCCAAGGTCTCTAGCCACTCGGCTCCTCGGGGTCGCCTTTACCCTGGTGCATATAACCTCTACCACCCACACCCAGGCTTTGGTGTGACCGTTATCAGGCTCTCAGATCCCAAATGCTCGGTCCCACCCGGAGAGACGTCTAGCGGTGGGCGGCTGCTGAGGACCGACAGGCAGCGCAAGCCCCGCCCGCAGCACTCCGCTGCGGGTTCGGGATTTCGCCCGCAAGCTGAGCAGCCACACTCTCGTGAGATCTGAGAATCGTTCCCGGAAGACTCGCCCCTTTCCGGGGCAGCGACCAATGGGCAAGGGCGACGGTTAAGACGGTTGGGTTTTGAAGGAGCCAATGAGTGCTCGCAGCGGAGAGTTTAAGCACAACTGCCCGGCGTGCCTTTAGCTGGTCGGGAAAGAACGCGTTCGGTAGACGCACGGACTGACTGTGAGGAGCTGGGGGTTAGTGCCTGGGAAGGCAGCGTACGGGGAGGTGCCGGTCTGGTGGGAGCTGTGGCCGGCGGAGCCCAGAAACCCCGTCACGGTCCCGAGCTTGGTCGCCTCTCGCCCCCGTAGACGCTGCCATGGCGCAGTTCGTGTTCGAGAGCGACTTGCACTCTCTGCTTCAACTGGACGCGCCTATCCCCAATGCTCCTGTTGCGCGCTGGCAGCGCAAAGCGAAGGAAACCAAAGGCCCAGCGCCCTCGCCCATGCGGGCCGCCAACAGATCTCACAGCGCCGGCCGGACCCCTGGCCGGACTCCTGGTGAGTTGGGGGCCGGGGGAGGGAGAGATGCAGTGGCTGAGAATCGGCCTTCGAACTCCCCTCAGGGGCCTCGACAGACTGTCTTCTCTCTCCCTGTCCCAGGCAAATCGAATTCCAAGGTTCAGACCACCCCTAGCAAGCCTGGAGGTGACCGCTATATCCCCCATCGCAGTGCTTCCCAAATGGAGGTGGCCAGCTTCCTCTTGAGCAAGGAGAACCAGCCGGAAGACGGGGAGACGCCCACCAAGAAGGTATGGTTGCACAGGGGTCGTGAAGCATGTGACCTTATGTGTCCCTTGGATGACAGTGGTATGCCTCACTACCACCTATCTCTGCCAGGAGCATCAGAAAGCCTGGGCCCTGAACCTGAACGGTTTTGATGTGGAGGAAGCCAAGATCCTCAGACTGAGTGGAAAACCTCAGAATGCCCCGGAAGGTTGGTCCCAGTCCCTCCTAAGGGAGTCATGCATGTGCCTGCTTTTCCACGCAGGCAAGGGTGATATCAGTTTGAAAGTCTAGCTAGACTCACTCTGTTGCCACAGGCTACCAGAACAGACTGAAAGTCCTCTATAGCCAAAAAGCCACGCCTGGCTCCAGCCGGAAGACTTGCCGATACATTCCTTCCCTACCAGACAGGATACTTGATGCCCCTGAAATCCGAAATGACTACTGTAAGTGCATCTTTGTTTTTGTCTGTGGATGGAGAAAGATGGCCTAGGAATGGACCAGTCCAACAAAGGACCTCATGGTCCATTCTTTCTGCCTCTGGCAGACCTGAACCTTGTGGATTGGAGCTCTGGAAATGTACTGGCTGTGGCCCTGGACAACAGTGTGTACTTATGGAACGCTGGCACCGGTGACATCCTGCAGCTGTTGCAAATGGAACAGCCTGGGGACTACATTTCCTCCGTGGCCTGGATCAAAGAGGGCAACTACTTGGCCGTGGGCACCAGTAACGCTGAAGTGCAGGTGAGACTGGTGCCTGTATTGTGGCTCTGTTGTCATCAGCCCTAGGGAAGAGCTAGCTCAGCTGCCAAGATGCTGATGCCCAGCTCCAGTCTCTGATCCTGTGGTCTCGCCTCTACAGCTATGGGATGTGCAACAGCAGAAACGGCTTCGGAATATGACTAGCCACTCGGCTCGAGTAAGCTCTCTAAGTTGGAACAGCTATATTCTGTCCAGGTCAGTGGGGTTTTTTGCTCGTCTGTAGCAGAAGTCTGATTTCTGCCTACTTCATGCCAGAACTGAAGTGGCTCTGACTCGATTCTCTGCTGCCTCAGAACTAAATCTCTTTTCTTCTCAGTGGTTCACGCTCTGGCCACATACACCACCATGATGTTCGGGTAGCAGAACACCATGTGGCCACATTGAGTGGCCATAGCCAGGAAGTATGTGGGCTGCGCTGGGCCCCGGATGGACGACATCTGGCAAGTGGTGGCAATGATAACGTGGTGAACGTGTGGCCGAGTGGTCCTGGAGAAAGTGGCTGGGCCCCGCTGCAGACCTTCACTCAACATCAAGGTGCTGTCAAGGTGAGGAAGCATTTGAGCTGAGGTCTCTGTGGACCCTCAGCTAACAACTAGAGACTCCTAAAGAGAGATGACATGGTGGGGTTAGACTGGGACACTTAGAGCTTCTTGACTAGCTCAACTGCCTCTACATTGACCTGACCCAACCTTTGTCCATCCCTCTTAGGCTGTTGCGTGGTGTCCCTGGCAGTCCAATATTCTGGCGACTGGAGGAGGCACCAGTGACCGACACATCCGCATTTGGAATGTCTGCTCTGGGGCCTGTTTGAGTGCTGTGGATGCCCATTCCCAGGTAGTTATGTTGGGGATCAATAGTGGTGATTCATGTTGTAACCTATTCCAGCCAATTCCACTCCGACTCTATACCTGATAATTTCTGAACTAACTCGGTTCATTCTTGAGTCACCATTTCCAAGTTTGGCTTATCTCCAACCCTAGGTCCTCTAAGTATCACCTCCTCCATATGTCCTGAATTAAGTTTGTCACTTCACCTTGCCTTCCTGCTGTATTGTTCCTCTTGTACTGCTTCAGAATGGCAGATCTGCTTAGAGATCTGAGTCTCCTAGAATCTTTCAAGAGAATTGTTTTATCTTGGAATATCATTCACATCTGTCCCCTCGTCACTGGGTCTCACTATCATTTTTTTGAGACAGAGTTTTGCCCTGCCTAGCCTCATATTTACAGTGATTCTCCTGTTTCAGCATTCCAAGTGTGCATCACCATGCCCAGGCTCCTTCTCTTCCAGTCTTTCCTCTAGTCTGAGTGGTATCTTACTGTCCTTAAGCCTATGACTCCCACAACCTACAACATGATCCAAATACATGAGAACATTCGAGGCTCTTGCTGTTGATGTGTGCCTTGCTGTAAACACTCCAGCCAACCCCATTCATTTTCCTCACACTCAGCCTTCACTGCAGGCATTGGCTCTGAAGTCATATACTTGGACTTACTTTGGGACAATTTATGGAACTTCCTACTGGTGGATTTATCTTCCATAAAATAGATTTTTGTCTTACAGAACTACAGTAAGGACTGAGAACCATTACGGTTGAATCTGTAGCACATTATAGAATTCCTAATACTAGGGTGGACTCAATTCTGAGTAGCCCAGGCTGTATGTCATGCCCATAACAAACTCTTTCCACAGGTGTGTTCCATCCTCTGGTCTCCCCACTATAAGGAGCTTATCTCAGGGCATGGCTTTGCCCAGAACCAGCTGGTTATTTGGAAGTACCCAACCATGGCCAAGGTGGCTGAGCTCAAAGGTAGGTGGCAAAGGGAAGCCAGGCAGAGAGGCTACATAGTGTATGATTTCATTTGTATGAAATGTTGAGAATAGATAAATGTGGAAAGAGTAAAGGGAGTAATGGTTTGTCAGTGGCTTTGGAGAAGATGGGAAGTATGATTTAGATTGCTGTGGTACCAGTTGGAACATTGCACAGACTTGTAAATACAGTAAAACCACTGAATTATTTAAGAGGGTGAGATGACGGTATTCAAGCTTTATTTCAAGGGTACTAACAATTAGAGGGCTGTGTGTCTATACTCAAATGTACTGCTCTTACCCTAGGTCACACAGCCCGGGTCCTGAGTCTCACCATGAGTCCAGATGGGGCCACAGTGGCATCAGCAGCAGCCGATGAGACTCTGCGGCTGTGGCGCTGCTTTGAGTTGGACCCCGCCCTGCGGCGGGAGAGGGAGAAAGCCAGCGTAGCCAAAAGTAGCCTTATCCACCAAGGCATCCGTTGAAAACAGACCCCCTCTTGATTTTTTTTGTTTGTTTTACTTTTTAATAAAGTTGTATCTTCCTTTCTTGTGTCCCAAGCATCCTTCCTAGGGGCTGCCCCTACTCTAATCAGAGCTAGAAATCTTGTGGGAGGGGGCTGGAGAGATGGCTCAGAGGTTAAGAGCATTAGCATTGCCTGCTCTTCCAAAGGTCCTGAGTTCAATTCCCAGCAACCACATGGTGGCTCACAACCATCTTTTTTTTTTTTTTTTTTTTTTTTTGGTTTTTTCGAGACAGGGTTTCTCTGTGGCTTCGGAGCCTGTCCTGGAACTAGCTCTTGTAGACCAGGCTGGTCTCGAACTCACAGAGATCCGCCTGCCTCTGCCTCCCGAGTGCTGGGATTAAAGGCGTGCGCCACCACCGCCCGGCTTCACAACCATCTGTAATGAGGTTTGGTGCCCTCTTCTGGCATGCAGGCATACACATAGAATATTGTATACATAATAAATAAATATTTTTTTAAAAAAGAAGAAATCTTGTGGGAACTTTCAGCCACATTTTGTTGTGGTGGTGGTACTGGGGATGGAACCCAGCACCTTACGACTGAGCTTCATTTTTATTTTGAGACAGGGTCTAGGCTAACCTTGAGCCTCTGAGCTTCCTGCTTCAGCAACCCTCCTCAGAATTACTGCTAGACTACCATCCGTCTGTGCACTGTATGCTCCACCTCCATTTATACATTCACACAATCTCAGTGGTTTCCTCTGTCACTTTAATTAAGACACAAATGAGTACACCGCCTGTATTGCCAGGCTTGCTGCCCATCCTGACCTTTGGCCCAGAAGCTCGTGCTTCAATGTGTAGTGAAAAGGAGCCTGAGTCCATTGTGACAGATTATTGCTGACCTCTTCAGTGTGAGGAGAAAGGCCACAAGACCCTGGTGGGGGCCAGCCCTGAGTGTTCCTCTCCCAAGTTTAAGGCAGGGAGGGGGAAGTGTCCAGCCCTTTCAGCCTCCAGTTCTGGTGGCAGACAGCAGTGAGACCACATCCCTGGAGCTGGCTGGGAGAAGGGATGGGAACAGTAGTCCCTGTAGACCAGCTGTGGGGAGGGGAGAACCAGTCCTCCTACTCAGTCCTGACCACATGAGCCCTGGTCATAGGTGTAGGTGGAGAGGACACTGGTGGATGCTGCCCAAGGTGCAGTCCTGAGGCACTTAGGTGGGCAATAGCTAGGCCACGCTTCTCAGTTGGCCTTGACCTTGGTGATAGCCGGAGTTCCATTTTGCTGGACCGCACCTGCACCTGCACCTGCACGGGGCAGCCGCTTTCCCTTAGTGTAAGAGTGGTACCAGAAATTGGAGAAGAGCACGAAGAAGAAGGTACCATATATCCAGATGAGGTGGATGATGAGAGGGTACTGGTAGTTGCAGCTGGGTATGAAGTAGTATTGGCTGATGTGCAGTGAGACCAGGACAAACTGGATCTGGGATAGAAAAAGACAAGGGTCAAAAACAGGTTTGGGAGGGAGGAGAATAGAAATAAAGGCTTTAGGGAAGGATGGTATGAGACTGGCTGGGTAAAAGAAGGAACTAAGGAATATTGGGAGTTTAGTTTTAGGCCCATCAGGCCCCTCACCAGCTGAATGGCTGTCATATGTTTTTTCCACCAAAGGTAGGGTTGAGCCACAGGACCAAGGGCAGACAATCCATAGTATAGGTACATGACAACATGTACAGACGAGTTTATCATGGCATGGAAAGAGCCCATTCCTCCTAAGATGGAAAGAAAGCAAGAGTCAGAAGATGAGCCTCTGCTCCCAGTGGCCACCCTCCTCTCCAGTGGCCTCAACTGCTCACCTGGAGCAACTTTTATCCCCCACCACCAGCTCCAGGGAAGCACGGAGTGATGGAAGACATGGAGGAAGGTCACCTGCCCATCTTTCTTCCGGAGAACAAATATCACCTGCGAGAAGAGTGGAGGAAAGGCTGAGTGCCAGCGCCTTCCTTTCTTCCCCAGTTCTAATATCCATAGCTACTCACTGTGTCAATCAGCTCAATGACCTTGGAAAGCATGAAGAGCCAGGCCACTCGAACCATCTGTAAGAAGTTAGATCAGTCTTAATGCTTTTTACACAGTACCTAAACAGCCTCTGCTTACTGGCCAGCCACACACAGGACTTCTCTGACTGCTCCTTTATATAGGTTGCTTATGATTTCCTACCTAAGGCTCTACTTACCCGAAGTGCCTCAGGGCTATTGGAAAAGTCTACAGGGTCACAGCGCCAGGTATATGTAGTTAGCCAACCAGACATTAGGAACTAGGAAAGAATAAGAATTAGACCAGAGTTCCTCTCTCCCTGTAACTCCTCCCCTTCACCAAATGAACCTCTGGAAGGTAGACATGCCATGTACTGGCCCATGCCCTATGCCCTAACCCTTACCCTGCAGACAGAACTACAGCCCAGGCATTCCAGCCTACCTCATAGACAATGTAGAGGGAGAATATCACCAGTGAGAAATTGTAGACAATCATGAAGCCACGAAGTTGGAAGGGCTTCCGATTAGCCATGATTCGAGGCCCAAGTGAGAGGATGAAGTATACATAGATCAGAAGGATGGATGTTATTAGCAAGGGGGACCCCATCAGGGGGTATTTCTGGATCCGGGGATCTGTGAATAGGAGGTCAAAGGAGTTAGGGTCACAGGGTTCAAGACACCTTTCTAGGTCTAGTCATGAGATCAGGTCACAAAAGGATGAAATAGTTCATAAGGACTTGATTAGGATATCAACCTAAATCCTAGGGTCCCAGGGAAGGCGGGAAGGTGTGGTTATGGACAGCAGCTTACCTGCAAGCTTCATGTAGTCCTGATACCAGTTCACAACAGCCTCCATCCTGGCTAAGGACTCTGAGGAGGGATGGAGAGTGGGCATCAGATAGGGATCACTGCATGCCCCCGTCCCACACTTGGTCCACAGAGAGAAGACAGCCTGCTTCGCTGCGACTAGAGCTCAGTGGTACAGCACTTTCCTATCATGCCATGGCCCCGAGTTTAATCCCAGCCATGGCGAGCGGGGATATACTGGGAGAAAAGGCGAGTCTGCTCCCCAAGCATCCTGCCTGCCTGCAGAGAGCTGTCCCACCCTTCCCCGCCTCTCTCTCTCTCTCTCTCTCTCTCTCTCTCTCTCTCTCTCTCTCTCTCTCTCTCTCTCTCTCTCTCTCTCTCTACTCCTGAGGTTTCCTTCCTGGTCTCCCTCCCTTCCTCTGAGGCCCGTCTCTCCTGGAGTCTTCATCCTCACAGCACAGCTCATCTTCCCTCCACACCCTCCAGTCTCATCCCCCAGCAGTGAGGTGAGACCTCTATCATCTTTCCCTCCAGCTACACCCCCACCCCCAGCCTCTCCTCGTTTACTCCCCTTTCTCCCAAGTAAAGTCCTTCTGGTTCCTTCCCAAGACTCCCATCTCCCGTATGTCCCTTGCCAGGACTCCCACCTCCATGGTCTTTCTACCCCAGTATCTGAACAAGCCTCTGTCTTCAGGGGCCCCTCACCTCCGGCCTCCGGCTGCTTCCCGGTGCTCACCTTCAGTCTCTCTCCTCCCTCTTCTCACCCGCAAGCTCTCCTCTCTCTCTTTCACTCCTGGAGCCCGGCTCTTTGAGACTCCTGCCCTGGCGGCTCCACCTGTCTGACTAGATCTTGCAGCAGCCCCGCCCTCTGCCCGCCCCCGCTACATTGGGCATGGGGTGGAGGGTGGGTCCAGGCCACAGGTCAATGCCTAGAGGAGCAGGACCCACCAGCATTGAGAAAACCAAGGCTCCAGACTTGCCACCTTAGACCAGCCAGATAAGCTCTGGTCAGAAGATTGCTAAAAATACACACCCAGCACTCTCTCCCAAACCAGCACCAATTCTCAGTTTGTTCTACTTCAGAATGGGCATCACCCTTCCCTTCCAGGGAGGGGCAAGGACACCAGTGGTATGTGAGGAGGTGGGAGAGTGGGGGAGATCTCAGGAATCTTCCCTCCTCTGGGAGGGTTCCTCATGGGCTAGGCCCCTCCTCCTCAAAGTTGGAAGGAATGTCAGAAGAAGGCTTACAGGGCTTCAAAACCTACTAGCCTAGACCCAGGAAAGCCCAGGACTCTGTCCCACAGGAATCACTTAAGTGTTCCAGGTGCCCTCCATCACTGTCCTTTCTCAGGGCTCAACTCTACCGTTCCCATCTGCGTGCTCACACTTATACACACTTGCCTCAGACCCCGAGACATACACCCTCTACCAGGGGCTAGCACCCATCCACATACAGCCATGCAAATCTTGCTGACCACACCACCAAAACAGGCATCCCCATTGGACTCCTAAATCTTACACCTGGCAGGGGCTGCATTCACAGAGTGGCCCTCACACTTAACCAGGTATGGACACATGGAGAGGTGAGGGAACATGGCCTCACTCCCACCTTCCTCCTCCACACAGAGCTCTTGGTGAGCGACACTGATCATTTCTTCACACACAGTCACACTTTGGTTGGTGGCTTATGTTAGAGTGGGGCCTAGCCCATGTGCTCTCACACACGGTTCCTCTCTGACACATGTGAGCTTCCCAGCTCCTTATCTCCCTCAACCACCTCCTTCGATTCACTCCCCCCTCAACACCACATACACCGGTAGCGGACAGGAGGGGGTCAGACTTCTGGGAAGGATCTCTCCCTAAGCTTGAGGGAAACCCGGGTGTGTACCCAGCGGGGGAACACGGTCAGTTCCTTTAAGATGGATGGAAGTGGAAAAGGGCACCGGCGAAGGGAAGGAAGGGGAAGGGAGATGAGGAGACAGAGTGGGCAAGGCTAGGAGGTGCTGGAAAAGAACTAGGTGTGAGCAAATGGGGGTCAGGGGCTAAGGTGTCGGGGGAGGGAGCATACTGGGCTGGTCCAGCCCCAGTAGCTGGGACCTCCCACCCACTCGCCCCAAGAACAGCCTCGCCCACAGCCTGGGCAGGGCGGGCGGGCAGGGCAGGGCTAGCCTGGCCAGCCAGGCAGGGGGCGCTGGCACGTGGGGAGCCACGGAAGGTCCACACTCACCAGTGGGAACCAGGCGGGAAGCAGTGGAGGGTTCGGAGGGATCAGGGCCGGAGAGTAGTCCCAAGGGCCGCCTGCCGGCCACTTCCTCATCGGCTGGGCCGACTTTCTGTCACCAGAGGGGGAGGGGGCGGGCCGGGCGGGGGGCGCCTGCTGATTGGGCGGCTGGCCGAGGCAGGAGGGGCCGTCCAGCACCCGCCTGGTCGCCAGGGCGGGAGTAGGGGCGGGTCGCCAGATCCCCGGGCAGGAAGCACACCCAGCCCCAGCTCTCCACCCCTTCCTTCGCATCTCTCAGCCTGCCCCGCTGATGACTGTGGCTTGGCCTGCACCCAGCTCCTTCTTGACGTGCAGCCTGCATGGTCTCATTCGCGGACCTCTGTCCAGTCCAGCATGAGGACCACTCATCTGCTGTCTGCGACAGGCACGCCTTAAGACTCCTGGGAAATTCCAGGGTTCCACCATTCCCTCAAGTGTTCTCCAGCAGGGGCAGAGAAGGGCCAGCTGTGCCTGCTAAGGGCTGATTGGGGTGGCGGGAGGCCTTAACGGGAGGCAGCAGCTTGCTACCACCATGCCTCTCAGAACCTATAAACTTGGATGAGTCCTAGCTTAAGGAGCCACGGAGAGGATTTCCTGTAATGGAGATGGGAGAATACAAGTGGCCCCAGGCAAAAACTGTGAATCATTGTCTAAACTAGCCTTCAAGGTAGTGGGTGGGTGGGGGGGGGGGAGGCAAGTGAAATTGGCTATGGTTCAGTGTAGTAGATCTCAGAGGCCAAATGAGGCTGACTTATTCTAAAGTAAAAGAAAATAAGATTTTGAGGCAGCTCATCTCATTCATCAGACATTTACCAGCCATCTACAATGCAAAACCACATTAAGTTCTGGTCCTGTCACTTACATAATTTACAGTCCAGGTACAAGGTACTAGAGAGAGACAAGGTGAGAGAAAACCTGGACCTGAAGAGGAAACTGATGATGAGACTGGGAAGGACAGGCGTGGGGGTTTCTACTCAGTTGTCAGTTCAACACTATGTGCGTCCCCCCCCCCCCCCCCCGCCCCCGGTAGCCCAAACTATTAGACCAGGTTTCAGTCATATGAAATCGCCTTCTCTTTGGCCTAGAATGATCCAATTACAGCCTGGAGACCTGGATGCTGTGTATAAGTAGCGAGCTGGGGAATCCAGAAGAGGCAGTGGCTGAGAGGGATACTACATTGATAACTGGCGGCTGTAGCTACCCAGGCCTGGGCATCTTAGAGCTTGGTAAGAGGTGAAAGCCAGGGTACAGTTCTGAGCACACTGTAGATTACCTACTCTTGACAAGAAACAGCAAAGAATTCTAAATCCAGTCTCCTTAGCACTGTCCCCCAGACCCCTGGCCTCTCTGGTCTTCTCGTTCTATCTATGTCACTCTCAAGCCAAAGCTTGTGCTTCAGCCATCACTAATGGCCGCATCTTTCCAATGGGCATCCATGATGGCTACTTACCCAAAACCTCCCAGTAGAGCATTCAGAATGATGCTCTGCATGTGTGTTTAGGAAAGACTTGTTAAATGAATGGTCACAAATTCACAGACAAACATATATTGATCTATGGGACTGCCTCCAACTCTCAAGCCTTTCCCTTGGCTCAGCACAAGATGCAGTCAGATCTCCAGGCAGATCCTGCGTCCGGCTTACTTTCATGCGATTTTCTGCATCTCTCCCAACTCCCTTCTCCAGCGGGAGAAGCTCATCTTTTAGTCATATCTCTACCTCCATAACTGGGCCCACTGCCTGGCACTCAGTTGCCCCTACACAAAGTGCATTGATTAGATGCTAGAATGAAGAGGACAATGGAAGGAAGAAGGAAAAAGTAAGAAACCCAGAGACAAGTGGGAGCACAGTAAGAACTCACATTTTTATATTTCCCTTGAGAGCGGTATTGACCTAACCAACGCTTATTGAGGTCCTGAAGTCTTTCATGTGCACTCGAACAGCTTTGAGGCCACACCTGTCTCTGAAGTTCTGAGTTTAAATGTCCAGTTAATATGTGTGAGATTGTGTATATACTGTGGAATCTCTTTAAAATGGGAACAAATAGAACCTAGCTTTTGGAATCACTGCAAAGGTTAAGGGAGATGAACCCGTGTACAGTGCTTAACATTCTGCTTCACCGACATGTTTGCATATGAAGTAACGAGTACTCCTTTAACGAATCTTTTCTAAACAATGTGCTTCTCTGAAAGCCCTACTAAGAGATCTGGGGCTATATCTCCATTATGAAAGCACACTGGAAACTGCTCATAACAAACTCTTGCAAAGCCCCAGCCTAGGAGAGCAGACATACGTACAAGTGAACAACACAGAGCAGCATGTGAACCTTCCCAAAGAGAGACCCAGTGGCTTATGAAAGCTCTGGGAAGTGGGGACCTCCATCAAAGGTGGGGGTTAGTTCTTAGAGGTTTCTCGGGAATGACACCTGAGTTGAGCACTAAGGAACAGTTTCTCGCGGCCAGGGAGGGCCTTTGAGACACAGAGAAGCATGCAATGATCTAGAAGCAAACGATGTGGCAGGTGTTGGAAACTCTTAGTGGCTTGGTAGAGCTCCAGCTCAGAGAGTACCACCTGCCTCCCTAACCCCCCTCCTCCGTGTGTGTGTGCACACACATTTTGAGACAGGCTCTCAGATGCCAGGTCCTCCTGCCCCAGTCTGTCCTCAGTGCTACAATTACAGGCACGTGTGGCCATCCCCAGCCTCTATTTATAATGTTTGGCTCTGGAAGCACACAGGAATCACCTGGGGGAGCTTTCAGAATCAGTGCCTGCGTCTCACTTCTAAATTGATGCTAATGGTTGTTTTTAATAGGAAAGGGCTGGAATTTGTTTATAGGCTGTATGGAAAGAAACAATGGGACCCACCAGGAACACACACACACATAGACTGGCCTTTGGCTAAGAAAAACACCTCACAGACTGAATGTGTAGACATGAAGTCTGTCAGTTAGGTTGGGATGGAATTGAGAGAGTTTCATAAAGGAGAACTATTTTCTCTTCAACAGAAGGTGAGGGAGGCATTCAGTGAGCATGAGTGTCAGTAATAGGAAACGGTACTGATGGCAGGCATTGGGCAGGTTTCCTGGGCACAGAGGACCCCACCCTGTGCATGGTGGCCTTCTTTTTTTTTTTTTTTTTTTTTTTTTTTTTTTTTTTTTGGTTTTTCGAGACAGGGTTTCCCTGTAGTTTCTAGAGCCTGTCCTGGAACTAGCTCTTGTAGACCAGGCTGGCCTCGAACTCAGAGATCCGCCTGCCTCTGCCTCCCAAGTGCTGGGATTAAAGGCGTGCGCCACCACCGCCCGGCCATGGTGGCCTTCTTCATCAGAGATTCAGGTTTAGGGGTTTTGTTTTACTTTGTTTCTTTTATAAAGGTGTGTGTGAGTGTGTGTAGAGTAACATCAATCTTTTGCATTGGTGCTAGGAATTAAACTCAAGTCCTGTTTGGGTGGCAAGCACTTTACTGTCTGGGGCATCTTCCTAGTGCTGTCCCGCTGCCCTTTAAAGGTAGGCCCTTACTTTACAGGCTAGCCTGGAATTCTCTATTTTCCTGCCTCAGCTTCCGAGTGCTGAGACTACAGGTATTTACGAGCTCCAGTGAACTTAGGTTAGGAGAGTGGACATCTATGGGACAGGTTGGGATCTGCAGGGAAGCTACATGGAAGGCCTTGGAGGTGAGAGGGAAGGCAAACCAAACCAGAGCAGGCTGACACACTGGAGGATCTGAGTCCACAAGATAGATGAGAATGAAATCCCAGAGAAGTGGGGAAGACTGCCCGGTCCAATAGCTACAATCCCTTCCCTTAAAGGAGCCTTTCTGACACCTGAGAAATGAAATGCAGTTTCATTCTCAGTCCCACCCTGACAGACTCACTCTTTACTCACTGCTCTTGAAGGGAATGTTCTCTGTCCTCCTTCCCTAAAGCAGCAGTTCCCAACCTGTGGGTCAGGACCCTTTTGGGGGTTGCATATCGAATATTTACACTATAATTCATAACAACAGCAAAATTATAGTTATGAAATAGCAACAAAATAGTTGTATGTTTGGGGGTCACTACAGCATGAGGAACTGTATTAAAGGGCGGTGGCATTAGGAAGGTTGAGAACCACTGCTCTAGGGGAAAAAGAAGCAATGACATTTTCCCTGTGGTTCAGCCTGAAAGCCACCAACTGCATGAATTCTACCAACTCTAGTACATGATTGAAGCTGTTTGGGCACAAAAGAAAAAAAAGTACAAGAAGGATCAGAGAAGCAGGAATGGCAGTGCCGAGTGGGAAAAGGTATACCAGATGTTTATGAGTGAGTGTAACAGTGGAGACTCAGGGCTCTCTAAGGCAGCCTCTTGAGAACTGTCAAGCTCCTACCTACCCCATCTTGTGAAAGACAAAGGGCACTTCTATAATACAGCACCAGACAGAAGCAGAGAGGGGTTACACCTGTAAGGTATGGGAACAAATACGTGGGTGAAGAGTGTTCCAGTTAATCATTCTGCAGGGCCCCTAGGCCCCAGCCATATTTCTGGTTCCCGGCTAAGGTGGCCAGGACTAGAAATGCATCTGATGACAAAAGGGAGAGACAGCATGCAAACACTCATCTTCATCTCTAATCTGAAAGTGTGCTCGAGGCCCTGAATGGCAAGAGATGAGGTCTGATAGGAGCGCAGCCAGTGCCATGCACTATGGGTTCCAATCAGTGTGCATGGAACTGAAGAGACTGGGGAGGAAAAGAACACTGAGGAAGGAGAGGTTTTTTTTTTTTTTTTTTTTATTAGGGAGCAAACCAGAGCAGGCTATTAGGGAGGAAGAGAAAAATTAGCAAGACCTGTGAGAAGGATCAAGAACGACAAAGAGAGATTTCCATTCTATTCAGTCCTTCCTCTGGACAGCCTGAGGCCAGGTGCTTTCGCTGTGCTCTTACAGTTGAGTCCTGTAATGTCAGCACTGCCATCAGGTCTTGGATGGAAATGGGGAGTTAGAGAGGTTGAAGGCATAGCTCAAGGTTGTGTAGTGAGCACTGCTGAGGAAAACATACAGACAAAGGAAAGCATAGGACAGGCATAGGGAGCTGCAAGGGACCCTCTGTCTAAAAGATACAGACAAAGGAAAGCATAGGACAGGCATAGGGAGCTGCAAGGGACACTCTGTCTAAAAGATACGGTGAGTGACATAGGTAAAAATGGGGACTGGCCTAAAGTCATGGAGTGTTCGGGATTTAAAAAGTAAAATGAGGAGCTGTTTGTGTAGAGATGCCCTTAAAGATTTCCGAGCAGAAGACTGGCATGGTCCTCTAGTACTCTGATGGACAAATCTGCCGCAGTAAGTGTGTATCAGAAAGAAAGCAGAAGAAGGGAGTGAGACCAACGGGGGACCCATTCAGAGGCACAGATGCGGCACATGTCTGACCTACATCAGTGGTGGAGAGAACAGAGAGAACCCAGGCCTGATGCAAACCCTATAACATGGGTGGAGTGGATGAAACATGAATGCAGTCCGGGACATTCCGAGCTGTGGTGAGGAGACACACATCACACGCAATCTGAAGCCCAGTACTGTGAATCAGGAAAATGAGGGCCAAGGATCTCTCTAGAGGTGGCACGGCAGGATGCATACAATGGCAGCTCCAGTTTGGGGCTGTCCCTGCTTTCACTTCTCTAAGGCATTCCTCACCTACCTCTATGTCTTCCGCAACATACCCCCAGATCCAAGCTCCTCATAGCACTTAATCCGGCAAATCTAGAGTTTTTCCATGAGAGGGATCCCAATGAAGAAGAATGGAGAGATGCAGAGGCAGGGAACAAACTTGGAGACCCATCTAAAAACCATACACAGCCCAAGTACAGATGGATTTCTTTTCTCTTCTTTCTTTCTTTCTTTCTTTCTTTCTTTCTTTCTTTCTTTCTTTCTTTCTTTCTTCCTGGTTTTTGAGCTTGTGTAATTACATGTATTTACGTATGTGGATGCATGGTCCTATGGGTGCACATGTGGAGAGAAGAGATCAATGTCTGGTGTCTTCTGCTATGGCTGTCTATTTTTTTTAAGTTTTGACTCTCTCTCTCAAGTTAAAATAGTCTAATTGCAATGTTGTAATCAAACTGTCTAATTAGGTAAAATTGACTACTTAGGAGAGAGAATAAGAGAATAATAGCATTTGATTGCTATTTTCCTTAAGGACTTGTATGCAGCTGAAAGAAGGTTGGACTGTATCCTGTTGAAAAGTATAGCTACTTAAAGGGTTAAACTTAAGTATACTTGGCTGAAAGTATCCTTCGAAATAAGTTCCTTTTTACAGAGGTGGCAACTGAAGTTCTTCAAAGTGAAACAGTTTGTCTTAAGAGTATACAAGGGGTGAGTGTCTAGGCTAGGATTTGAACTTACAAGAATAGTTGCAATAAAATAAAAACTGCTCTAATGGAATTGTGTAGAGCATATAGGAAAGGTTGCTTAAGGGTAGTCAAATGTTCAGGGGGGACACACTAAAAGCTTTCAGGAATGGTGACATTTGAACTGCAAGGATGAGTTGCTCACTGAATGAACAAGGAGTGGAGGCAGGAAGGAGGATGACATTCTGAGTGGGCAGAGCATGTTAAGCCATGGGGGCAGTATCCACCCCCAATGTCCTGATGGCTACAGCTGAGAGCATTTACAGCAAAGTGGTGAGAATGGCAGAGGATGCCATGGACCAATGTCTGAAGAACAGTGGCCAGTGTGACGGGAGGGGCAGACCTGGGACCATGGAGCTCTGGCTCTGATACCCAGTAATTCCCTTCAGCCCAGCGTGTGCTTTGGAACCATAGACAATTGAAGCATGGGCTTATCATAGCTGCAAGGAGAGAAACCTGAGTGATGAGGAGCACCCTTCAGGGGCAGAAGACTGAACTGAGCTGTTAGCTGTTCAGACAGGGATGAGACATTATTCAAAGACTCTGAAAAAGAACATCTTAGGTGAGGGAGCTTCTTCAAGGATACAATTCAGGACCACACTGGGGCTTCAGAGAGGAGCATAAGCAATAGCTAAGTGGGAGAGATAAGTCACAAAACTAGATACAAAATAGATTCACAGTATCAGGCAACTCAGTGCAAAAATGTTCCATTGCTAGCTCTGTACAGTTGCTAAGGAGACCCTGGGAATGAAACTCATACAAGGGTGTCTCTGAGGGCAGCTCTCCAGGCATAAGCATAGAGGAGTGGCAGGAGGAAGAGTTTATGGCCTCTTAAAGGAATTGGTCAATCATTAATTCAAGTAACTTCAGGGAGCTGATTTTCTAGTTAGGAATAGCTAAGATGTATCAAGGCTCTCCTGTTGTCAGGCACCATTTTAAACAATCCTCTAGAATATCTACTGGAATAAGGAAAGGGAACACATATTTTGAAGTCCCAGCACTATACAGCTAGTAAGCAGCTAGACTAGGATTTAAATTCAAGCAACATGACACCACAAATATATACACATGCACAAATATAGTTATATGCACAAACATACATATGTATATATCTGTACTTCTTATTTGTTTGTTTAAACACTATTGCTCTGTAGCTATGGCTTGTCTAGAACTTACAGCAATCCTCCTGCCTCTGTCTCCCGAGTGCCATAATTATTGGCATGTACCACCATGCTCATCAAAGTTATTTCGTATTACCACTCCAAAACTGAATCATAATAGAAATAAAAGCAATACTTCCATAGGTAGCCACATGCTATGCGATACCAGAAATACATTATCTTCCTAAAGACCATGCAGTTCTCAGGTGGAAAAACTGTGACTCAACTCTGACAGGTTAAGTTGACTTCAGGGTGCTTGACCTTGAAGGGCAGGCAGAACTAGAAGAAGTCTGTACAAGGTACAAACATGGAGCATGGCGCATAAGAGGAGGTAAGTGACCTTTCTTGGTGGGAGTGGCACTGGATTGGGGATAGGTTGGGGTGCTACAGGCCTCCTAGAGAGGTGACATTGGAGCCCAGTTTTAAAAACTGATTGGGAGTTTAGCATGGTGATTAGGAGGCTAAGGTAGGATTGCCAAGAGTTTTAGGCCAGCCTCAGTTGGATGAAACCCAGTTTAATAACCCTTTCCCCCAAAAGAAACATGGCTGACTATTTATCAGACAGGATGATAAAGCAAAGTAGTAGGGGAAAAATGAAGGCTCGAAGAACTGGCAATACCAGGCCATTTGTATGGCTTTTGGAATTAAGCAGCTGGCAAATCAACAAAATAAACCAGAAGGCAGGCAACTAGGTCAAAGAGACTTACTTGCCTTTCCACAAAATGTGAGCACTTTTAAATAGCTCCAGGAAATCTGCCACATAGTCTGAAGCCCTTTAGTCCAGATTTCCTTGAAATCTTATTTTCTCTTAATAAATCTGACTGCCTGGCTGGGCCTGTAAGTACAGGTTGGTAATCCCAGCTGCTTGAGAGGTTGAGGCAGGAGGATCCCAAATTCAAGGCCAGCCTGGGCTACAGTGAGTTCAAGGCCAGCCTAGGTAACTTAGTGAAACCCTGTACCAAAACAAAAGTAAAAAGAGAACTGGGAATGGAGCTCCAAAGCTATAGAGAAACCCAGTAATAATAATAATAACAACAAATAAATAAATAAATTCCATGATAGTTTTATTCTATGGCCTTTTTACCAACTTGCTAGATGTGTGAACCCCAGTTTGAGAAATACCAGGGATAAACAGTTAAAAAGATTTCAAGCAAGGGAATAAAGGATCAGATCTGTAATCTAGAAAGACCTGGCAGCTTCTGGGAAGAGAAGCTGTAGTTTCCAGATGTAGGGAGACTGTCTGAATAATATTCTCACTGGGAGTGGCTCAGAGGCTCAGCTGAGTGCGAATGGGTTAGGTGTTGTGGAGACAAACTGACAGAGCTTGGTAGTGGACATAGGGGAGGTAGCTGGGAACACGTGGGAGAAATAGTTTAGGGTGCTCCCTTGTCCCTAGCTTAGATAATACCCAAGGAAACTAGAAGAAAAACAAGCGTGGAGAAAGAAGGGTGACTGGATTTGGACACCTGGAACCTGTGGTAACTGTGGGTCAAATGGACCAGGGATATCAAAATAGCAACCTGCAATTCAGCAGAGATCTGAACTGAAAATGACACTTGTCTGAGTTGTGCACAAAAGGATGGTGGTCATATGGAAGGTAGGTAGCTTAAGAAGGGGTTAAGGGCAAGTTGAGAAGAGCAGCAATCAAGAAGGCAGAAGTTCAGAAGTCCTGAAGCTGCTGAGGAGGGCTATCCAGTGAGGTGAGAGAACAAGACGCTGAGATGAAAGCCAGTGCAGGGAAAGAGACTTAAAGGAAATGGTCAGCGTTGCCGAGTGCTACGGAAAGGTTAAGTAACATAAGAACAGAGTCAGAGAAAGATTTCTACTATGGAAGACTCTTAAAAGAAACATCATTAACCAGGCCGTGAAAACAGGTGGACTCCAGAGAAATTAGCATAAAGAATAAAAGATGATCTCCAGGTAGATTGTGAGAAAACACAGCAATCCAAAGGACCACACACTAGGGAAGTCAGGTGAGAGCAAGGGAAGCCACTCAGGCCACTCTGTATTTGGTTCAGGAGGTGAAGTTACTATCATATGGCGGAGGTAGCTGGGAACGTGTAAGAAAAATAGTTCATGGTGCTCCCATATTCCTGATTTATTTCCAGGAAAATTGGGAAACAGGCATGAGGGGAGGGATGACTGAGTTTAGACATACAGAACCTGTGTTAACTATAGGCCAAGTAGGTAGGGTTATCAAGGTTACACCAAATATAATCTGGACTGAAAAAAAAATCCTTCCATATATTTATCTTGTCCAAGACCTTTGAGAGTGGGAAGTTAACTTCGAATCCACAGCCACCTCCCCACCTCTTTTTTGTTTGTTTTGAAACAGGGTCTCACGATGTAGCTCTGGCTATTCTAGAACTCATTAAGTAGACCAGGCTAGACTCAAAGTCGGAGATCTGCCTGCGTCTGCCTCCCAAGTGCTGAGATTCAAGGCGTGCGCCACCACACCCGGCTACCTCACCACCTCTTTGAGTCATCTTCATGAAAAAGACACGAAAGCTAGAGAAGAGTGCCAGGGACATGGGCTAGAGCAGCAGGTCTTAACCTGTGCGTCAAGTCCCCTTTGGGGGTTGAACAATCCCACTGGAAAACAGATGTTTACATGATTCTTAACAGTAGCAAAATTACAGTTATGAAGTAGCAACGAAAATAATTTTATGGTTGGAAGGTCATCATAACATGAGGGACTGTATTAAAGGGCTGCAGCGTTAGGAAGGTTGAGAACCACTGCTCTAGAAGAAGGCTCATGACAAAGAATGTTAGAAGGAGCTGTTAGGGGTTTGAGGAATTTAGGAAATCTGCCCTATTCGTGTGATACAGCTATGCAGTAAGAAAAATAAAACAAAAAAGAAAGCACACACAAGTGGCCTTTGGAGTCAACAACAACTGCCTGGCTAGAAAGATCACTGGGTCTTTCGGGTGAGGTAAGGGAGGCTCAAGGAACGTAACAGCCTTGGTCTCTGCCATGCGTGGGAAGTGTTCAAGTAGTAGCTCACATTCTGAGGGCATGTGGCTCTTAATAAAAGACCACATTAGAGGGACCCAGGCTCTGCCTCGGTGACACATGAGAGTCAGGCACAGGACAGATAGAGCCTGCTAAAGAAAGAAGTTTGTCCTGTGGACTAGAGTACATGTTGATGTCCAAGTGACATGATGGAGCACCATGGCCTGCCAGAAAAGTCACTTCCTGTCCCTATCATTTTCCAAGTGCTAGCCCCTGCACATTCCTGACTTTGAGGAAGCAATCACATCAAACCTCTACAAGTTGGTGCTTAACACTCAGGGCAGACCAGAAAAGGGAGCGCAACTCCTGGTCATACTACTGGTCATCGACAAGCCACAAAAGGCTCTGCTGCCACTCCAATCGGGAACACACAGGGAAAAATGTCCAACTCTTAGTTCCACTGGACATCGGTCAGGAGCTGAGCAGGGTGGGCGTTTGGAAGGCTTAAGCCTCTGTCCTGCCTAGTGCTGGGATCAGCGCACACGGCTCCTGTGTCCACAAGACACAGAGAATACATTGTCCATAAGGAGGATTATTCTGTACAAGAAACTCAGACAAAGGGAGAGGTTGTTTCCAGCTGCTTGGGGGAGGTGTGGAGGGGGTGGAAAAGGGCTCGGCCTCACATTGGGGGCATTCCTGCCGAGTTTAGCTTTTTCCTTTCAGCAGCAGGCTAAGAGGTGGTTCATCCTCTCTAGCCTGTACCTAGTGCTGGCACTCTACAAAGCTACAAGGAACATTTGGCTATAACCTACCTATCTTAGCTATTGTCCCCAAAAAGCAGTTGAGTGTGGTGAGCCAGCTAAGTAGGACAGCAATTCTACAATGGAAAAAGAGAAAGAATAGGTGACCAGGGCAATCAGCAATGGCTGAATCCCAGCCTTAGGGCAGAGCTAGTGAGAAAGGTCTTAGGTAACCTTGTCGGGCTGACGTGGATTCCAAAGCTTCCACCTTCAGTGGGATGAACTGCTGTGGGAAGACATGAAGTTTCACACCTGCTGCTGCTTTCTCCATCCCAGAGCGAACCTGGGAGACAATGGAGCAGACCTCTGGCCAAGGGCCCCAAGTGCAGCAGACGATGGTCAGAAACAGGAATGCTAGAGCAGTACAAGTCACTCAACCCAAATCTGAGCAAGTAAACAGTGTTCTTTTCCATAGGCAACTCCATATACATTCCTCCTGAGAGAGCAAATAGTAGGGGTTCCAGACATTCTTTCCATTGTGGGGTGAACTGGTATATGAGCCCCAAAGTGGGAGAGCAGCAGATTTGTATGCTGAGATGTCTGGGGCTCTGGAGGGAGGGAGGAGGTGGTGGAAATGACAGTATGTGCTACCAGAGCAACTAAGAGAGGTGTGGGTGCCTCCACCACCAAAGTGTTTGCTTAAGGGCATGAGATGTAGGTGAGGCCCTGAATGCTCCTCTTGCAGCAGGAAGATATTCCTGTTCTTGGAGGACAAGGAAGCCATTTCAATAGTATGGGGGGAATGAAGTCAGTTTAGCTGGGACAACAAAGACTCTCAGGGTTGGTTACAGGCGGAGCAAAGGACAGCAGGCACTGGAAGATACTCTGAGAGTCTGGAAAAGACCAGCCAGAGTTCTATTCAATGCGTTGACATTTAGTGGGAAGAGAAAAGATGAGAAGATAGCAACACCTGGATGGCTAATGGCCCGGCCAGTTTAAGTGGGAGAAAGGTTTGCCATTGCCTCAGAGCAGATGACAGGACTCCCCTGGTACAGTGTGCTGTGGTCAATTAGCTTTGTCAACACCACTCATGTTTCCAGTGACCAGCAACAGAGGACCACTTTTCCAGGCCTTTGCTGCCACAGCCTGGTAGAATGCTGTTTAACAAAGACCAAAGACCAAAGCATTAGTGTGCGGCAGGAGAGAACACCAACAGTGCAGCTGGAAGAAACTCTTTGGATTTTTAAATAAAAGAAAAATTAAAGATAAGGGACTACTTTAAGGTGAATTAGAATTACCTGGTAGATTGTTCATAAATTTGAATCAGACAACCCTGAGTCAGTGAACATCAATTTA
Organism: Arvicola amphibius; assembly: GCF_903992535.2. NCBI lineage: Eukaryota > Metazoa > Chordata > Mammalia > Rodentia > Cricetidae > Arvicola > Arvicola amphibius. The sequence continues at coordinate 32,203,858 of NC_052052.2, forward strand.
AATAACTTTATTGAACAAAGAAACCCTTTGGCCCACTTCTGCTGACTCAATCCCTGCCCTTGCCCATGAAAGAATGCTGAGAAAGGCAACATGGCTGCCCGTCCTTTTGGACAGTTCTTCAACTCTCCAAAAGCAGGCAAGGTGGATGGGGCTGCACCCTTCCCATTTTCAATCCGGATTTTATCTGAGCCACACATTTAGTGTCATGGAAGAGGACAGAAGCAGCGAGTACTGACTGTGAGGCCAAAGCAACCCTGACAAACGACAGTGTGAAGTACAATTTGTCTCAAAGGAGGAAGATAGTATTTCATCTGTGCTATAGCCTGACAGGGCCCCTTCTTAAAAAATCTCCCACCTACTGGTCCCTAGACACCTTCACAGGCAGAGTAGGGTAAAAGATGGGTACTTTTCCCTATTTTCCAGGTAAAAGCAGAACTAGTTTCACCAGACCTGGTGGACAGTGTCCCAGCCCAGAAACCTCTTTGCCTGCACCCTGGATGGAGCCAACAGGATGGAACCTGGGCAGGAGAGCCTACAGCAAAAATGTACCTCCAAGACATGCAGGCTGCCATGGTCTTTGGATTACTTGATCCTGTCTCCATTAGTGCACCACTGTCATGGAGCTCTATCAACCACAGTGCACTCTGGGTAAAGGACAGTAAACAGCAGGGTGGAAAAGTAAAAAATAACTATTATTTATTCAAGACCCAGTATTTCATATACCATGCTAAGTGTTTTACAGCCATTTTCTCATTTTAGTCCTCACAACAACCCTATGAGGTAGGTATTGTGACCATTTACAAACAAGAACCAGGCTCAGAGAAATTGGGTCACTTTGCCAAGGTCGCGCAGCTCTTCACAGAGGAGCTGAGATCTGTCTGCTGCGGAAAGCCTGTGTTCTTTTCATTGTACCCATCTACGTAAGCCTTGAGTAAAAGATAATTTCATTGCCCAACTCGGCACGGATCACCTGAGAGTGGAGGCTGCTGTCCACACTCACCGCTGGTAGGGATGCATTGAAGCCGACTTGATGTTGGTTTTTATCCCACTTGGCATTTTCCCTAAAAGTAACACAAAGAAAGGTAAACTTTCACAATAAATCAATCAGAAATGCAGCTTCTCAGAGTCCTGTCATCTCCTCTGTGACTTCTGACTCTGGATGGCAGAGATTACAGGTTGTGGCTCTTCAGCCAGTTCCCTCACTGAAGGTATCAGGAGGAAAGGGGTGATCTGAAAGGAGAGGAGGGTCTGAACAGTCATCCCCCTCCCCCCTGTGGACTGCTCATCCACCATCTACGTCTGGAAAAGACAGGTATGTGGCCCAGGTGGTCCCCATGTAATGTTACAAGTAGAGCACTGTGTTCTCTGCCATTTTAGTTGTCCTTTTCCCTAGGCAGTTGTTCCTGTGAACCCCTCCAGACTGCTCTCACAGTAAGTAAAAATGAGCATGAGAGATGGCAGGAAACCAAGACCAAGGGACGGGGCAAGGAAAGAATCCATGCAGACCCAGAAAACTGCCAGCTTGTTGACGATTTCTTTTTTCAAGACAGGGTTTCTCTGTAGCTTTGGAGCCTGTCCTAGAACTAGCTCTTGTAAACCAGGCTGTCCTCAAACTCACAGACATCCTCCTGCCTCTGCCTCCTGAGTTCTGGGATTAAAGGCGTGTACCACCACCACCCGGCATTGATTCTTGATTATCTACCAAATGGTCTTGATCAAGGTCTGGTCATTTATTTCTTTACCTAAGAGATACACACTAACTCCAGAATAAATAGGACAACTGAGACAAAAGTCTGAAATGGAAGTAAAAGGCAACACCAGTTTTTGCTATTCAAGTCCTTCTCTTCACTCTCTGGTACCTGTTGCAAAGCTTCCAACTGTCTTCTAAGTAGCAATGCAAAGGAGGAAAATCTCTAGGTCTGGGGTTAAAGAAGGCTTACCTCTAGCCCATTCCCACACTCCTGGATAGTTAGCCCATGTCACCTTACCTGGTTGACCTGCTTGAGCCATCTGGACTCCACTGAGCATTGTCTGCTGCTGGTTTGGAGCACCTGCCATTTGAACTTGCTGTAATCCTGAGGCTCCTGCAAGGATTGGACCAGCTCCTGGCTGGCCGGGTTGTCCAGGACCACTGCCACCTGAAGGTCTCCAATTAGATAGACCCTTCCCAAAGGCAACAGCTGCCACTAAGGCACTGGTGTCTGCAGGGTTGAAAGTCTGCTTGTTTGGCCGGAGACCTGAAGAAAAAGCCAAGAACCCTGAAGTATGTGTATGTTCAACTCTGGACTAAACCCAGCAGCTGGAGGGTCGTGATGACCACCAGTTCTGACTACAGAGACAACAATAATTCCTCCAACCCCAAAGAGCTATCTTTAATTTTCACTTTGTCCGCTTCTTCCATTTGCTTTAAGGCTAGTCTCAGACACAAAACACTAACAGGATACAGATACTTTCCTTGCCCGTTTATTCTTCTTTTTAAAAATCACATTTATTTATTTTGTATGTGGTGGTCAGAGGTTGCTTCTTTCCTCCACCATATTGGTCCCAGGGATCAAATTTAGATCAGACCTGGCAACAGGTGCCTTTGCCTACTGAGCCATCTTGCCAGGCCCAGCAGTTTATTCTTCTATCCTCACGTCACTACTAGGCAGATTATTATTACTATTCTAGTGATCTTGTACAGCTCCCCCTCTGTTCTGCCAACCATCCCTCCTTACCTCCACTCTCTGATTCTCGTTCCTCTTTGCTGATTTTCTCTAAAAGGTTTGAGCACATTTTATTCAAGCTCTGGATCTGCTTCTGTAACACATATGAATTGATACAGAGATTAGTAATGATTCTGGGGAAGCATCTTCCTTGTGCCCTTCCAGAGGCAGCCTAGCTGTAACCAAACACATACCCCTATTACACAGGCTTGGTAAAGCCTTGTTTCTTAGGAAGGGATGGGGATGGGGCAGCAGGGCAGTGACTCAGTCTAACCTGCGCTGCATCAGCACCAATTCTGGCAGCATCTGTTGTCAGCTGCTTCTCCTGCTCTTCAACTTCAGGGTCAGGCTTGGTTCTCAAATGGTCAGGGACGACCTCATGGCTGAAAACAGGCACTCGTCCTTCAGTCTGACGCTGTAACACAGATTGTATTAATTCTATTTGCTATCCAAGTAAGTTGACTCTAACCTAGTTTCCCTTCCACAAGAAGCGGCGTTTTCAGAGACAGCACCACCTGAGGCACAAATGTGGCTTCCACGGCACTGTCTTTTCACACACACTCTATCAGAACTCGGGCAAATTAAATTCCACACTGTAATTTTCTTGTTGTTGTTTTGTTTTTTTGTGATTCCCCACCCTGACCCCCATTCTGGGACCAAAACCAGGACTTTTGTTCTACCACTGTGCTAAATTCCCAACCCCACATTTTAAAGACTGATTGGACAAAGTCACAGGCAGGCAGAACAGCCCCCCCACCTTTTTTTTCTTTTTGCCTGATATAGATGTTGGGAAAAAAGTCATGGACTTAGTGACATGGGCCTTGGTTTTCACAGCATTGTTTAAGAGTGACTCTTACCTCCAGAAGAATAAAAAACAAGTCTTCCAGATGGCAGCCCTTACTTTCCATTGCTATACAGAAGATCTAATCAACAACTGTGCTCTAGACTTTCATTTAACTCGATTTCCCAAGTTTAATCCTTTCTTCTTACCATGAGGTCTTCATCTCGATCTGGGGACAGCACCAGAGGAATGATGACCTGGTTACGAAACAGGGGTGTCTTCTCATGCTTTAAGACCTTGTTCAGAGTGTTCAACTGTCCAGAGAGCAGTGCAAAGCTATCCAGGACAGAGGGCCTGGGGACGGTAAGAAGTCATCAGAACTACTTTTCCCTATAAAGTAATCTCTAAAAGTTCCCAATGCGGGAACACCCAGACTCACCCCTAGAAGACTCCCAGTCCTAGGATTGGCCTAGACAAGGAACAGACTTGCTAGCAGAAAGGATGGAATTAGGAAAGAGGAACACACTTTCAATTTCTGACACAGATGTTGAAAAAGGTAACTTGTCTGAATGGGATTGGGAGTGGGAGTCAACAGAAACTGGTTACACTGTGGTAACTAAAAATTCTTAAGGTGAATAAAAGCCTCCTTTGTAGTCTCCTAACAGAATCCACCATTGCAGAGTAGGTTAGATCTCAGATTCAGCCACATCTGTGGAAGGAGATACAGCATGAATATAGCTATAATGGTCCTCCACTGGGGGACTACCTCCTCATCAAAGAAGTCAAAGCATAAGAATTAAAACCTAGAAACAACTTGGGTTGGGACACTGGGCATTTCTCTACTTCCTGGCTATGGAGGCCTTAAAACCAAACTATACTTGTCAACGTTGGGCAACCTAGTTCTTTCCAAATCAAAAAGGATATTTGCAAACTGATAAATAGTTACATCACTGGAGATGTCCTGTCAGCCAGGGGGCTTGGCCCCACCACCCATGGTTCCCTCCCCAGCCTGTCCTGGCAATCCTTACCAGGTGAGCCGGTCATACTCGTTTTCCAACTTGTAAATGAAACTCCCCAGTGAATTCTTCAGATCAGCCACTTGATTCAGCAGTGCATCCAATGATGCCTCAAGCTGCTTCTCCTCCCTCTGCATCAGTAGGACATTTGGTTACTCAGATACCAGAGTGACACACAGAGAGAGGCTAAATTGTTTTCTATCTTGGTATTTGGGTTACAGACAGCATCAACCCTCAGACCTTTCAACCTGTTCACCTGGCCTGAAGTCCTCCTGCCAACTGGTCCCTTCTACTATCCTCCTACACTATGGTCCTTCAATAAGAACATTGCACCAGGCCTAATTCCCTTCCGCTTATGACCTCATGGGTCTGTCTGTCTGTCTTTCTTTCTTTCTTTCTTTCTTTCTTTCTTCCTTTCTTCCTTCCTTCCTTTCGTTCTTTTGTCTTCAAAATAAAATTGGCTTAGCACTGTATCCCTTACCCTTTATCTTTTCATTTCCATTCTCTTCTCCCAGCTCAGAAGGTTTGCCACTCTTAAAAGCCAATCTTCTCTTGGATCTGCAGTAGGACATGCTCAAGCCCAAGCCCAATCTTCTAAGCCTAGCCCTTTTCTGGAAAATAGACATAGTCTGCCTACCACACTCCTGCTTGCTGTCATTAACACTGCTTTCCTGGGGCATATGGAGAATCCTTGTATTGTGTCACTTTGTGGGGTTGGTACTGTCACATTTCTTTCTTTCTTTTTCTTTCTTTCCTTTTTTTTTTCGGGGGGGGGGGAGTGTTTCGAGACAGGGTTTCTCTGTAGCTTATGAGGCTGTCCTGGAACTAGCTCTTGTAGACCAGGCTGGCCTTAAACTCACAGAGATCCACCTGTCTCTGCCTCCAGAGTGCTGGGATTAAAGGCGTGTACCACCACCGCCTGGCTTGCCACATTTCTTTCAGAAAGTTCAGTACATTTTAGAAAGGTTAGGCATGATAGCAGGGGCGCTATTGGTACTTAAGGTCAGAAGGAATTCCTGACCTTCATTGTCTCATGGGTGCCTCTGTAGTACAGGTACATACACCATTATTCTCTGCCTTGCGAACTGTCAATGCCACAATCTGGAGAATCTCACATTTTGCCTGTATGTGTGAGGCTTTCTCTGAATACCAGCTCTGCAGTCCCCTCCCCAACAGGTTGTCTATCCTTTGCATTTGCTGAGTCAATGTGTGCTCATCGATCGCTGTGCCAGTATTCCAGTGTCTCTTTCCTAAACTCGGGTGACCCATAAACCCGCACTGTAGGACTACCAGGTGCAACGAACTAAATGAGTAATCAAAGACAAAGGCGAGGTAACCAACACATTGTTTCTGAACGTTAGACAATTTCAAATGCTGAGTTGGCGGAGGGTTTCCGTTTGACCACCTGTGGTCTATTTACTCCATTTCTCCACCCTTAGCAACTGGGTACAAGCCGGGAAGAATGACAGAAAGCTGATTTGCAAACCCGACAATGTGACTGATGGGGTTAGATCCACCCACAGCCTCGAATTGCAAACAGCTTAATTTTCGTCCTTGGCAGCCCGCAATCTCTTCAGCACTCCTTAAGCCTTGTTACGCCTGGGTCGAGGCCTGGGGCCAGTCTACTACTTTCTCGACCCTTTCACACAGTCAAGCAACTCGGCCTTGCCTCCCCCAAGTCTCGGACCCTCTCGCGTTAGCAGGCTCAATCCCCGCAGCTGTCCTCGTCCCTTCCTGCTTCGCCGTCTTTCCCCAAACAGCCGAGGCCTCTGCCCTCTCTCTCCTCACATCCCCAACTTCCCAAAGTCAGCCTGTCCACCCTCCCGACCTGTGGCTAGGGGCTGGGAGGCCCAACCCGCTTCTCACCTGCATTGCCACGGTCGGGCTGGCGCAACCACTTCCTTTTCCGGTTTCTCGCGCTGCCGGCTGTGCCCACCAATCAGAAAACTCAGAACGCGGCCCGCCCAACGACTTCCGGTTCCTGCCCGGTTCCGAGCTAGCTGGGTCAGAGGTCAGGAGTGGAGCAGCCTCCCTGGCCCGGGCCGGCGCGGGAGGGCAGTGTGATGGCCTCGGAGCGCCCGGAGCCGGAGGTGAGGGGCGGGCGGGCGCGGGGCCGAGGCCCGAGGGCAGGCGTGTAGCAGCCTCCACCCTCCGGAGCCTCGAGGAGGCCGTAGCTGTTTTGTTTACTCAAATGTCATCGTGGGCCGCGTCTCCCACCCACAGACCTAGAGAGAGTGGTGCTGACAAAACTCGTGGTTGGGTTAATAGTTGAGGTTTCTTTTCATTGGGTCACACCGAAGCTGACCGACTTTGCGGATTTTTGCATCTCATCAGCTGGAATGTAATCAACAGCATGAGTTGATTCCTCTTTAGCGTCCATGCTTTTGGAAAAGCCCTGCAACCATCGTAGCAGCCTTAACTCCCCAGGTCCTGTTTCCTTCGTTATAAAAATCTTTGTTCTGTGATGTGTCTTGGGGAGCATAAGTTAAGTCACATGAGGCACCCCTTAGATGCGAGGAACTCGTGTAAGGAATCTGGCATTTTTTATTCTCTTATACCAGAGCAGAAAACCGAAAATCAGCAGGCAAGGTGCCTTATCATGCTAAGATTCTTTAGGATTACTCATCCTCGCCGGATTAGAGGATCTGAGAAGGAAACAAAATACTGACTCGAATGTCCAGAACCACAGCAGAATATTTAGGAGGGAGGAGTGACGGATGTGTATAATGATGCAAAGAGTAATGGCTGCTTGTATAATCCTCACTCCGCGTCAGCCACCATTCTGAGCACTTTACTGTTACCGGCTCTTTCCTCCCTATAAGGGAAACACCATTATCACCCCCCTTTCAGGAAACTGAGGTACAGCTATTAAAAAAGAACACAGTTGCACAGCTAGTATTAGGGCTAGAACTTCCAAATAGATGATCTAACTCTAGACCTACCAGTTGTCCTCTGACCTCCATGTGTGCACTATGATACGTGTGCTTTTCTTTGTGTACACAGAATACGTATGTCTGTATACATATGTAGGAGTACGCACATGTTTATGGCTGCATGAATGTGATGAAGAAGCTACGTGTGTGAAAAAAAATGAGCAGTCTAGAAACAGAATGCCAAGAAGACAAAGCGATGTTTGGAGTTGTTAGGTTCCCAAGAGAGAAAGAGGAGTGCTGCTCTGGATCCAAAGTTGTGCAGCGTGTTAGGTGGATGCAGTGTGTAAGACTGATACCCTCCTAAGCTTTGAGGAATAAGTGAATGTTGGATCGCAGTGGGTGCGTCAGAGGAGCAAATGAGGATGTTTCAGGTTTAATGGCACATTTGACCTCCTTCTGTAAGCAGTAAGGTGGAACTTATGCAGTTTAAGTTCTCTAAGTATCTAGTACAGGTACAATCCTTATGATATAGTCTTGTTATCCCTGTTCACAGAGACTGACAGAGCCAGCATTTGGTCCAAGGTGCTCTTAACACTTTGCTGCCTGCTTTTACTGTAGTGGTGGGTAAGGGGAGACTGGAGAGAGAGAAGTTCATGTGGAGATCATGCTAGAAGTTCAGGTTTATAATGGTGAGAGGCTTCAGGATAGGAGGGAAGGATCTACATTATGTTGTAGGAAGATAGTGCATGTTTTAGAAAGGGGTTAGAGGATGATTTGGCCCTTTATCTCAAAGATACTAGAACAAAACCCAGGAAAAAGGAAGCACAGAGCCTGCAGCACTTTATTTGGGTTGGCGTAAATGGTATGTAGGGTTCAATGAATATTCTGAACAATGATAGCCTCCCTCTGCCATTGTACTTACCTCCCACCCCCTTTTGCAGTATCCCTACAAAGATATCCTTATCTTATCTAGCTATTAAAGAGATTGAAGCCTGGAAAAAATTTCAGTAACCTGCAAGGTCACATACATAACATTATAGAACACATTAGAATCTGGGGCTCTGACGCCAAACGCCTGCTTTGTCTTGTTTATCAGCCTATTTCAAAAGTTATGCGCATCAAACTCCGGGAGGTTAGCATTGAGGTCTTGAAGCTCCGTATGACTGTGAGTGCTATGAAACATAACTAATTAAAGCACTTCTCAAACAGTGTTATGGAAAAATGCCCAGGGGAACAAGTTAAAATGTAGATTCTTGATCTCCTTCAGCTCTTAATTCAGTTGCTCTCTGGTGGTACCCAGGAATCAAGTGTGCATTTTAATAACTAGCTCAAGTGATTCTGACGCAGCTGGTGTTTGAAGCCCACTCTGAAAAACATTCCAGCTGCTTAAATTAAGCTAGCCTTCTGGTGCTGATAAAGTACATATTGAATGTATGACACCTTAGGAGGTTTTGGAGATGTTTGAATCAAAGAATCACAGATAAAGGGGAGTTTTCCCAGAAAGCTAGGCAGGCATTCCTGGTTTCAAGATGAATTCTGTAAGAACTGACAGGTGAACCAGACTTCAGTTAAGCATTGGAGACATCAGTCATTCAGAACAGCATTGAGAGCAAGAGAAAGGTTAAGAACTGTAAAGCTGAGTGCTCCAATGTGCCTTCAGTAGTGCAGGGACTGGTCGCTGCCCTCCATCTGGAGCATCTCACGTAGTGAACTCAGCTGGACCTTCACCATCCCATCCTCCTAGGATCCTACACAGGATTAGGCTGCTTTGTTTCTTGCTGTCATAAAACCACATTGTTTATCCATTAACAGGCTTATTCAGTTTTTAATGATATAATAACTAAGGTGATTATTCAGTTTTTGTGAATGATAGGTAAGTCATTCTGCTGGGAGTACAGGTTTGGGGTGGTTGTGAAAAAACCAGGGGTGGAGGGGTTAGAAAGGCTGCTGGCCAAGAAGTCAAGTTTCTTAAAATTTACCATTTTGGCAAAATGATCGGTTTCTTCCTGTGAGAGTACAGCTGCCATAGTGTATGTGTGGACAGAGGATGAGATGTCCAGAGTCATTTTTGGCAGGGGTCTGTATAGGAGAAAAATAAGGATGCTGTTGGACTGGCCACCTCTGAAGGCTCAGGGGAAAGAAACTAAAGCATCGGCAGTTGATAGGCATGTGAGTGGAGAATGTGACCCACAGGACCTTGACATGAGTGAGCTACAACCTAGGAGGCTTCATTTGCTCAGGAATCTTGAACTATTCAATGAAGGCTTCTTCAGTGTCTGCTGTGGATAAGACTGAGGCGGTTACTGGCAAGTGTTCATGTAGCAGATCGGATACTTACTGGGTCTCATGTAAATCAGTTTGCCAAGCCCAGGGGCATACAAGTAGGACAAAGCACCTCTCCTACCTTTAGGAGCTTATGGTTTATAAGAGAAACTCATGTAAACGTTTGTGAAAACACACCGTAGAAGGTAAGTTCCTTTCATCGATGTGGGTCTGTGTCGGGAGCACTTTTCATGATGACAGGGATGACCATCAGCTCTGCTGCCTCTCCTCTTGCTGTGTAGGCTCCTTGGACAAGTGCTTGCACGGGATGTGTATATACTGGGCACTCAATGTTCTCTTTTCTTTTCCTTTACCTCTCTCATTAGGTAGAAGAAGCTGGGCAGGTGTTTCTGTTAATGAAAAAAGATTATCGAATCTCCCGAAATGTTCGCCTGGCTTGGTTCCTTAATCATCTGCATCAAACTGTTCAGGCCACACCCCAAGAGTTCCTGGTATGTCCTAGTGACTGACAGGTGGGAGGTGAGGGCATGGCCCAGAAGGATCTCTCTCTCTCTCTCTCTCTCTCTCTCTCTCTCTCTCTCTCTCTCTCTCTCTCTCTCTCCCTTAGAGCTCTAAGGCTGGGAGGGGCAGTGGCTTTTCCTGTGAAGTGCTTCCTTACGGGAAATTTGTTCATACATTTTCTAGCTAGTGCAGCAAAGGATGTGAAAAAGTGGAGCCAGTGGAGGGTCATTTTGGACATAGGAGGCAGGATTCCCTTGGACAGCACAACAGCACTTTTGGTTGGTGTTTTGCAGATGAGGACAGTGATGCTAAAGAGGTTGTGAACTTTGTCTGCAGCCTCATAGCTGTAGCTGGACCGAATTGGGGTCCAAAGAAGAGAGGGAACTCTTCTCAGCCTTCTTCTTTTAACTTTTTGTAATTTGTCTGTGTGTGACTGTATGTCACATGTGCGTAGGTGCCTGTAGAAACCAGAAGAGGGCATGAGATACTGGAGCTGGAGTTACAGGTGGTTGTGGGCCCCCTGACACGGGGTGCTTTCCTGACCAGTGTGCAGTCATCCCTCCTGCCCACGACCCTTTCTTCCTCTTCCATCTTGTCAGCTTCAGTCTGAGCAGGAATTGGAAGTCCTCAGTGTTTTGCCCCCTGGATGGCAGCCAGATGAACCAGTGGTCCCAAGGCCCTTCCTTCTTGTCCCTTCCACCCGGGTCACCTTCCTGGCTTGGCAGTATCGTTTTGTTATTGAACTGGACCTCAGCCCATCTACTGGCATCGTGGTAAGTGGTTTGAGGGAAATAGTAACAAGACGGGATGGGGATGAGAAGGAGAGAGAGAGCTGGGAAAAGTGAAAACAACCTCAACTTTATGAGAAAAGACTAGCTTATGAACGGATGATGGGTATTCAGAATGGAGCCTGTTCTGTGTCCACGGGCACAGTTGGCCATAAGAAAAGGGTCCTGCTAGCCCTGGAAACCTGCTTATTTCTGCACTCTGCTTAGAACCGCTTTGGACTCCCTTGTAAGATCTCTCTCTTCATTGCCCTCAGGATGACTCCACGGGGGAGATCTTGTTTGATGAAGTTTTCCATGCTCTGTCCCGTTGTCTGGGCGGGCTGCTTCGGCCCTTCCGAGTGCCTGGATCCTGTATCGACTTCCAGCCTGAGATCTATGTAACAATCCAGGCCTATTCCTCCATTATTGGCCTGCAGTCTCACCAGGTATCTTTTCTCCCAGCTCGTACTTACAGACTGAATTTCTGATAGCCTGTTGAGACAAATCCCTTATCCTGTCTCCGCTGTTTGTACCCAGGCACCAGGTCCTCAGTTTTTCTGTCTCCTCCTCTCTCTTCCTCTCATTACATTTAGTGTGTCTGTGTGACTACACCTTGTTGGTGGAAGTCAGAAGACAGTGTGTGGGAATCAGCTCTCTCCTTCTACCATATGGGTTCCAGGGATGGAATTCAGGTCTTCAGACTTGGTAGCAAGCATCTACCTGCCATCTCGCTGTCTGTCTCCTCCCACTCCACTCCCCCTTGGCAGAGTCCCAGGCACTCAGGCTGACCTTGAGTTTTCTGTGTAGCCAAAGATGACCTTGAACTTCTGATCCTACTACTTCTCAAAGGCTGAGATTACAGGTGTGAAACACCCAGGGCTTCACACGTGCTCGAAGGTACTCTACCATCGAGCCACAGCCCTGGCCTCTGCTGGCTTCTTGAGCCTACATCGTATTTACTCCTGCAAGTCTCTCCCCTTGATTTGTTGCTCAGGTCTTAGAAGAGTTTCCTCTGGTGAGTTGGCATTGGTTAGACACATGCTTCTCTACCCATCCTGTAAATGTCTTTGCTGCCTGGCCCTTGACTGTATTATTTGCTCTCCCCGCCCCACACCTGGTAAAGACCCCAGTTCCCCCCTCCCCTCAGCAACTCCTTTAGTTCTGTGAAGTGGCTGCTGTTCTGACTCCTGTCAGCAGCCCAGGATACAGTCTTTTAGGATCCTTTTCTGACTTTTTTTTTTTTTTTTTTTTTTTTTTTTGATTTTTTGAGACAGGGTTTCTCTGTAGCTTTAGAGCCTGTCCTGGATCTAGCTCTTGTAGACCAGGCTGTCCTCGTACTCAGAGAGATCCGCCTGCCTCTGCCTCCCGAGTGCTGGGATTAAAGGCGTGCGCCACCACTACCCAGCTACCTTTTGTGACTTCTGAGCTATTACAGCCCCCAGGAACGTAATTTAAGAGCAGAGAAGGGTTATTTTCTGAGGGCCCAGTGCACTGTCAGGTGTAATGCTGACTGCATAAGTAATGTAAAGGTTTCTCTGCCAGCAGTGCAGCCTATCACAAAGCACTCCTTTTGGAAAATGTCCAAGCCTATTACTGAAATACTCTTTTTGACTTAGATAAACACTGGCCCAGTTTTCCCTCATCTACTCTTAGCCACCCTCAGCGCACTGAGACTGCCCCTTATGGCTATAGTGTCACGCTCAGCAGTCAGATTTTCTTTGAGAGTTAAAGGTCTGAAGCATTAGCAGGACAGTTGGTACTTGCCAGGTCTCAAGGCAGGACTGCTAGCCCTTTGCCCGAGTTTTAGGTGTCTCCTAACACAGGCATTAACTGGTGGTTGTATGTTGTGTCTCCAAACAGAGGCCTGGCTTTGCAGACACCCATAGCCAAGTCAAGAATAGCATAGCTGTTAGGTAATCATTCAAATGCTATTCCTCTTGGGAAATGCTGACTAGAGCCTGAGCTACGCCATGTCCAGGCTAAGTCCTGGGGGCACAGATTAACCAGATATTCTCTCTGTCCTGATGGCGTGGTTAAGAGTTTAGGAGGGAGACGGAGATTACAGGAGATAGTTTCAGCTGAGTATGGTAAAAGCACTGATAGGTTTTAACATAGGTACGGTGAGAATGCCAATAGGGAGCATCCACTAAAACCCAGTCTTTTAGACAAAGCTGTGTTTAAACTGAGTCTCTTTTTGAGACAGGATCTTGTTAAATAGACCTGACTGGCCTGGCACTCTTATTTTCTGTCTCAGCTTTTCAGATACTAAGATTACAGACATGTGCCATCATCCCTGGCTCATGTATGGATGTATGGATATATGGATGGTACTAAGGATTGAACCTAGGGCCCCATGCATGCCTAACTAATGCCCTGCCCTGGAGTTGTCTCCAGCTTTCTTTTTATACTTTGTATTTGGAGATAGCGTCTGACCAGATTATCCATGGTTTGAAGTCACCGTATACCTTTGACGTTATGTTTGATCCTTCTGCCTCAGTCTTCCAATGGCTGGGACTGTAAGCCTGCACCACGAGTCATGGAGCATGAACTGAGGCGTGAGGGAAAAATAAAGGTTAATGAATGATTCAAGACGGGGAAATGGGCTTTTCAGTCAGAGAGACCCGTAGTTAAGATAGTTAGCCATAGGGAGAAGGGAACCACAAAAGTTTTGATTTCTACAAAGGGAAAAGTCACTTGTGTGTGGCCAGTATAGAAGGTAGATTGGGGGAGAGCCTTAAAGAGGGGAGAACAGGCTGTGAAGACAATTGAAATATGGGAGAGAGGGTGAGGCCTGAACAAAGACAGCAATGTAGGCAAAGAGAGGTTGTTTCTCTCTGTAGTTGCTACAAATAGTATCCTGCTATTCCAAAAGAAACAAACAAACAAACCAAACATTAAGGGTCAGTGAGGGGTCTTCGGTTAAATGATGCTTGCCACCATGCCTGAAAACCTTACTTTGATCCCAAGACCAACAGGCTAGGAGAGAACCAGCTTCTGCAGCCCTCCAGCCCCCCCAAAAGGTTAAATACATTTTTTTTAAAAAAAAAAAAAAAAAAAAAAGAAGAAGCTTTTAAAAAGAAGTTAAAGGCCAGGATGTGGTGGCACATGCCATTAATCCCAACACTCAGGAGGCAGAGGTAGGCAGAGCTCTGTGAGTTCAAGGCCAGCCTGGTCTACAAGAGCTAGTAGTTCCAGGACAGCTAGGGCTGTTACACAGAGAAACCCTGTCTAAAAAAAAAAAAAAAAAAAAAAGAAGAAGAAGAAGAAGTTAAATCATGTTACTAATATGTCCCCTGAAGGAGATTTTAAAGCTGCCTTAAGAGAAATACCAAACCCTGTCCATAATGTAATACTCAAAAGGTGCTGTTGTTAATGTTTTATGGACTTCGTAGTCTAAGTGTGTTAATCCTCCCTCACCGCATCTCTTCATCCAAAAGAGGAGGATAAACCATGGTGTACCTTCCAAAATAGATGGCTCATGTCCTATGGTTTTATAAATAGAACATTATTCCATGCAAAAAATAGGATTTTTAGTGACTTTATTTTTTGTGGGGGTATCTTTTGAGCAAGATCTCAGTCCAAAGTGGTCCAGTGCTCAACATGTAGCCCAGGCTGTCTTCAAACTCGTGATCAACTTGCCTTGTCTTCCTGTTGGGATTATAGGTGTATTCTGCTTCTTCCAGCTGTGAAAACTTATTATTCTATCCAGATGTATTTCAGTCTCCTACTGTCCTAATTGGTAGGAGCACATTCTCCTATTTTTGTGGTTCCGGTTCCTGGCATTTCTTTCTGCCCACCATCCTACAGACCTGGATGGGTCCCGAGTCCCTTACCCAGTCAACAACAGGGGACAAAGAAGCAGGAGTCATTATTTGGCAGGAGGGCCGAGAAGGATGATCCTGAGGGCCACCATAGGGACCATCTGCAGGTCCATCTCAGGAGACACTTACTCATGGTTGAACTAGAAGAGCCCGCAGAGAATGAGTGAGACATAAAAGGTTCAAGCTTTGGGAATGGTGCGGCTTGGACAGTATAAGGATGCACTGGCAGTGGGACCAGGATCTAACTTTAGTGCATGACCTGACTTTGTAGAGCCCATTCTTTATGTAGTGATACCTAGCTCAGCCTAAGCACCGGGCGGCATGGGGGGAACCTTGGTCCTGCCTCAACAAGGGGACGGGACAGTCTTTGTTGAGTTCCCAGGGAAGGCCTTAACCTCCCTGAGGAGCAGATGGGAGGTGCAGTGGGGTGAAGGGAGAGAGAGGGAACTGGGATTGGTATATAAATAATAAATACATAAATTTAAAAGTGGGGGGATTGGCTTTGGGAAAAAGAGGAGGAAGAGGAACCCTCTCTTCAGAGCCTTGAGGAAGAAAGAGCAAGCTTGGGCAGGTGTTCACCTCTAGCAGTCTTCAAAGGTGATGTCAGTGGCTTGGGGAGTAGTGCATCCTCTGGGTCAGCGATGAGTTCCTAGTGGCTGACTTAACTTTCTCCTTGAAGAAGAGTGGGAATTATCTACTCCAGGTAAAAGGAAGGAAAGGATTTTTATTGAGGGGGAATATGGATTTTGAACTTTAATCAGAGAAAGAGTCTTGAATGTGAAATGTATTTAAGAAGAGAGGAATGAAAGGACATAAATTAGAATAAGAAAGACTTTGCCAGGCAGGGAAGTAGAAGTTTACAGACAACATCGTAGCCTAACTTGGAAGGTACTAGAAGATCCTAGGATTGCCTTGAAGGTGTAGGGGATGAGAAGCCCAGAATATAGGCCTGGAGACTTAGCGACATTGTGACCCTAGATTAAGGTGGATAGTGACCCGAGCTCCTGAGCAAGATTGCAGTGTTTCTGGGTTGAGGGTGCTGGAGTAGACTGAGGAAGTGGAACTCGATGTGAAGTTAGGCTCCGGGTGCCTGTGGGTGAGAAGTCAGAACTCCCCAAAGGGAGATGTGCAGAAGAATAGATGTGTGATGTCCAGCGCTCTGCCCACCCCATCTCAGCTTGTCCCTTGTGCTTCTCAGGTTCTGGTGCAGGGTTGCCTTTTAGACCCTTCGCAACGGGAGGCATTCCTGCAGCAGGTGTATGAGCAGCTCTGCCTCTTTGAGGATAAGGTGGCCACTATGCTGCAACAGCAGTATGAGCCCCAGAGCCAGGTAAGTGGGAAAGAAAGCGGGCAGAAGCCCTTCAGAGAATCCCTAAGAACAGAGGGTAAAGAGGAACCATGGCCCACTAGAGAAGGGAGAGCACAGACAAGGGCTAAGCAAAGGGCAGAGTGAGCCACTGCTGGAGCGCTAGTGAACAGGCAGGACAGGCTCCCTGCTAGACACAGGCAGCTCACGGACTCTTGCTGGGAGAAAAGATGTTTGTTTGTTTTACCTTTTTTTTCTTTTTTCTTCTTCTCCTGTCCTGGATCTGGAAGTGACCATGGGCAGCTTTGATCTCTATTTAGCATTTTGCACAATCAGGATAAATCTGTTTGACTTGCTAGTGTGTTCTGCCTCGTTACTTTGGAGACCTTAGAAGTGGCTGTGCAAATAGTGTTTGACGACTGCTGTGTATTTGCCTGGCTGTGAATACTTGGGACCATTGATGGGGAAATATGGAAAGGAGCCTTTCTTGGTGGAAGGTGGAGAGACTGCCTCAGTAGAGTCTGACTCTTGATCTGGCACTTTGCTCTCTTCCTGTCTGTGGTTCAACATCTTCACATATGCTGGGCATGGGCACACAGCAGAGCAGAGAATAGAACTTGGGGTACTTAGGATTGCACCTGTCTGACCTGGGTAGTATTGGGTTCTGAGTCCCAGTTTGAGGGCTGGGTGTAAACTCAATGGTAGACCTGTGCCTGACACATGTGAAGTCCTAGGTTCAGTCTCGTGTACCAAACAAGAGAGATGGAGGGAACTCTGATTCTGCTGTAGGTGGGGCAGCAGTGCTATCGATCCCATTCCTCCTTTTCCTATAATTTTGGGCCAGGCAGAAGACCAGTCCCCAGAATCAGGGGAGTCCTTGGGCCGGAAGGTAGGCGTCTCCATGGTGACAGCTGATCTTGGGCTGGTCAGTATGATTCGTCAGGGCATCTTGGCGCTGCAGCTACTGCCCTCAAACTCCAGTGCAGGTCAGTAAAAGACCTATTGGTGTAAGTGGGAGATGGGTTCAGAAAGGGTAAAGGTTGTTGGCAACGACTGAGGTTTCCCAGAACTAATGAACCCCAGGCTTTGTTTCCTTGTTTGCCAACTCCGAGCATACTCCCAGGACTCTCAGCACTAACAGAGACCTGATGGGAAGGACACCATCTAGGAAACCTGTGGTGTAGGAGCACCTGCGGGAGGGCAGGAGGAAAGGGGAAGAAGAAAGGTGCTGGGAGTGGGTAAACTGCTGGTGGGCAGATACTGAGGTCTCCAGGGCTGTCTACTACCTGTCTCAGGTATCATCGTGATCACAGATGGGGTCACCAGTGTCCCTGATGTTGCCGTGTGTGAGACACTACTGAACCAGCTCCGCAGCGGCACTGTGGCTTGTTCCTTCGTGCAGGTGAGGGTTTTCTAGGAAGGAGGAGTGGGAAGTGGGATATCTCACAAAGTCAGGAATGGCCGGTTGCTGTTTTACAGGCGAGGTTTCCCAAGTGAAGATGATGACATGGTTTCCTGGGGAGAAGGTACCAGGTCTAGAGCAGGGTAGGTGACAGTGGGGGAAGAGGACTCTCATTATTGGTGGCTTTCCTCAGGATTTGTCCCCTTTTCTTAATGTTGTGGGGGGAATAAATAGAAACTTTGAAATCCAAGTCTGTTCTAATCCCATCTGCTTTAGTTACACGGGTCAGAAAACCCAGCTCAGACTAGCTTAACCAAAGTAGGAAGGGGAGGCTTATTCAGGACACTACCACTCATTTGGATGGATGATCTCGCAGGGCAGGGAGCAAGAGCGATGGGAAGCAAGGCGCCTGAGGATAGATGTAACCAGGGCATGAATAACATATTCTGCTTTGTAAAGAAGGTTTGAGTATAATCCACTGAGTGATGAAGGTATGTGGAGGGAAAGTTGGGCTTGTGTTTTACAAGGACAGTTTACTAATGATAAAGACAAGATGGCAGACTCAAACCTGTGCGTGTGTCAGATGTCCGTGTAGTTCACCGCATAGCAGTGAGGTGCATTGCCTTTAGAATTAAGCCTGCCAGGTTGAACCGTGGCATTGTTTATTAGCTCTGTGACATTGGGTACATGGCTTTCTCTCTAGGTGGGATTCATCTGTCAAAGGAGATTGTAAGAGTGCCTACCTGATGGGCGAGATGATGCACTTAAAGTGCATAGGGTGCGCATATGTGGGTAATAAAGGGCGGCTCTTCGTGGCAGCTGGATACACAGATCCTGATGCTGAGGAAACAGCAGGGCTTGAGAGGTCTCAGGAGAGCTCCAGGGAACACCAGCAAGGAACGAGAGGCAGTGTGATGTCAGAAGTCGGAGGTTTGGAAGGAAGGGGTGGTTCACTTAGTGAGAAACAGCAGAAAGATCAAGTAGAGCAAGGAATGAAAAGTGCCCCTCGGACTTGTTGATCAGGAAGTCACACGGAAAGTTTTCGAGCCATTTCAGTGAAGAGGTGATACAGGAAGTGTGGATTGCAGTGGACAGAAGAGGAACAGGTGAAGATAAATGTTGACGTGAGAAATTTGCCTGAAGTGAGGAACAGGAGAGACTAGTAGCCAAAAAGAAATAAAGGGCATTTTGTTTTGTTTTGTTTTCTGTTTGGTTTACTTTGCTTTTTAAGGTGGACACTCAGCATGGTTCTAACTGACATATTCATTGCATAGTAATAGGTTTTGTAGACATTGTCATACAAGTAGGTATTTCATCTGCTGTGGCCGTACTTACTCCTGTACCCTTACTTTCTCCCACCTCTTGCTCATCCTTTGTTCCCTCAGTGTCATCTCTCCTTGATGCTGTCATAGGCAAATCATTTTATCTGCATAAAATCTAGGATCTACTCTGTGAGTTCGAGGCCAGCCTGGTCTACAAGAGCTAGTTCCAGGACAGGCTCCAAAAAAGCTGCAGAGAAACCCTGTCTTGAAAAACCAAAAAAAGAAAAAAGGAAAAAAAAAAAAAAAAAAAAAAAAAAAAAATCTAGGATCTACAAATGACAGAAATGAAATATATGCTTTCTGAGTCACTTAATGTGATTGCCTTCTAGTGATCCGTGTTCCTCCCACAAGCAGCATGATGTAGTTCTTTATCACTAAGTAAAGCTCCATTGTGGGGACTGGAGAGATGGCTGAGTGGTTAAGAGGACCCAGGTTCAATTCCCAGCACCCACATGGCAGCTCACAATTGTCTATAACTCCAGTTCCAGGGGATCTGATACCCTCACATAGGCATACATACAGGCAAAACACCAATGCACATTAAAATGCACATTAAATAAATTAAAAAATTCCATTGTGTATATAGATCACATTTTTTTATTCCTCTTTCATTGGACACCTAGGCTGATCATTTAACTTGGCTATTGTGACTATGGCTGCAGTAACCATAGATACGCAGGTATCTCTGCGGTGTGCTGACCTATTTAGAGTTCTTGGGGCACATCCTGGAGTTGTCAGGCTGGGCCATATGGGAGTTATACTTTTAGTTTTTTGAAGACCCTTCATGCTGATTTCCATAGTGGCTGAAACAATTTACATTCCTGCCAGCAGTATGTAAGGGTCCCCTTCTCTCGGCATCCGTACTGGCATTTGAGGTTTTCTTAACAGTAGCCATTTGGACTGGGAGAGAGAATCTCTGTGTATTTTAATTTCCTTTTTTGTTTGCTTGTTCATAGTTCTAAGGGATCATGCTTTCTGAGAGTGGTTTAAAAATTAGGGGGGAAAACAGAAAAAGGATCTGGTAGTGTAAAATCTCTAAACTGACAGGAAAACATCTCTAGAAACAGATGGAACAATTCTTTATGAACAAGTCTCTCTCTCTCTCTCTCTCTCTCTCTCTCTCTCTCTCTCTCTCTCTGAGACTGACTTAGAAGTTAAAATGCAGATCAATTCTGTCAAGGGTGTCTGCTTCCTCTCAGAAGTAGACAATAGATCCTTGAGGAGGGAAGATGGGAATGATTGGAGGACAGTCCTGACCATGTAGTTGGGTGGGGTATTGTGTTTGACATAGAGCAGCCTACACAGCTTCTTCACTAAGGTATCAGTGGAGACACTGGTTGGGGTTTGGGGGTAAGAAGAAAATAAGGGGGCAGATACTTGGCAGTGATGATTTCAGAGTGGCTTGATCGTAGGGTCAAGGCTGGGTTGGGTAATGTGGCTCAGGATGGTCCGGATAGACTCAGAGATAACAGAGGCCAAAGACCTGGCAGACAATCTCAATGAGGTCAAAGCACAGCAGGAAGAGGGTGGAAAGAAGCTAAAGGGGTATTGTACCGTGGGATGTGGCAATTTGGAATTGCAAAGATGAATTCTTTCCAAGTGAAGCCAAGGGCCAGTGTGGAGACAGCTGCAGGTGTGTGGAATAGAGATGAAGGTTAGGAACTGAATGGCCAGGAAATTAAATGAGTCATGTAGAGCAGGTCTGCAGACATTTTCTGCAGAGGTCAGGCAGTGAGTATTTAAGCTTTGTGGGCCTTCTGTTTCGTAGCTGCTTGGCTTTGCTGTAGCGGCGTGAAAGCAGCCACAGACAAAGTGCAAGATGAGTAGGTGTGGCTGCTCACAAGCCCTCATTGACAAAAAGTAGGTGGGTTTGGCCTATGGATTAGAAGTGGTTTGATCTCCAGCCATGGTGCTGGTATTACCAAATCTTATTTTCAGTGCAGGCTCTCAGGCCCCACACCAGACATGTGCTTTAACAACATCCCAAAGGGTTTTGTATGCAACCTTAAAGTTTAAGAAGCACTTTGCAAGAAGTGTATTGACAGGAAGCCAGTGGAGCGGTTGCCAAAATCTATAGAGAAGGAGAGGAGCATTTGGCCTGGAAGAAGGAGGGCATAGGATGGTATAGCCAGCTGGCATGGGCTTTCGATAGGAGGACGGGTGCAGGGTGCTGGTCTGTCCTGGGAGCACTGTGGCCCACTGCCCCTCAGCGTCTGGGAAACAGAAGCAGGAGTTTCCCTCTCCTGCTTTCCCTTTCCCGGTCCTCTGGTGGAACAGGGTCTCCACTTGCTTACTCTCTCCAGGTGGGAGGAGTTTACTCTTACGATTGTAGCTTTGGCCATGTGCCCAATGTGGAATTGATGAAGTTCATTGCAATGGCGACATTTGGCTCCTACCTGTCCACTTGTCCTGAACCTGAGCCAGGCAACCTGGGTCTGACTGTCTACCACCGGGCATTTCTGCTCTACTCCTTTTTGCGCAGTGGGGAAGCCCTGAACCCTGAGTACTACTGTGGTAAGTGGGTGGGGGAGGGTGGCTATAGAATGGTGTGGCCTTGGCTCTGGGAGGACTGCTAGTCCAGCTGGGGTTGGCTTCTCTGGTACTTTCTCTCATAGGGATTTCAGTGTAGCCCCTCCCTGCCCATCCATCAGCTGACAGATCACCATTTTTCCCTTCTCCATCCTCATGGGTCCTCCAGGTTCTCAGCACCGCTTGTTTAATGAGCACCTGGTCTCCGCAAGCAGCAACCCTGCCCTGGCCTTGCGCAGAAAGAAGCACACTGAGAAAGAGGTGCCAGCTGACTTGGTCAGCACTGTGTCTGTACGCCTACGAGAGGGCTACAGTGTCCGAGAGGTCACGCTAGCCAAAGGTAAGGGTCACTAGACCCTTCTACAGGTTCACAGGTTTCTGGTAACTTATATGTGTGTGGACCTGCCAGATAAAGGAGATACCCACTACCACTCATCTAAGTGAACCCATGAGAGACTCTGCTTGTCATTTAAGACAAGTGGGCTTTGAGGTGCTTTCAGGGCTGAGTTCTCTTTGCACGTAGTTCCCAGTTCCATCTCCTGCCCAAGGTAAAGAGCCGAGGGGGTGTGGTGTCTACATTGGATGGCAGGCTATGGTCTGGAAATGTATGGAACTGTGTTTGGAACTCTGGCCAGGCTTGAGTTCCATTAGGTATGTGAGGCTTTGAGTAGGACTCAGGCCTGAAGTCCTGCTTCTTCTAACCCCCGCTTGCCCTCCTGCCCCCTGCAGGAGGCTCCCAGCTGGAGGTGAAGCTTGTGCTGCTGTGGAAACACAATATGCGCATTGAGTATGTGGCTGTGGCACCCTGGCCCCTAGAGCCTGAGGGCCCTCGAGTTACACGGGTAGAAGTGACAATGGAAGGCGGCTATGACATTTTACATGATGTGTCCTGTGCACTGAGACAACCTATTCGCTCACTGTATCGTACTCATGTTATCCGCCGGTTCTGGAACACACTGCAGAGGTAAATAAGACCACCTCTTCATGAAGAGTACCCCACTTGTAGAAGGACACATCTGGCAGCTGGGGGGAGAGACTCAGTGTACCAGGTTCATGTCCAGAGTTCTTTGAAGCCCCGAGGTTCCCTTCATCTGCCCCCAGCAGTGTGCTGTAGCTCAGGCTTGGTCCTTGTTCTGCAGCATTAACCAGACAGACCAGATGCTGGCCCACCTTCAGTCCTTCTCCTCAGTGCCGGAACACTTCACACTTCCCGACAGCACCAAGAGTGGAGTGCCCCTCTTCTACATTCCTCCTGGCTCCACCACCCCGGTAAGAGGTCCTGAAACTCCGTAGCCCCATTCATGCGGTTTAGACTCGAGGTCAGAACCACCACTGTTCCTTCTCTCTCAAGTCTGAGGCACCCAAACCAGTTTTAGCTTTGAAAGCATCTCTCCTCTTCCTGCATCCTAATGCCCTAGGAAAACTGTACTAGAAAAAGAGGGCCTGAACAGACAGGCATCCTAGCAGATGGCCATTCTGCAGGATGTTTAGGTGATGGTGTCCTAGCAGGCTACCATTGCCCTTGCGCATCTCCATGCAGCCACCTTGGGCCTCCCTTACCTACTCATTACCTGTTTTCAACCACCACCAGCCATGTGAACTGAGTACTTCTTGAAGACCATAACTTCAGTTCTGGACTCTCTTACTCGGCCTGCAGCTGGTAGCCTGGTACAGTGAGCACAGAGACCATGGGAGTGTGCAGTGGCCTCGTCACTAGGCCTTGCCAACTCTGAGCAGTTTCCTCTGAAGTCAGCAATATAAGATAGGCAGGTTCCGTCCTCCTGCTGGATCAGCAGGGCTGTCCAGTCCGTTCCCTGGTCAGTCATCCTGACATAGCCTTCACGCTGAAAACCAGTTTTTGCCTTTGTCCCAGACTGGCCTGAGTGCCTTAACCACAACCCAATTCTGACCCCCCTGAACTGAGTTTAGCATAACTCTTTGCTACTCCGAGGTTGTATTCTGCTTCTCTACAACTGTTTCCCAAGGGCTGATCTTTCTGTTTCCAGGTGCTTTCCCTTCAGCATAGTGGCTCCGACTCATCCCATGCCCAGTTTGCCGCCTACTGGAAGCCAGTGCTTTCCATGGATGCTAATTCCTGTCAGAGATGGCTGCACATGCATCGCCTGGTGCTAATCCTGGAGCATGACACGTGGGTACTCTCAGGCCTGGGTCTTGGCTCTGATAGAGGAACACACTGGGGAAGAGGGCTGACGGGAAGAGTGCCAACTGTGGCCAAGCCTTCCTGCTCATCAGCTTCCATGACCTCAGGGTCTAGAAGAGATTGGGGCTAGCAGATCTGACCTCACTCTCCCACCCTGTCCCTAGACCACTCCCTAAGCACTTGCACACCCCGGGCAGCAATGGCCGCTATAGCACTATCCAGTGCAGAATCTCACACTCCTCACTGACCTCTCTGCTGCGAGACTGGAGCAGCTTTGTGCTGGTTGAGGGCTATTCCTACGTCAAGCTGCTCTCCAGGTGGGCAAAGTGGTATTTCCTTACCCTTCTCCACACCTCTTCCCAGTCTCTCCCTCCAACCTCAGAGCTCATCCATACTCCTGAAGACCATTTACTGTAGCTCAGAACTTCTCACTTAGTCCCATTTCTCCCCAGTGGCCCAGACCAGCCCCCTTCCTCCTTCTACATGGTCCGCATCATTTCCAAGACCCCATGCATGGTTCTTCGTCTGGGGTTTCCAATTGGCACACCAGCCCAGGCCCGGCATAAGGTAAGCTAGCCTCTGAGTGCCCTGATTGACATCTGACTAAGGAGTTCTTTCTGGCTGTTGGTGGATGACCTGTTTCCTCAGTCCTCCTGGCTTAGTCCTAGCTCAGTAAGGAGAGGTGTCCCCAGACCCATTGAGGCTTGAGGACCATGACAGGGCAGGTTCTCTCTCTGACTGTGGCTCCCTTCTCCCAGACCTGAAGGGCTTGGGAATCAGGGAGTCTGATCACATTTCCCCACAGATTGTGTCAGGCCTGCAGGAAGAGATCCTGCGCCTTCGTTTCCCTCACCGGGTGCAAAGTAAGGAGCCAACACCCAAGGTGAAGCGAAAAGGACTAGGGGGCATTGGTGGTGGCAACTCTCCCTCCAAGTCACCCCCCACACTGGGGCCACAGCAGGCCCTGTCTGATCGGCCGTGCCTTGTAGTCCTTCATAAACCACTAGACAAGCTCCTTATCAGGTCAGTATAGAGGACAGGGAAGAAGCCTCGGGGCACGAGAGAAGACTGTGAGCAGAAATCCACTGGAGAGCCGCCCTGTTTCTCAGGTATGAGAAGCTACCCCTGGACTACAGAGCACCCTTCTTGCTGACACTGGAGCCACCAGGACCATTACCCCTGGTGTCAGGCCGCTCAGCCTCATCCAGCCTCGCGTCGCTGTCGCGCTACCTCTACCATCATCGCTGGCTGTGGAGTGTCCCATCAGGCCTGGCCCCAACCCTGCCGCTCAGCGCTATCGCCCAGCTCCTCTCTGTTCTCACCGAGTACGTCTGCAAGCCAGCAGGGCAGCTAGGGCAAGGAGAGAAATAAGTGTAGGCCTAAGCCGGACACTTCCCATCTCCAAGCACCGCTATCGATCCAGAGTTCCTGCTGTTGCCTTCCCGCTCTGTACTCCCCAGCTCGGCTAATTTTGGCCTCTGGTCCTGTACACTCTAAGGAACTGCTAATCTCTGCAGGCCTCCAGCGGACTAGGTCACATGACAGCTCCTGGGAGGTGGGAAGTTGGAGCACTGAACTGAATTCCTCTTTCCTCATCTTTCTGCTCTGTCCTGTCTTTTTGGGGCTTCAGGGTCCGGCTTTCTGAAGGATTCCACTTTGCCTGTAGCGGAGAAGGAATCATCAACATGGTTTTGGAGCTTCCAGTTCAGGTGTGAGCCATCCCTCCTGAAACTAACCCCAAAGACCATCAGAACCTTGGGACACTTGCCTTCAGTTGGGTGGTGACTGCTAGAAACCGCCTCACCAGATTAAGGGACCTAGGCCACTCCGCTGCCTGGGTTTCGCACAGGATCTTCCGTTTATCCACAGAATGAACCACTGGGGCAGGCTGCAGCTGAAGAGAAGCACACATGTGTTGTCCAGTACATCCTCTTCCCCCCACACTCTACCTCCACTAAAGACAGGTAGGTGAGGCTCTGACCTCTGAACCACCTCTGCAGAGTCCCCTCCCCCAGGTCACCTGGATGTCTGGCTACCATACTCTAATATGACCTCTATCCCAAACCAGAGCAGAGAGCTGCTGGTTTTAGATGATCCATGCTGGGTACATGCTTGTCTGCGTAGGCCATGTGGCTGGCCTCATCCCCCTGCCCCCAGCTGCCACTGGACTTCTTCCAGGCTTAAACCTCCTCCTCTTCTAGCTTCTCAACAGATGATGACAATGATGTGGAGGTGGAGGCCCTAGAGGGGGATTCAGAGCTCAATCTGGTCACCGAGGTGTGGGTGGAGCCTCAGTATGGACGAATTGGACCAGGCCCTGAAAGCTGGAAACACCTGCAAGATTTGACCTACTCTGAGATCCCTCAAGCTGTGAGTGACCCCAGGACTGTCCTCTACCTCCTACCGGATTATACTGTGCTTGGAGACTGTAGCTATGCACTTCTTGGGACCAGAGGTGGGAAATTGGATAGAATGACATTATCATCTGGTGTTTCTCTCCTAGCTCCACCCACGGGATGCTGCCTGCATAGGTTCCCTGCTGACCTTTGAATACCTGATACAGCTATGCCAGAGCAAGGAGTGGGGTCCTGTGCCCCCAGAGCCACGGGTCTCAGATGGTCAGTGGAGAGGGTTTGCAGGGTAGTAAGATGGGAGAAGGCAGCCTCAGATAGGTCCCCTGGGTCTCACTGTGCCCTATTCTCTCCCAGTAGGACTGGACCAAGGAAGAGACTCCTGTGTCCATGAGATCCCTTTCCAGTTTGACCTGCTAGGGTTGTTGCCGCAGTGCCAGCAGCTGCAGATGTTTCTCCTACTGCTCTCCAGAGGTGGGTACACTTGGGAGCCAGCAGAACTGGGCCCCTCAGAAGGTAGAAAGCGGGGCAGCCAGCACAGTGAGTGAGTGACAGGGTGGCTGAGGCTGAAGGAAGGGCTTTGCTGGTCAGGGTGGAGCCGGGGACATTGGCAGCATTGCTGAGCAGAGTGTGTGTCGGGCAGAGCCAGAGGGTGTGCCTCTCACCGAGGGGCCCTGTCCCACCAACGACATGGTGCTGTGCCTGCTGCACAGCTGCCTGGGGCAGGAGCTAAGTGACCGAGAGATCCCACTGACTCCCGCCGACCAGGCCGCCTTCTTGAATGAGATCCTGCGGCGGAGCTGCCGTGATTCAGGTGAGCTCTCCACTTCTTTCCTAATGCCACTCTTCAGCCCTGCCCTTCTCTACCCCAGGGTGGTTTCCGTCTTTGAGTTCTAGCCTCCTTCCCCACCCTTTCACCTCAGAGCCCTGCCTCTGTGCTGGTCCTGCCCTTTTCCACCATCTCTACCCCATTATAGGTTCAGAAGGTCCTCTAGTGGGGGGCCACACGGTCCCAAAGGATCCAGCAGGCAACAGCCGCCAGGCCACTGGAGACTCCGCCCTTCCTACCCCGGTCAGCACTACTGCTTTTCCCTGAGCGCTTACCATGCTTACATCCCTCCATCACCACACACCTTTGCTCAGGTTCCCTTTGCCTCGACAGAGTTCTGGCATCCCCTTCTCTCTGGACCTTTCATGCTATACCTATGAGGAACCGGGTCAGGGTGGAAGAAGGGAATGGGACTTAGAATGTTCCCTTGTAAACTGCTCTTGTTTTCTGTTTGTCTCTTACAGAGTGTAGGCATTCCTGGAGTTCTCAGGCCTTCCCCGTCTGCCCAGACCCCTCAGTGGCACTGCTATGCAAGGCTTCTGAGCCCTCAGCACGTGTTTCTGACTTTTCTCCCAGCTACCTTCACAGGTACTGATGGCTGACCTTCCTCACCAATCCCACTGATACAAACCCTTGAGCTCCTCCCCAGCCCACCAGAGAGCACTGATAGCTGCCGCTCTTTTCCTCTTCAGATGTCCAACATCTGGCAGCCTATGGCCTGGAGGGTTCCTTTCAAGAAGAAACAAAACCTAAGTTTGGGGATTGGAATGCAGTTCCCAGCCTGAAAGACCTGGGCGGGACTGGGGCTAAGGCTACAAAGTCCCAAGTTCCCATCCTCAGTGTAACACTTGCTAGTGGTAAGGCTGCCGCTTGGAGTTGTTGAGGTAGATGGGGTTGGGAAGCCCAGAGCGGGTCTGAAGATCATGGATGCCTCTCCTCACAGATAGTTCCCAGGACCCAGGAGAGCCAAGCCCGGCCTCCTGCCAAGACTTACCGGCTTACAGTGGGCGCCAGGCTCCTCAGACAGAGGGTGCAGATGGGCCCCGGACCCGGTGTCCTGTCTACATCTATAGCTGTTCTCTGGAAGCACTGAGGGAGCAAATGGTTGGCTTGCAGCCTCCTCAAGCACCACGAGATCTCATATTCCGGTGAGTGTACTCCATTTTGATTCTTGGCCTCCTCCAGCCAAGGCCTGGGTACACACTCAGGTGTAGACAGACTGTTGGTCATTCAGGAACTCAGCTTCTTAGCTGTATCCCCCAACAGATCATCAGACACCCCTAATCACGAATACATTTGCTAAGGCTCTCTACATTCCTCTGGAGTTTGAATGGCTGATGAGGCCAAGGCATCATTTAGGGGAATCTGCCAGGCTCTGTTTTCCCTCCCATTCCTAGGACTCAGTACCTGGACCACCCCTCCTCATCCTCAGCCTGGATGGAGCCCAGATATAAAGAAGCAGCCACCCACTGCGCCTTGCTGCAGGAGCACGCACAGCGGTGCTATGTCCGCGGTGAGCAGGAATATCATGCAGGGAAGGAGTGTACCTGAGGGTGGAAGAAAAGGGTTGCAGGGTTGGGACTGGAAGGACAATGACAGCTGACCGCTGCGGTCCATTCTATTTCTGCTAGGGCTGTTCCGAAGCTTACAACAATCACAGAAAGTGGCCTGCCAAGATTTGCTGACAGCTGTAGATGCCTGCGAGGAGTTACTACAGGAAGTAGACATCACCTCTTTCCTGCTGGCACTGTGTGGCCATACTTGGGGTTTGCCTCATGCACCCCCAAGCCCTGGTCCTCTCAGTCCAGGACCCTTCAGCAGTAGCATCGAAGAAGGACCAGAGCCCCGGGAACGAGCTATCCTAGTTTCTGAGTCCAGGTTAGGATTGTTCTTGAAGGTTGTTAAGCAGGGTTGTAGGAGACACATTGACCAAGTCCCTACAAGCAAGACCTTCCAGTCCAGAGAAGTACACCTGAGAAGCAGGTGCCTGGTCACTGGCTTCATTTTCAGAGCATCTGCTTTGTCCCACTTGGCTTTGGCAGCAGTCTCCCTCTCAGGCATGCCCCATCTCTTCTAGCTTATGGTGTTCTGATTAGCTGAGTTAGCTAACCCATTCCCAGAAGTGAAAACAGAAATTTTTCTGATGTCTTCCATAATCGTCAAGATTCCCCCAACTAACAGGAATGTATCAGCTCAGCACAAAAGTACGTGTTGATTCCCAAGTCCCTACAGTGGGCCTCCACAGCTCCACAGCTCCTTGCCGAAGGGAGGCTAGAGGGAAGGACAAGGCAGGATGGTTGATGCTGTTAGCTTCTACAGTGTGTTGCTGTTGAGAAAAGAGCATCTAGAATACTGAGGGTATCAAGGACTCCACCCCAGGGCTCTGGAGCCACCAACTCCCCATTTCCATGACCCCTTCTAAGTGAACACTCTCTTCCAAAAAGCTTTGCTTCTCCTGGTCTCCGCTTATACTGAACGATACCACCCTCCATTCAGTGATGGGAGTCAGAAGGGGGCACCCTGTCTCTAAGAAAGGTAGAAGTTAGAGCCCAGAGGGAGAGAGAGGGTTGAGTCCCCTCATCACCTCCCAAGCCATTGTTCTAGCACGCTCTAGAGAGAGACAGATGTTTGCTGTTCTAGCACTTGGTGGTTCTTGACAGTGATCTGCTTCTTCCGACCCAGTATAGAGACTGAGGATCTCAGTGAGCCCGAGTTCCAGAGCACCCGGGTCCTTGGGAATCTAGACCCTGGTCCGGAGATTTCTCTGACAGATGTCTGCCAGCTTAGAGGAGAGGCACATGATGCCCTTCATGGCCTCATCCAGGTGGGAACTTGGTAGAGTCCTGCTTCTGTAACCCTCAGCGTCTTCCCTGGGTTGAGGATGGACTAGTGTCCTTTAAGGGTAGCGGACCTCATAGCCTCCTTCTAAACCCACAACAGGAGAAGTTCCTGGAGATCAGTCGCCTCCACTTCCGCACAGTACCCTCCAGTCCCCACTACTTCTTCTATTGCCCTCCATCCAGTCGGCGAGAGGTGAGAGTCCCTCTCTTCTTTTCCTTCTTCGCGCCCCAACCCAGAGCCCCAGAGGAACGCCCCAGCCCATCTGAGTCCTTTTGAATCTTGGTCCTCTGACACCTGGATGTCTTGCTTTGATTACCTGCCTTTTCCTCTCGCAAGGATGAGGGACCTCGAGACACTGTAGACAGAAAAGTCAGTGACCTGGAGTTTTCAGAGGCTGAGCTCGTGGGAGAGGAAGGTGTGTGATGTGAACAAGCGGGTCAAAGTAGAATGGCTGTTTCACGCCAGGCTTGAGTGGTCCCACTGCTTTCTCTGCTGTTGACCACATGTCTTGTGCTGCTAGGGGACATGTCTGCCTGCTGTGTGGTCACTGAAAGTGATCCAGAGCTGGAGGTGGAATACCGTGAGAGCCGGGAACCAGACCCGGGGCCTGCTGGGCTAGACTCCGCGTCTCTGTCAGATGCAGACACTGTGAACCCCGATGAAGACTCCTTCAGTATCTTAGGGGGTGACTCACCCACTGGGCCTGACAGCCTCATGCATGACCTGCCACCCCTCTTTCTACATCTCACATGCTCTGTGCGGTTGCGTGGACAGCACAGCTCAGTGCCTGTCTCCAGCCTGCCCACTTGCCTGGGTGAGTTTTGAGGAGCCAGGAGGAAGGCCTAAGGTCCCCATATGGCTGGTTTGCCTGCCTGCCTGCCCTTGAGAGGGCAGGGGAGAGCCTGGGAGAATGACTTAGTGTCACTTGGAACTCGGGAAGCCATACTTTGTCCAGAACACACAGGAACCCCTGATTTTACTTCGCTCACAGGCCAGGTACTCTCCAGTCTAGAGGGACCCCCAGTTGGAGGCCGAGTCCCCTTGAGGGACCTCAGTATCACTCTGGATGTCTTTGTGTTGACCTTGCCCCTGGAAGTGGAACTCCCCCCAGCCACAGACCCTCAGCACCACCGGTACGGCGGCAAGCTTGGCAGGCTCTGGGGCTTCGGGGAATAAGGAGACCTTGGGAAACCCTAGGAGGATAGTAGCTCCTGATCTTTGATTCTGCTCCCACCCTGCTTAGGTCGACATCTGAGAGCAGCACTTCATTCCCACGGTCCCCGGGGCAGCCATCATCTTTAAGGTCAGATGATGGCCTAGGGCCCCCACTACCACCCCCAGAAGAAGAGAGGTACATCCTTATCTCCCTCTCAGTATCTTACTCCCCCTCAGTTTCATTCTTGGGAAACTAGTTTATAAACCTTTCTTTCACTTAGGCACCCAGGACTGTCCAATCTGGCCACACCCCACAGACTGGCTATTGAGAACACAATGAATGAGGTGAGAGCCTTCTCCCTTCAGTGTAAGCAGTAGCCTTCCAGCGCCGTACCTAACGTTATCCTAGGGCTGAGGCAGAGCTCTCTTGATCTGTAAGGCAGTCTATCTTCCGGTATCTTTTTGGTTTGGGGTTGAGGATGTCCCAATAAGGACTTGCACCTGCATTCTGACTATAGATCCGCTGGTTGTTAGAAGATGAGATGGTAGGGGCACTCCGAAGAGGGGGCATGCCCCAGAGCGCTGTCCTACACCGAGCAGCTGCCCACATCCATAGCTCTTCAGGACGCTCTACCTGTCTTCGCCAAGCTCCCCCTCTGAGTTTTGTGTTTGGGCCAGAACGCTCCCTCACACAGTTCAAGGAGGTAAGCTGCTCTCAGAACACTTACTGCTTTCCTGGGGGCCCGTCCCTCCTTGAATCCCAGAAAGAAAGACCCCATCTCTATTTGAATCCCCAGAATTTGATTCTTTGCCATATCATCTACTCCTCCCCCACTTGCCTGATAGCCCAGTTTCATGGACAGTAGACCTAACTTTCCACCTTGTTATTGGGCCTGCTGAGCTTGGCCAAGTCACCTAACCTTTTCTTACCTCAGCAGTGATGATGTGGTAGTCAAAGCGTCAAATGAGAAATCCTGCCTAAACTATGATCTTGGCTCCTTCCCTAGGAGTTCCGACGCCTTCACCTCCCTGGCCACGTTCTCCTTGAGGATCCTGACAGTGGCTTCTTCTTTGTGGCAGCTGGCCAACAACCAGGTGAACTCCATGGGGAGCCCCCTTCAGCGGCCTGGGCTTGGCACAGCCATGAAGACAAGGCTGAAGATGCTGAAGGGGAGGTAAGTCTGACTTGAGGACCAAGAGGTGTGGCAGTTGGCATGGAGCTAAATCTCAGTTCTGATGTCTACTCTTCAGGTCTTGATAGCCAGCCCCCAAGTCCCTGGCTCCCTGGAGGATTCTGAAGGCACCCCTCTCATCAGCCTGCCTCGCTTGTCACAGGGAGGTAAGAAGATAGGCAGCATAGTCTGGGGGCCATAGCTGTCTCTCCTAGCTTCCATTTCTACTGGCAGATCCGCCACAGGATCCAGAGACACACCAGGCATTTCTCTTTCTCTGTACAGGCAGTCAGCCTGGGCCTACCCGGGGACTAAGCCTTATGTCCAGTCAAGGCAGTGTGGACTCCGACCACCTAGGTAAGGTCAGAGTGGGGCTGGAGCACCCCAGGTTGATGGTGTGTGGGCTTAGGACCACACAGGAGAAAGTATCAGGGGACTTACTTAAAAGAGACTGTCAAGCCTGATGCTCTTGAGAATCAGAAGACTCAGGCTCAGCTAAGGATGGGATGAATGTGAGCACATTTGACACAGGTTACGATGGTGGCAGCAGTGGCTCAGACAGTGAGGGTCCCAGTGAGACCCTTGGTGAGAAAGCCCCCTTCACACTTCGGACTCCACCTGGACCAGTACCTCCACAGCCTTCATTCTCAGGCCTTCCTGGGCCCTCCCTGCCTGACTTCTGGCTCATCGTCAGGATACTGCAGGATCGTGTGGAAGTGTATGCGCATGCACGGTATGTAGAAGCTGTGGCCTGCACCCTGATGATTTCAGCTTCTTGTGCCTATTCACGCCAGGCGGTGGCGGCACACGCCTTTAACCCCAGCACTTGAAAGACAGAGTTAGAAGAGGTCAACTTGATCTTCATTGTCTGTTTCAGGTCACCAGGGCTACAGTGAACGCCTGTGTTGGGGGCGGGGGGAGCCTGAGAGCTTTGGTAGGATCTTCTGAGACCCACTGCTGATCTTTCCCACATCTTCTAGGAAAAGCACATCACTTAAATTTATATTATTTATTTATTCATTTGTTTTTGAGATAGAACTGGCCTGGAACTTTTATAGACCATGCTGGCTTCAAATTCATAGAGTCCCACCTGCCTCTGTCTCCTGAATGCTGGGAACAGAGGTGTGTGCCACCATGCCCGACACTCCTGACTGTCTCAGTGGGGTTGAAAAGCTGATGGGGATTGTGTCATCTACCTGAGTCTTCAGAGCATCTACAGTTCACAAAAGTTTCAGAGGTTGATACTTAAAAAAATAAGAGTGATGGCTGATAGTTAACAAGTGTATGTAACATGTAAGTGCCAATCTAGCCTGTGCAGGGATCTACATAACAACTACATAATCTACAGTAGTATTGCCCTAACAGTGTGGGTGAGGAAACTCAGTACAGAGAATTAAATACTTGCCCAGGTCACAGGAAGTGACAGCCAGGACTCACTTAAATACAGTCATCTGTCTAAATATCTATTCTTAGAGGTGGCATAAGAGAAGGCCACATTTTAACCAAGCTTTAAGAATAAATAAGGGGCGTGCTGGATGCTGGGAGCCTCAGTGTAGCTCCATTAGGAGTTGGCAAGGCAAGCATAGAGCTTAGGTCTCAAAACTGCTGGAGATGTCCGTGTTTTCCCTTTCCAGTGAAGCTTGCTTCCTTTGTCCATTTTTACCTCCTTTATTATGGTTTCCTTTGGCCCAGCACCATGACCTTCCCTCCCACTTGGGACACCTAAACCTCCCTCCCACTGCAGTTCTCTGTCATATCCATCCTCCCTGCCTAGGAGTCTGATTCGGGAGGATGGCGGGCCTGGCACTGAGTGTCGCCACCTGCAGCAGCTCCTGGTGAGGCGTGTTGGGGAGATCTGCAGAGAGGTCAACCAGGTAAGTCAGCCAGGGACAGGGCAGAAGAGGGAGGAGTTTCTAGGAACCAAACTTTTAGAACCTGGTGGTCTGTGTCAGACTTAACAATGACAGAGACCTTTTCTTTGTACCCCAAGTTCTAGAAAACTGTTACTCCCTCATTCCCTACAAGCTGGAAGGTTCTCTTTTCGTGCCGGTGACTCCTGAGATGTTTCCTGTCCTTCCGCTGTGCTAGCATCAAGAAATCACTGAGAACCAGACACAGGGACCCTGACTCTATAGTGCTTGTGTAGAAGAGGCCATGTAGACATTGAACAACTAAAATACATGGATGATTTCAGTGTCAGCTGTGGAGAATTATTCTGTGGAGAAAAGCAGAGGCTGCTGGGAGAGCACGTGACAGGGCTCTGACCCTGGAATATCTGGGAAAACTTCCTGGATAAAGCAGTTTTAATTGAGAACTGAAAGATGGTGACCAGATTCTCTACTGGTACCGTCCATTACTGGTACCCTCATTGGTGGCACCCTCATTACTGGAACCCTTTATTGAGAGGTTCTTTAATTATTTGTTCACTTTTAGAAATTCAAAATTGTGTTTCTGACTCCCCAAGCTACCTGTGCCCCCACCCCCATGGACCGTTGTTCTCTATGTCTGCTCCTCTCCAGTCCAAACCCCCATATCACCTTTTTCTCCATGTAGACTGAACAGTGTCTGAAACGATGGGCTCTGTGTCTCCTTGATGAGAAACCTGTTCTTGGCTTTCACTTCTCAATGCCTAGAAGTAACCTTTCCATAGTTACCAACATAGGCTGTTGTCCAGGTGGCGGCACACAAGGCTGACTCAGTACTAAAGCAGACTGTCCTTGGCGGCCTCCTAGTCCTCAGTACGTCCATGGACTTTTGTTTTTGATACAGTGTGTTATAGGTAGTCCAGGCTGGGCTCCTGGTGTTCCTTTTGACCTTGGACCTCAGCAATAGTGGTCATTCTCTGTGGCCTTTCCTCGCCCACTTAGTAGGACGTATTTCAGTTTTCTGACACCTTGCTCCTTCTCCTAGCGACTGCTCCTTCAGGACCTTCATGACAGTCACGTTTGTAACTCCCTCCTGGTGGCCGAGAGTGAAGAAGATCTCTGGCGCAGCGAGACGCCTTTCCATTCCCGTCAGCGGGCACCCCTGCCCAGTGATGGTATGATGCGGGCACCCCTGCCCAGTGATGGTATGATGCGGGCACCCCTGCCCAGTGATGGTATGATGCGGGCACCCCTGCCCAGTGATGGTATGATGCGGGCACCCCTGCCCAGTGATGGTGTGATGCGGGCACCCCTGTCCAGTGATGGTATGATGCGGGCACCCCTGCCCAGTGATGTATGATGCGGGCACCCCTGCCCCGTGATGGTGTGATGCGGGCACCCCTGCCCAGTGATGTATGATGCGGGCACCCCTGCCCAGTGATGGTGTGATGCGGGCACCCCTGCCCAGTGGTGGTGTGATGCGGGCACCCCTGCCCCGTGATGGTGTGATGCGGGCACCCCTGCCCAGTGATGTATGATGCGGGCACCCCTGCCCAGTGGTGGTGTGATGCGGGCACCCCTGCCCAGTGGTGGTGTGATGCGGGCACCCCTGCCCAGTGATGTATGATGCGGGCACCCCTGCCCAGTGATGTATGATGCGGGCACCCCTGCCCAGTGGTGGTGTGATGTGGGCACCCCTGCCCAGTGATGTTTGATGCGGGCACCCCTGCCCAGTGATGTGTGATGCAGGCATCCCTGCCCAGTGATGGTGTGATGTGGGCACCCCTGCCCAGTGATGTTTGATGCGGGCACCCCTGCCCAGTGATGTTTGATGCGGGCACCCCTGCCCAGTGATGTATGATGCGGGCACCCCTGCCCAGTGGTGGTGTGATGCGGGCACCCCTGCCCAGTGGTGGTGTGATGCGGGCACCCCTGCCCAGTGGTGGTGTGATGCGGGCACCCCTGCCCAGTGATGTATGATGCGGGCACCCCTGCCCAGTGATGTATGATGCGGGCACCCCTGCCCAGTGGTGGTGTGATGCGGGCACCCCTGCCCAGTTTGGTGCAGACACAGCCAGGAGCCTCCCTCACAAAGCAGTGTCACTGCCTGTCCATTTACCCGTGCCTCATGTGAGGAGCAAGGCTAAAAAGATGGGATCCCTGCATTTGATTGCTGCTAGGTTGTCACTGACTTTAAAGAAAGCAGTTCAGTGAGAGATGGGATAGAAGCAGATGAAAGGGCTGAGTGAAGGTGGATAGCTGGAGCAGAGAGCAACTGCTCTTTCAAGTAGGTCGACAGAGAAAATGGATATATGACTGAAGGAAGGTAGGGGCAAGGGAAGACCTTCAAATGAGGTACAGAATTGAGCTTGCTTGGGTTCAGTAGGGAGAAAGCCGTACTTGAAGAATGTTGAAGACTATTAGATAAGAGAGATGGTTAGCTCCAGACTGTGACCCAGCTTCATAATGGCACGCCTTTGCCTGTTCTTGCCTTAATACCCAAAATATTCATCTGAACGTGTAGCTGTTTGTTTTTTTTTTTTTTTTTACTCTTACTCTCTGGGGGCCCACCACCCAGCTCCCAAGTAAATACATGGAGACTTATTCTTACTTATAAATGCCCGACCTAAGCTTGACTTGTTTCTAGCCTGCTTTTCTAACTTAAATCATCTTGTTTCTCTTTAACTATATTTTGCCTCTGGGCTTTTTAACCTTTCTTTAGTCTGTATGTCTTTCTTTCCTTCTTACTCTGCGGCTGGCTGGGGGACCAGGAGGCTGGCCTCTGGCATCCTCCTCCTTTTCTCACACTCCCCCTTCCCTAGATTTCTCCTATTTATTCTCTGCCCACCAGCCCTGGTTATTTCTTTCTCCGGCTTAGCTATTGGCCATTCAGCTCTTTATTAGACCAATCAGGTGTTTTAGGCAGGCAAGTAACACAGCTTCACAGAGTAAAACAAATGTAACATAAAAGAATGCAACACATCTTTGCATCATTAAGCAAATTTTCCACAACATAAACAAATGTAACACATCTTAAACTAATATTCCACAATATTAACCCAGTAGGGGAATAGACAGGTGAGGAGTGTGATGGGGTGAGAAGTTGGCGGCCAGTTCTGCAGGGAGGGGACAGAGAGGGGAGTCTGAGACACTTTTTAAAAAGTTGGTCTTCTGATTGGCTGTCCCTCCTGACAGGCAGACATAGGGCTTCTTTAGGATTCCTGGGGTTTCTGGTCATGGGAAGGAAACACACTAATCTAATGGGGATAGTAATTAAAGCCTCAGCAGTTGGGCTCCCTTTTCTTGCACCCCATAAGCACACATGCCAGCCCACAGAAGAGAAGCCCTATCATGTCCTCTGCAATTTTTCCTTCTGGTTTGAGAGGCCTCATCTTTAATATTCTCAACCGTTTTTTACCATTGTTAGAGAAGGATTTCTCTCAGCATATCCTGAATGTTTCCTGTATAGACGTAGAAATCCCATAATTAGCAGACTGCTGTGGTTTTTCTGGTAGTTTTCTGCACATGAGACTGAGCCTAGACAACTAAGCAGTGCCACACCAGGACTCACAGCAGCCTGGATGGAAGGCCAGTCAGAACCGAGGCACAGATCTTCCTTGTTTTAATGTCCACATACTCTCTGAAGCCCGCAGGCCAGAATGTCCAGTTTCTGCATAGCCTGCATGTTGCTGTCCTCAGACAGTGGTGTTTCTGGGAAATCGAACTGCTCCTTCACCCTTAAGAAAGCTCCTCGTTCACCTGGAAACATGACAAGATCAAACAGGGCACTGAGCTGTGCCTTTGGGGTCTTTCCTTCAAAGCACAGGAGGACTACCCCCACTCTGCAGCTAATGTGCACAGCACCCGTGCTTGTTTCTCAGTGAGGTACTGCTGCAGCTTTTGGTGACGCCAGGGGCTACTGTCATGTGTTATCATAAGCCAGAATCATTTGTCGTCGCCTTTAGGATTGCCTTTCTTGATGTCCCTCCTTAACGCCTTCCAGTCTCCTGAAGACAGTCCCAGAAGCCTCGGCACCATAGTCTGGCCTTCTCAGAATGTGCGTGTGCCTGGCTCTTCCTTGCTCCCCACGTTCACCTTTCCTTAGGAGAATGTCAGGGGTGAAGGATCAGGAGGAAGAAGTCCAGGGTAAGGAGGCTGAGGCCTGGGCATCCTGTTTGTCACCCATACTGCCCGTCTCTGCAGATTACGCTGCCGATGAGAGCTGTGCTCCCCGAGGATACCTAGCAGCCACAATGCAATTTGTCCCAGGCCATTTCTCCTGTGACGTTGTATGGGGAACTGTGATCCGAGTCCATTCACGCCTCAAGATGGGACCCAGCATGGGGGTTTCTCGGGGTATGTGATTGGCATGAGAGGGCGGGCGGGGGGGGGGGGGAAGTGTAGGAGATCTAGAGAAAGAAGTTTCTTCACCCCATGTTATTATTCCAGCTATTCAGGCCCTGCGCTCTGTGCTCAATGCCTTCTCTGTAGTGAACCGGAAAAATATGTTTGTTTATCAAGAACGAGCAACAAAGGCCGTGTACTATCTTCGGTACGTGAACCCTGAGAACATAGGTTACAGCTTGAGTCAGGGATGGCGTAGGAGGAGACATACCCAGACACCTTGCCTTTCTCTTCTAGGCTTCTGGAGACATCTTGCAGTGACCGACCATGGGAAGGGGATTCTCTGCCCCCATCCCTAGCTTTGTCCCGAAGCCAAGAACCCATCTCCTCTGAGGATTCCTTGGTATGTGTCTTTCCACCATCTATTGCCCCCATGCACCCCTCACACTTTGCTTTTTGGAGCCAGACCCTGACCGTTGTTGTCCCTGTAGGGTCCTCGTTCTCCCCTGGACATGGCTTCCAGCCGCAGTCCTGATGCTGTTCGCCCTGTGGGCCAAGTAGACAGGCATATCCAGCTGCTGGTGCATGGCGTAGGGCAGGCAGGTAAGGATTCTGAGAAGTATCTCTCTCTTGCTGCCATCTAGTCTGCCCTGGGCTCTATTCTCCAGTGCTTGCTATGCTCTGGGCTTGGCTCAAGTAGGAGCCGGGTGAGACAACACAGCCCAAACTGAGGTATAGTGTAGGAGGACGAGCCAGACGGTCGCAGGATAGCTGCTGGGTCCACTGGCATGAGACCAGAGATGGACTGGGTGAAGATGATGGGATTGGGATCAGTTGGGGCTACAGGTAATGTGGACCAGATCACAGGCTAAAACCTCCGTACTGTCCTAGTTTCACTCTGTTGCTGTGAAAAAACACTAACTAAAGCAACTCAGGAGCTCTTGTCAGCTTACAGGTCACATCATCAGCGGAAATCAGAGCAGAAGCCCAACAGTAACTTAACGCTGAATCCACGGAGAGCACTGGTGCCGGCTCATTTACCGGCTCATGCTTAACTAGCAATCTGTTTTTTTCCTCCATGACTCCCTGTCCAGAGGATGGTGTTGCCCATAGTGTCCTGGGTCCTCCTACAGTAATTACTAACCACGACAGTCTCCCACAGATATGCCCACAAACCAGTCTGACCTGGGCAGTCCCCCAACTGAGACTTCATTCTCAAATGACTCTAGGCTGTGTCGAGTTGGCAGTTAGAGCTAGTTAGCTAGGACACTTCTCTTTGGGTAGTTTTACGCAGCTCTGGGATTGATGGTATTAAAATTACCATTCTTTGGGTAAGGACTTTGAGGATCTTAGGTAAAATGTATGTGTCCAGAATCATGTTGGGCAGGCTGACAAAACGAGAATTTTGCTGGTTCTGTTTGCTGCCATGTATGGTTATATCCAGTCCCATTGTTGTGGTCAGGGGCTTAAGGCCTGGACTCAGGATGGCTGAATCCTCTAACAATATCTCCCGACCTTTCTAACATGGCTCTGTCAAGGTCCTGAAATCACAGATGAATTGGTGAGGGTTCTGCGTCGGCGTCTGGATGAGGCCACACTGGATGTCATCACAGTCATGCTGGTTCGGAACTGCAAGCTGACCCCAGCTGATGTAGAGGTCAGCTGCTTCTCTGACATCCTTTGTAGATCCAGCCACGGGTGTGCCGGGGATGAGTAGTTAAGAATCCATGCCTTCAGCTCTGTCTCTTCGCAGTTCATCCAACCTCCTGGGAGCCTCCCCTCAGAGGTGCTGCATCTGGCCCTGCCCCCATCCTGCAGACCCTGGCTTCCTGCCCTGGCCTGGTACCTCCGTCAGAACTTACTCACTTTCCTGCACTCACCCAAGTACACAGACAGCAATAGCCGGAACCACTTCCAGGTGAGATTGCCCTACCCGTCCACTTTCGGTACTCTGTTCCCTGCACACCAGACTGTAACTTTTCTACAGATACTTCCATCTCTGGTTTTGCCCATGGCCTGTGTACATCCGCCTGCCTATGTCTCCCTGAGCTCCCGTGCATGCCTGTATCCTCTTCCCCACTTAGCGCTCATGGCTGTTCTCTCCCCAGCATCCACTCCCACCACAGGGCGGCCTCCCCGACTTGGACATCTACTTGTATAACAAACCTGGTGGACAGGGCACTGGTGGCAAAGGTAAATTGCTGGGCTTAGGCCTCTGACTACAGGCAGGTGTGAGCAAGGGTTTTTACACCTTCAGGCCAAGGAGCCTTGCTGCTGAGGAGGGGCCTGGGAGGGGCTGTGTGCCTGCGCCAGATCTGAGCCTGCCTACGGATTTCTCTACAGGAGTTGCCTGCATCACTCTAGCCTTTGTGGAGGAAGGAGGAGCCCCCATCTCACTAGCATTGTGGCCCCCCTCCTCTCCGGGGCCTCCAGACCCCCTACGAGAGGAAGAATTTGAGCATCTGACTCAGGTCATACGCTGCCCAAACATGTTAGACGGTTCTTCAGGTAAGACAGCCTGCTGAGGTGGAGTGTTCCCTCAGTGCTGTGAGGCAGGAGTGGGGCCAGGGTGGAATCCACCACAAGTGACCTCCAGCTTTCCCCCTCCAGCTCAGGATGGATCCCCACGGCTTCGACTGGATGTGTGGGAAAAGGGGAACATTAGCATCGTGCAGCTGGAGGAGAAGCTCCGGGCTGCAGCTCGCCAGGCCCTTGCTGACGCCATCATGGAGCTGAGACTGCTGCCAGCTTCACTGTGTACAGAAGACATACCTCCAGGTATGCAGATCAAGAGCCCAACTCCTATGCTGAATCCAGAGAAAGTCAGAAATCAGAGCAGAACCATGCGGTGGACAAGGGTGCAGACATGAGGTTCAGAGAAAGAAACAGAAGCCCATCACCTTGTCTGTGCATTCTCAAGGTGAGGCAGTGGCAGAAGTGTATACACTCAGCTGCTCTGCCCCCAGCACACACCTGAGGGGGAATATACCCTCAGGAGCTCGTCTCTCAAGCATGTGCAGCTACCCACCGTCAGTTTTACCAGGCTGGAGGTGAGCTTTTCTATAAAGAGAGTCAGTGATGGGAGCCTGCAGTGTTTGGTGCCCACAGGAAGTCTCAGGAGCGGGCCATTGGAAACTAAGAGCCCTGCCTGCCGTGCCAGCACCTTTCCCTCTACCGCTGTGTCCGGGGAGCCTGTGACTCCACCCAGCAGAGCCGGCCGCCGAAGCTTCTGGGATATGCTGGTAATGGAAGGAAATGGTGAAGCTGGCTTCTAACTGCCTGCCTCCTGGCTGCTCCAACCATCTCCCCCACAACCCTGTCACTTACTTGTCTTTTGAGATAAAACTGCTCTGTCCTTTGGATAGGAGTTTGCAAAACGTATGAGTTTCCCCTTGCTGGAGAGTCCCAGCTTACCAACTGCCTTTATGTTTCAAATGGGAGCCCTCCAAGCAATAGCACTTTTACCCACAAGGAAGATGAGTCAGGAAAGTTAAGTAACCCTCCCAGACCTTAGTTAACTGTTGACCCCAGGACTGAGCGTCAGTCCTCTAACCCCTCTAGGCTCATTTCCGCTCCACAGTGCCCGCATCTCCCCTTTCTTCTTCCTAATGGCTGGTCCTCTCTCCCTGCATTGTTGCTAGAGTAAAACAGAAGGTGGAGATTTGGGCTCCCCCAAAACAACTGATGATATTGTCCTGGATCGGCCAGAAGATACTCGGGGTCGGAGACGTCATAAGACGGAGAACGTTCGAACCCCAGGTGGATCTGAGCGGGCACCAGGCCCAGATTCCGGAGCCCAGAGACAAAGGTATGTGTGTGGTGTGGTGTGGTGTGGTGTGTGGTGTGGTGTGGTGTGGTGTGGTGTGGTGTGGTATGGTATTGTGTGGTATGTTGTGGTGTGTGGTGTGTGTGGTGTGGTTGGTATGGTATGTGTGGTGTATGGTGAGTGTGTGGTATAGTGTGGTGTGGTTGGTATGGTATGTGTGGTGTATGGTGAGTGTGTGGTATAGTGTGGTATGGTGTTTGTTGTAGTGTGTGTGGTACAGTGTGGTGTGTGTGGTACAGTGTGGTGTGTGTGTGGTGTGATGTGGTGTGTGGTATGTGTGTGGTGTGTATGGTACAGTGTGGTGTGTGTGTGGTGTGATGTGGTGTGTGGTATGTGTGTGGTGTGTATGGTACAGTGTGGTGTGTGTGTGTGTGTGTGTGTGTGTGTGTGTGTGTGGTATGGTGTGGTGTCAGGGTGTGTCCAGGTGTGAAGTCCCTGAATGGTACTGGTACCCATGTGCCCCATGAGTGTAGCATTCTAACCCCTACTCTGCCTTTAGACGCCGGACAACACAGCTAGAGGAGGGCGAGGTGGGGACTCTGCACCCTGTGTTTGCTCGCGTCATTCAGCGTTGGATGGGATTTATGGTTCAGATTGGTGAGACCCTGGTCCCTCTCCCATTCCTCAGTCCTTGGCCTGCTTTCCATCCCGCAGCCCAGCAGTGACGTCTGTCTTCCAGGGTGTGCCTCGGTGTCCAGGAGCTCCACACACATGGTGCCCCGGTTCCTCCTCCCATCCATCCTGTCAGAGTTCACCACTCTAGCCATCTCAATGGCTGGAGACACCAGTGTCCGTGTCTTTGAGCAGCATTTGTGAGTTTGAGACCTGGTAGGATTGAAATGGCCTTCCCCAGAGCCCCAAAGGCTGGCAACTGGAGTGAGCCAAACCATTAGGCACTGGGCTAGGAGAGGTGGGCACAAGGCCTCAGGAAGTACAGGCTGGACCAGAGAATGGGGCCAGGAATAGTTTCCCTCTTACCCATTCCTTCCTCTTAACAGAGGTTCCGAGCCGGATACCTTCAGCCCTTGTTCCCCAGGGCAGCTGGGCCCAGCCCCCCGCCCAGCAGTGGAGCGGCACCTGCTTCTTCTGGGAAGGAACTTCGCACAGTGGAGGAGACCAACCCAGCAGGGTGAGGGTGGGAGTGAGGCCCTGCAGGGGGAGGGTAGGAGGAGGGCTCAGCCCTCAGCCCCCATCGTCCCCTCCCCTCCCTGTAGCTGCCAAAGCTGTGCAGCGCTTCGAGTCAGGAGGAGATGGAAGCCCAGGGCGAGGTGCTCCCCGGCAAAGGCTTTTACTGCTAGAGGTCATAGACAAGAAGGTAAGTGTGTGGTCAAGGGCTGGGGTAGGGAAGAGGAGTTCTGTAACCTCACTAATCCTGGCCCCTATCTCTAGCTACAGCTGCTGACTTACAACTGGGCTCCAGACCTGGGTGCGGCATTAGGTCGAGCTCTGATCCGCCTCGTGCAGTGGCAGAACGCACGAGCCCATCTCATCTTCTGTCTGCTCAGCCAGAAGCTCGGGCTCTTCCATCACTGTGGCCAGTTGGATTTTCCTGTGCGAGATGGAAAGGTACCTACTGCCTAGCTCCCACGGCTGGTTCTGGCCGCTGAGTAGCAGTTAAAAGAAGCAGGGAAAGGGAGACAGACTGGGGACGGAGGTGGTACCAGAGGAAACCCTGTTGTGGGAGGAAGGGTTCAAGGTCAAAAGGGCTTGAGCCGGATGTGATCCTCCGTCCCTCTCAGGAGCCAAACCCATTCTTGCTGCCGACCATGGACGTGGAGACCCTCATCCGCAACGCAAGCCCTCCACTGAGTCGCGAACAGGGCCGGCTCAGTGGGTCTTCTCGTGGTGGAGGTCCCCTTCCCCTGGATACATTTCCCTTTGATGAAGCCCTGAGGGACATCGCAGCTGCTCGCCCTAGCTCCACGGTTGGTCCTGTGCCCAGACCTCCAGACCCTGTCACCTACCATGGGCAGCAGTTCTTAGAAATCAAGATGACAGAGCGAAAAGGTGAGGAATGTGGACCAGGCTGTGGGGAAGGATCCTGTGGAGACGGGAAGGGAGAAGAGGTCGGCTGCCAGGGCTTCTACTGATGCCTCCCACCCTCAGAGCTGGAGCGCCAGATGAAGATGGAGAACCTGTTTGTAACATGGCAACAGCGATCTGCGCCAGCCAGCATGCCCATTAGTGTGAGTAGCCCCCTCTGCGTTCTCCATCAACACCTCTGACCCTTCCTTGGCCACTGTCCCACTGCTACTGCCCTGTGTCCCAGGCTGGGGAGCTGGAGACCCTGAAGCAGTCATCCCGCTTGGTGCATTACTGTGCGACAGCTCTGCTCTTTGACCCAGCTGCCTGGCTGCATGGACCCCCAGACACTTCTGCGCCTGCAGAGGGGCAGGTGAGCCCTAGCTTTCTCCTCAGAGACCCATGCCCAGCAGTGACCTGCACCTCATCCCTACAGTGTGGTCAGTAGATAAGAGCCTTAATTTCCATTCCTGCAGCGGCGACATCGCCCTGAGTCAGGATCTGGGAGTCGAGAGGGTCCCACAAGCTGCGAATCCTTGGATGTGCCTCCCCCAGTAGCCCGAGAGGAGCCATGGCTGAAGGAGCTGAGCTTGGCCTTCCTGCAGCAATATGTGCAGTATCTACAGAGCATCGGCTTTGTGCTGGTCCCGCTTCGGCCCCCATC
Source organism: Arvicola amphibius (assembly GCF_903992535.2). Classification (NCBI taxonomy): domain Eukaryota; kingdom Metazoa; phylum Chordata; class Mammalia; order Rodentia; family Cricetidae; genus Arvicola; species Arvicola amphibius. The sequence goes on from NC_052052.2 coordinate 32,248,394, forward strand.
ACCTACCCGCAGGTGAATCTGGTCCTTCTTCATATGGCTCCTGCCTTGACATAGTACATGTTTACCTTAGCTCACCACACTGGTACACATGTATGACGACCTTAGACACGTTTCATGTGCTACTGCATGTCCTATAAACCTCATGCAGTTTGTAAAACTCACAAATACATGCACAGACTGCATGTTCTCACCAAGCTTGCCCACCCATACCTCATTCTTTTACATGTCTACATATATCCATACATGCAGTTCTCACATTCACGCCTAAGCTTTTGAATCTGAGTCTTACTGATTCCTGTCTTGGTCTTCGTGTTCACCTCTTCACCTTGGTCCATTTTCACCAAGGCACTCTGCACTGGTCCTACTTGTACCCCTGACTATGGCCTGTTCTTAGTCATGCTCAGCTCTGGTTAGTACTAACAGCCTGAGTCCTGGAAGAAGCCAGTGTCTCTCATTCACTACATAGCATCAACCCTAAGCCTAGCAATTCTGTAACAACCTTTCTTGTCTTTTGCCAGATTCAGAGCCTGTACTTTTGGTTTTAATTGTGTGTGTGTGTGTGTACACAAAGACTAGCATGACCTCTTTTCATGGTGTAGACCTTGATAATCTATTCAAGGGCACTTAGTCCAACTTAATGAACCCCGGTGTCCTTGAGTGCTGACAGAAACACTGACAGCTCAAATTCAGCTGGTATTTTCAGATCAGACCATGCAGTTTGAGCAGACGCAGCAAGAGTGAAGATCCTGATAGAACTTACATGAGTGACTTCAGTACATCTGTAGGTAACCTGTCTTGTTCTCAGGTGGCCAATGAGGAAAAAAAATTATGCTTTTTTTTTTGAGCCCATCCTGGCTGACCTCAAACTCACAGAGATCCACCAGTCTCTGCCCCCAAAGTGCTGGGATTAAAGGCGTGTACTACCACCTCCTGGCCTTGACACTGATTTTTTAAAAAATGTTTCTAGAACATGTTTAAAGTCAAGCATTTTTAGTGATGGCTCAGTCTAATAGTACTTCCTTGAGGATTAAGCGGAACATTTCTACCAGAAAGGCACTTCCATGGCAAAGATGCCCCGAGCAGCACCCACTGCAGATGGTAGATAGTGACTGAATTGCCAGTGTTCTGAGTTGGGTACTGAGGTTACTGACCCTGAGGGAATCCTCCACACACTGGTTCAAGGCTGGTAAGCCCCTACCTTGTCCCCCGCTTCCCTTTCTTCAAGCATTGGCACTCCATTACCACCTACCAACACGGGTTGGCATTCCTGCTCCTTGAAGCCACAGATGGGACCCACCATCTCCTTCAGACTTTTCAGAGTCCTTCCCTGCTTCTCATTCTCCTTGGCTCTGAGTTAAGAACGAGAAGGAACTGGAGAGATGGCTCAGTAGTAAGGAGTTTTTGCTGCCTTCCACAAGGCCCAGGTTCAGTTCTCAGTACCACATTAGACAACTTACAACAACTCCAGTTCTAGGGACTCTGTTGCCCTCTTCATGTACTCACACACATACACAAAACATATGAATTTTTTAAAAAAAGATCAAGAACAGTGGGGCTGCCATTCCCCAATTAAAAGAAAACTGCCCTGTCCCTCTTAGAGGACCCATCCAGTTTCTCCTAGTAAGGTTTCAGACATGCCTCATCTTCTCCCCTCCGCAGAGCTCTCTCCCAGGTAATGAAGAAAGATGCCTGGTCTCCTCCCAGCCCTGCACCCACCCTGACCGTAGCTTACTTGCCAGACAGCAGCAGCTGCCCTGCAGTCTGGACGTGGACTCTAGCCCCAGCCATACTTACTGAGGCACTCAGAGCAAGTCATCCTTCCTCAAGCCTGACTCCTTCCACAGGTCCATGTGAGATGGCCTGGCGCCAGAACTTTCAGTCCCTGGCCTGCCTCACTCAGCCTGTCTCTCCTCCTTCTCTGCAGCACCAGCCGGCTACGGGCTATGGCTGTCCTTGGAACAGAGGGCCGCGGCTCCTTCTCCTTTCCTAAAGCCAAGACTGAGGGGAGCCCTAAGGTAACTCATTGTCACATGATGGTAAAGTCAGCAATGGCCTAAGTTATGTTCCCATCCATACCCAAAGTTGATGACTGATTAGCTTACCGATTGGCTGATCCTAGACTACCAGTACTAAAGCCTGTACTGACTGGCTGATTCCTAGACTACCAGCACTAAAACCTATACTGATTGGTTGATTCCTAGACTATCAGTACTAAAGCCTCTACTGATTGGCTGATTCCTAGACTACCAGTACTAAAACCTGTACTGATTGGCTGATTCCTAGACTACCAGTACTAAAGCCTGTACTGATTGGCTGATTCCTAGACTACCAGTACTAAAACCTATACTGATTGGCTGATTCCTAGACTACCAGTACTAAAGCCTGTACTGATTGGCTGATTCCTAGACTACTAGTACTAAAGCCCGTACTGATTGGCTGATCCTAGACTACTAGTACTAAAGCCTGTACTGATTGGCTGATCCTAGACTACCAGTACTAAACCTATACTGATTGGCTGATCCTAGACTAGGACTCCGCTGTGTTGGCTCGAGGCTGGTAAGTCCTCAGCACATGTCCCCTTTTTCTTTCTTCAGAGCACTGGCACCCCAGCCACTACCTACCACCTGCAGCGGGCACTGCCTGGGGGCATCATCCTCATGGAGCTGACATTCCAGGTGAGAATGGGGAGCACTGAGTGGGAGAGCTCCTCCTTCCTCTCATACCCCCCCTCATCTCATCTCACCCTCTCTTCAGGGCTGTTACTTCTGTGTCAAACAGTTTGCTCTGGAATGTTCCCGAATTCCAATGGGACAGGCTGTCAACTCTCAGGTATGTGATGGGGACAGAGTAATATGGAGTGGACACAGAACTCAGGTACACTCATTGCCACACCATTGTATGGTGGGCCCTATGGTTTCATGACCCTTGTAGTGGACGTAGTGCTGACCGCACCATTCTCCTGTCTGACCCTGGGAAATGCAAAGCTACATTCATTCAACTGTAGCACAAAGGCTACAGAGATGGTCCTGCCCTGTGCCAGCACATGTATGTAATGTGACACATCAGGTCAGTGCCATGCAAGACCTGGTCTGCTGCAAACTGGGGACAGTTGACATTGCCAGTGTAGTCACCAACACTGGCACTTGATCATTGTTATGTCCTATCAGTCTGCCTCAAGGCAGGCCCTTGATACCCTGGAGGGAAGCAGTCAGGAGTGTGCAATTAGTCCAGGAGCAAGCAAGGTCAGCAACCTGAAGCCCTGGCTTGCTTGGTTTGACTGTTTAGGTTGCCAAAAATGTCATGACAGGGCCCATACCTTGTCATAAGTTCACATGTACCTTTAAGAGTAGGATCTAGTGGGACCCAGTGCAGTCAAGACTGCCTCCTCTCTATTGTGGGAACCCCATGCCTGGATGATGCACACCAAACCCCAGATGGTTGCTTTTGCTTTGAACATTGAGCATAGATACGTAGTCACAGTAGGTCACAGGGTAATACAACCTAGAAAAGCACAGTGCAGGAACCTTCCTGGACCAGAGTGCTCAAATGGAAGCTTTGGTTAGTGGGCCCTCAACTCACACTTTTCTGAGGGTTGGAGGTCTTCCTCCTATTGCCTCTGGCTGCCTGTTCCCTATTTCCAGAGATGCCTAGGCTCTCTCTAATCTCTAACCCCTGCTCAGGCTTCTGAGTTTGGGTTTTTTGAGAAGGGTCTTGTATAGCCCAAGCTGTCCTGGGCTCACTATGTAGCCAAAGATGACTCTGTATTCCTTAGCCTCCTCTCTCCACCTCCCAACTGCTAGGATTCACAGGCCATGAGGAGGGAAGAGCTGATCTTGTGCAAGTGTCTAAATTGCTTTAGGATGCCATTGTTTGTTAAATACTATCTCCATGTATGAGAAAAAAGAAATAGTTTATCCTAGGCAGGTGCTGAGCCTGAAGGTCACAGAAATTAAGTACTTTTGTTCTGGGATACACAACTCATCAATGGCAGACTTGGTTGAAATCTAGGTTTCCGTACACTGATTTCAGCCTTACCTATTTCGGCTCATCACACGGCCCCTGACTGAGATCTGTGCTTTATCTCCAAGGTAGGTCAGGAAGCTGACACCTAGAGACTGGTTTGCCAGGGCCACACAGCTAGTCTGCCCCCTTCTAGTGTTTGTTTGCTTTTCTATCAACTAATGCTCCCACGGGTGTCCAGATGAAGTCTGCCATTCCAGCAGCACACACCCTGTTGTTAATGCCGTTGGTGGAGCAGTCCATGAAGAAAGGGCTTTGCCTTATCTCTGCCTCGTTCCCTCTCTCTCTTCCGTCTACCATCAGTTCATTCAGCCAGGTAGTCTCAGAGGCAGAGGAGGCCTACCCTGGCCTGGCCCTGCGTATCCCAGGGGAAACTTTTTAGTGAACAGTAGTGTCGGGTGTCAGGCAGATGAGCGTTCCAGGCCAAGGGCTCGTAGGTACGGAGTGCAGAGGAGAGAGCATACTGTCCTTGGGAAAGGCAGGTGAAGATTTTCTGATAGATGAACATCTGGCTTTCCTTGATTTCCACCTGATGTTCTGTATCTTCTAGTGCTTTGTAATTATTTATTCCACATATTGTCTATTGTCCCCATCCAGCTAACTGTAAGCTTCTCGAAGGCAAGGGTCTGTGTCTGTTTCCCTACATTTAGAATGGTCACTGGCAAATACATGGAGACCATCAGTCAGCCTTTGCTGCATTGCTGAATCTGTGTCAGACTTGAATTAGTTACCTGAGTGGCCCCGGATCCATATAACCAGGGAGGAACAACACAGAGTGTTAAGGGGAAGGTTCCCCGTAGAAGCTGTTCTGGCGGAGGGAGTTCTGGGTCCATAGCAACAGGAAGCGCTGCCAGACTTCCTGTCTGCCCAGGAGGGAAGAATGGATTGGACAGCGTATGCTCCCACACCCTAACCCCAGCTCCTCCTCCTGTCGCTCCCAGCTGTCCATGCTCTTCACAGAGGAGTGTGACAAGGTCCGTGATCTGATGCACGTGCACTCCTTCAGCTATGACTTCCACCTGCGCCTCGTGCACCAGCATGTGCTCGGTGCCCACCTGGTGCTGCGCCATGGCTACCACCTCACCACCTTCCTGCAGCATTTCCTGGCCCACCACCCTGATGGGCCCCACTTCGGCCGCAATCACATTTACCAAGGTCAGTGCCCAAGGGCAAGCCAGTGAGGCTAAAATTGGGCAACCACATGGTCAGGCCTGGCCTGGTAAGACCATGAATTGCTCATTTACTTTGTACCATGTCCATTCTTTCGGCCTTGTCTTTTTTAAGTTTTTCACAGCTGGTTTCACTCCAGAATGAAGGCCCTGTGTCCGGAGTTACCCTGCCCTCTCTTCTGGGCATTTTATTCCATCTCAACAACATTCCACAGGACCTTGGGAGCTCCCCAAGGAAGCAAAACCTTAGTATTCCCATCCTCTGGCCTCCTCCCCCACCTGCCCAGCTTGCTTATTCCAGACTTAGTGTCTCTTTTTCCTGTAACTTGCCCCATAGGGACATTGGAGCTCCCCACCCCACTCATTGCTGCCCACCAGCTGTACAACTATGTGGCCGACCATGCCAGCTCTTACCACATGAAGCCGCTGCGAATGGCCCGACCCGGTGGCCCAGAACATAACGAATATGCCCTGGTGTCAGCATGGCACAGGTAAAGCTAGGAGGCAGCTTTCAGCACATATCTGGTAGGGCTGAGGTTGGGGCCACAGTTGGAGTAGGAAGATATGTTTTCTTGAGTACAAGGGTTGGGACTGGTTTCATTAGAGCCTCGGAATTGACATCTCCCCACCCCAACTACGAAGCTCTGGCTCCTATCTGGACTCTGAGGGACTTCGCCATCAGGATGACTTTGATGTGTCTCTGCTTGTCTGTCACTCTGCTGCACCCTTTGAGGAACAAGGAGAAGCTGAGCGACATGTTCTGAGGTCAGATCTCTTATTTCAAATGTACCCATTTCTCAGATTGCCGTCTGCTCCTATCCAGAAGTCTGTGGCTGTGACGCTTTCCCACTCTCCTGCCCCTTCCCTTCCCTTCCCTTCCCTTCCCTTCCCTAGGCTTCAGTTCTTCGTGGTGCTCACCAGCCAACGAGAACTCTTCCCAAGACTCACTGCTGACATGCGCAGATTCCGGAAACCATCCAGGCTTCCCCCTGAGCCAGAGGCTCCTGGGAGCTTGGTTGGTAGCCCTGGGGAGGCATCAGGGATTATGCTGACCCCAGGGCCAGCTCCTCTGTTCCCGCCACTGGCCACAGAAGTGGGTATGGCCCGGGCACGTCTGGCTCAGCTGGTTAGGTTGGCTGGTGGGCATTGCCGGCGGGATACCCTCTGGAAGCGCCTATTCTTGCTGGAGCCAGCAGGGCCTGACCGGCTAAGACTAGGGGGGCGCCTGGCCCTGGCAGAGCTGGAGGAGCTCCTGGAGGCAGTCCACGCCAAGTCCATTGCGGACATTGACCCCCAGCTGGTAAGAGACCTGTCTCCACAAGGGCCAGCGTCACTTTCAGCATCCCATAGGTGACTCGGTGGGAGGGAAGGAATCTTGGGTGACTCTGGAGTGGTAGGCTCAGGGCTGTGACCCCTCCCTAGGACTGCTTCCTGTCCATGACGGTCTCCTGGTACCAGAGCCTCATCAAGGTTCTCCTGAGTCGATTCCCCCAAAGCTGCCGCCATTTTCAGAGCCCGGACATGGGAACCCAGTACCTGGTGAGTCCTGTTGTCCTCACTCTATAGAGAAAAGCTGCAGAAAACCTCGTCTGACATTACAGATCATTCAGGGAGCCCAGGCTTAGCAAACAAGCTCTGCCTTGTGTTGTTGTCTTGCTGGAGTTGGACCACACTGATAACCTTTAAAACCTCTGAGCAGTGGGTAGTGAGCCTGAGTGCATAATCACTGGCAAGTGACATGCCTTGGCTTGAGGTCCCAGACACCAAGTGTGGCACTCGGCCCACTGAAACACAGGTGCTCACCCTCCACCACTATCTCGGGATATGCGTCTCAGCAGTATCCCAGAAGGTGTGTGCACGCTGGTGTGAAGGCACAGCTGTGAAGCACAGGAAGTGAGAAAGTGACAGTGACGAGTGTGTGCATGGGAACCAAGAGATGAGAAGATGGCGGCTGTGGTCAGGAAGACCGCGAATGAGAGGAGGAGGGCGGGCCTGGAGCAAGATTTGGCTCTGCTATACCACAGGTCATCCAGAGAAGCCAGGGCTGCAGTGGGGCAGGCAGAAGGGCGTCTGGGGCACCAATGATGGGAGCGCTGAAGCTGGAGTGGGACAGAGGGAGGGTGGTGAGTTCTTGGGGCAAGTTGAATCTGTCATCCAGGAGGTGTGTGGACACGGGGAGAGAGGGCGGAGGGGGGGGGAAGAGAGAGAGAGAGAGAGAGAGAGAGAGAGAGGCCACAGCCACATTAGTAGGTGGTACAGAAGCCCCAAAGAAAAATCACCTAGAGCTGAGCGCTAGGAACAGCCGACGTCAAGACGCAGCAGGAGACCTGGAACTGCTGGAGGGTTGTGCCGGGTGTCTAGAACTGCCCTTCCCTGATGGCTTCCCTGCCATGTCCTCTAGAAGATCCTGACAGGGCTCTGACAGGCAGGGTTGAGGCCCAGTGTGGCAATACCATCCTGAGTGACCCAGGCTCACAGATAGGCTCAGGCCTGTGACAAAAGGAACCTCACCCTCCTGCCTCTGCAAGAAGCCCTGCAGAGGGTTCACACCCACTGGAGAGACAAGCCTCGCCCCCTCTTCTTTTCTGTGTGTTGCTTCAGGTTGTGCTGAATCAGAAGTTCACCGACTGTTTTGTGTTAGTGTTTCTGGATTCACACTTGGGAAAGACGGTAAGAACAAAGGGCAAGGGACGTCACGGAAGCTGTACCCCAAGTACTCGAGTCAGCCCTCTAAGAGTAGGCTCCCGCCTTCTGCAGCTAGCTCTCTGTCCTCCCCACGCGCCTCTCACCACTGTGCCTCTGTCTTGTTACCCACAGTCTCTGACGGTGGTTTTCCGAGAACCCTTCCCGGTGCAGCCCCAGGACAGTGAGAGCCCCCCAGCCCAGCTGGTCTCTACCTATCACCACTTGGAATCTGTCATCAACACAGCCTGTTTCACCCTCTGGACCCGCCTCCTCTGAGAAAGTGGACTACTGACTTCATTGGTTGAACTGTGGATCTATAAGTGTGCCATTTGAGGCACGACAGACCAGCATTTATGAACCCTGAGTCCTCAGACACAGTGACAGCAAGGAATGTGACTGTGTCTGGGGCACTGCTGCTATAGTCTGGCAACAGGGACCACCCTCCTTCCTGCCCAGCTGGTGGGGCCCCAGGGAGCTTCACGTGAACTGGCAAGCACTCACCTCTTAGAGCTCCTTACTCAGAGTTTGTCACTGTGTGCAACCTGCATCCTTGGCCCTCTGGTCTTTGCTCTCACTTGGCCATCACTGTTGAACATTACTCTTGCGATAAGACACTGGCTCTAATCTTGGCCCTGCCTCTCAGGCACCTGTGACCAGAGTTTACCTCCCACCCCCACTGGACCTTTGGTTCCTTGTCTGTAGATAAGGAGGGCCGAGAAGCTCTGTGTATACACAGCAACCCTGGCACCGACTGGAGGATTTGAGCTTGAGCTATGTGTCCCTTCTCAGTAGGAGGGAATTAACCCAGAGACATTGAAGCATTCGACACTGTGTGTCTCCCGCCCCTATAATATACACATGAAAATGACCAGTGCGTCTTTAATTCAGAGGAGCCTCAGGACCCTCACCTGCTGCCCCAGGGCAGCATGCAGGTGCCTGTCAAATCCTACTGGCCGCTCCGTGGGTGGCCCCGTCTGTCCCAGTATGAGCGTAGCCAGCTCAGACCCTCCACCGTGTCTCCTGCAATGAAAGAGAGGTAATGCCATCTCGACCCATAAGGAAAGGACAGCCCCCGTCCAACATCCATCCCTCCAATGACCCCTTCCCCAAGCTACCAGGAGCCTCACCTTGAGGCCGATACTCGCAGCCCACAAATCCTTGGTAACCTTCATCTTCTAGCAGCTGGAACAGGTAAGAAAAGTCCAGCTCTCCTGAGCTGCCTGGCTCCCCTCGGTCTGGGACCTGTGCCACCTGCACATGCCCTGGGAACAGATGACGAGGGACAAGGGATGAGAAAGGAAGCAATCATAAGAAACAGCATCAGGCCAGGAGGGAGCTTGGTAGGGGGAGCCCTCACCAACAATGGGCAGGAACTTCCTGATATTTCCTGTCAGATTCCCATCCATGATCTGCCAGTGGAACACGTCCTGGGGAAGAGGATGTCAAACCCTCAGGCGTCTGCCACAGCTCTCCCCAGACTGGAAGATGGGGCCTGGGGAAGCACATGTCTTCCACTCACCATTTGCAACTGAAGATTGGGTCTCCCAACCTTCTGCAAGATGGCTGCCGCTGTGGGGGAAAGCCAGGAAGAAAGCCATGAGGCTTTGGAACGTGTGAATTAAAGAATAGGGGGTGGCACAGGACTAGAGTCCTACCCTGCTGGGGTGTATCCAGGAAGTACTGGGGGTCCGTAATTCGGGTGTTGATGGGCTCCAGCAGTCCCACGAGGTTCTCCTAGAACCATGTTGGAGACTGTCAAGGATCACTGGTAACCTCGTCTGTTCCTCTGACCTGTGCTCTTGCTCAGCTTTGTACCTCCCCCACTGTGCCCAGTCCCTACCGTGTACCCCCTTACTCTCTCACCTGAGCCAAAACCCCGGCCGCATGCCTCAGGTTCTCCAGAAACACTGTCTCCATCTCCGCCTTGACTGCCGCGCGGTCAGCCCCGGGGGGGACTCGGCCAGCCATCAGGTGGATCCTGTAGAGAAGGTTGTGGGGAGGGCTCATGCCCTCAAGTCCCTGTGTATCTTCTGGGTGCTCTCCGAGTGTACCAGCCTCCCCCATCACCCAGGTCTTCAGACATCCACAGCCTCCACAGCTGCGTGTCAGCCCACGTCCTCTTCCAGTCAGGCCATGGGGCCTCTGCCAATCTCTAGTTCCCTCCTGGAGTCTTAACCTCGTCTTTCATTGTTCTGCGCAGCTCATAACATGCCTAAGGCTCACTTCTCACTTTTTTTTTTTCCACATTTTTAAAAGTTATCTGTGTACGAGTGTCTTGCTTGCATGTATCTGTGTGTACCATGTGTGTGCCTGGTGCTCTTGGGGATCAGAAGGTGTTGGCTACACCGCCACTTGATTGTGAGCTGCCATGTGGGTACTGGCAACCCAGCCCAGGTCCTCTGCAAGAGAACAAGTGCTCTTAACTGCTGAGCCATCTCTTCAGCCCGGAGGCTTACCTTTTAAAGAGGATTTTAACTCTTGCCCCTTTTAGACAGTCCTTGTTGCTTAACCCTGCTTCACATCGTAGCCTCCTCCCAAATGCTTTCTGTCCCTACTGTTGACTGATAATGAGCCTCTTGCCACCATTTGCTTCCCAGCACCTCTTGACCTCTGGGGTTTGACATTTGGGGCTCCTCATCTCAACAACATCCAAATTCTCACAGGCCCTGCAGGCGTTCAGGCCCTTGGAACTTAGTGTTCACCACCTCCAGTCTCATTAACTGAACTGGGCACAACTGTCCTCTGGCAGGGACAGCCTCCTTGCCGGTAGAGTGGACCTCTCCCTATAAAGCGGATGTGTGGGCCTGCTAGTTTCATTACCTGCATCGCTATCTGCAAACCACGCTGCCCCCTATCCTCACCCCCAGACTCCAGCTTTCTCATCCTTGTTAAGCTCCCTCATCAGACCCCAGCACCCAGCATGGGGTCCTGGTGTGAGGTGAGCCCGAAAGCCTGGTATATAGGGTGACACACGTGAAATACAAAAAGCAGTCTGCAAAGGCCCTAGCCCACAGACGCGGGGCTTCTCCCGACCAGGCCCCGAGGTTAAGGGAGAGCAGGGCAGGGTACCTGGGGCAGCCCAGAGCCTTGGCATACAGCACAGCCTGCTCCAGCCCCTCTCGGAAGGCCGCCTGTCTCCCGGGGACGGCCCCCAGCCCCATCTCCCCCTTGTCTTGGTCTCCTGCAGAGAGAACCAGCGTTAGTACGGGCTTTGCTCCTTGCAGCCCGGCCACTCCCCGCCCCCGTGCGCACCCCGCGGCGTGTTGATGAGCACCAGCCTTAGCCCCGCGGCCCGTGCAGCACTCGCCAGCGCCTGGGGCGGCTCGGCGTACGGCCAGGCCACCTCGGCCGCCTCGAAGCCCGCACGGCCCGCGGCCTGCAGCCGCTCGGGGAGCCCGGGGAACTCCGGGAACAGCCATGAAACGTTGGCCGAGAAGCGCAGCGGAGCCATGAGGGCGGAAGGCGGCGGCCTCGGGTCAGGAAGCTGGGGTAACCGGCGAAGGGCGGAGCCAGGCCGCCCTAGCGGCGACCGCACTGGAAGCCAAAGTCCCAGTCCAGTTCAAACAAAGGGAGGTGGACGTCTGAACAAATCGCCTGGTTGAAGAAAAGAATGTAGCTTTTCGCTAAATAACGCTCGAAAGTTGTGAGCAAATAGCTTTATTTGAGTCAGAGTCTCACTATGTCACATATGCTGGCCCAGGTCTCCCACCGTCATCCTCCTGCCTCAGCCTCCTTCTATGGGATTACAGGCCTACCTCCACCACACTCGGATCTTTATACCAGCAGTCCTCACACCGCCAACCCTTTGGTTTTCCCTTATAGACTAAACACTCAGTGAGCAATTTCTTTTTCTGAGAAAATTCGGATCATGTTGTATATAGTTTTATAGCCTATCTTTTTCCAAACGACAGTCTATTAACATTCCCGTGTTTTTCCATACTCTTCAAAGTTGTGCCAATCGCTGCTTGTTGTTGCACTGCACACTTAGACAACCCATAATTATCTTCATGTCGTTGTGGATGGTGCGTGTGTGTGTGTGTGTGTGTGTGTGTGTGTGTGCACTGTAGGAGCGCTAAAGTGCCTCTGGGTCCTCATCTTATTTTTAAGATTCCCTTTATAACGATGTCCACCACAGAGCTTGCCAGTCCTAGGTGTCTGTCCATAAGAGAAACAGCTATACCAGGGTAAGGGTGGTAAGCAACTGGGAGTGAGGCAGTCTCCGCCTCCGCTGATTGGGTCACGGGAGGATATCCAAGGGCAGCCAACCTGGGCCAATCAAGATTCCCTTATCTGGATTTGGGTTTGCCAGATGACTGGGTATGTGGAAACTTAAAATAAAACCTTAAATTTTTTTTTTTTTTAAGTGGAACAAAGGTAGAGCTCAGAAGAACAAAACCGAGTCCTTACGTAAAAGCATCGGGAAAACCTGCTGTCCCGGTGTGGCTGCTCCACAGCTGGGCGCTTTCCCTGGCTGGGATGCTACTGTACCTGCAAAGCCTCCTGTGTTTCTTGAAACAATTTGAACAAATTTCCTTTCATCCACAGAAACCCGACTTACTTGCCACATAGAATTATATAGTTCATAAGTGGAAACAGGCTTTTGTTTGTTTATTTTGTTTTTTTCAAGACGGTTTCTCTGTAGCTTTGGAGCCTGTTCTGGAACTCGCTCTGTAAACCAGGCTGGCCTCAAACTCACAGAGATCCACCTGTCTCTGCCTCCCGAGTGCTGGGATTGAAGGCATGTGCAACCACTGCCCTGCAATCTTTTTTAAATTTTATTTTATGTGCATGGTTGTTTTGCCTACTTATATGTCTGTGCAGTACATTCATGCAGTACCAACAGAAGCCAGAAGAGGGCATCGGATCTCCTGGAATTAGCTGCTAAGTAGGTGCTGGGAACTAGACTTGGGTCCCATGGAACTGCACATCTTCTGCAACGACCCTTAAATTCTTGTTTTGTTTTTGTATTATGGAAAAACGTCACCAACCATTTAGCTGTACAAGAACATACAGTAACTAGCAAACCTTTAGTGGTACCAACAGCCCTCCCTTTAAAATGGTTAACTGAGAAACCAATATGGGTTAAACAGTGGCCTCTAGCTGAAGATAAATTGCAGGCTTTGGAACAGCTGGTACAAGAGCAACTAGATGCTCACCATATTGAAGAATCAACCAGCCCTTGGAATTCTCCTGTGTTTGTTGTTAAAAAAAAAAAGAAATCTGGTAAATGGAGAATGGTGACAGATCTAAGAGCTGTCAACAAGGTAATTCAACCTATGGGTCCGCTACAATCTGGAATTCCTTTGCCTTCTTTATTACCAAAAGGATGGCCTCTTATAGTTATTGATTTGAAAGATTTTTTTTCACTATACCTTTACAAGAGAAGGATAGAGAAAAATTTGCCTTCACAGTGCCTACTTATAGTAATTCTCAGCCTACTCGGAGATATCAATGGACTATCCTCCCACAGGGGATGCTCAGTAGTCCCACACTGTGCCAATATTTTGTAAGTCAGCCATTGGAAATAATTCGTAAGCAATTTCCTAAGTCTATAATTTACCATTACATGGATTAAATTTTGTTATCTGATTCAAATACAGATACTTTAGAAAGGATGTTTGAAGAAGTAAAGAAAATCTTGCCTAAATGGGGATTACAAGTTGCTCCTGAAAAGATTCAAAGAGGAGATTCTGTTAATTACCTAGGTTACAGAATGGGTTTACAAAGAATTAGAACACAAAAGGCACAAATTAGGAGAGACTGGTTTCAGACTCTTAATGACTTTCAAAGATTGTTAGGAGACATTTCCAGTCTATGACCAACTGTTGGGCTAACAACTGATCTAATAGTTTATTTAAATAAAACCTTAGATGGTGATAAAGGTTTGAATAGTCCCAGAGAATTAACAGTAGAAGCAGAAAAGGAACTGACAATGGTTGAGGAAAAATTACAGGAGGCACATGTGGATAGGGTGAACCCAAATCTTAGTTGTATCCTAGTCATATTGCCTTCCAGAATTTCTCCTACAGGAATTTTAATGCAGAGGGAAGATATTATTTTAGAATGGATCTTTATACCACATTAACCAAGTTAAAAATTAAAAACTTATGTGGAAAAAGTCTCTGAATTAATTATAAAAGGTAAACTGAGACTTCGTCAACTAGCAGGTATAGACCCAACAGAAATTACAGTGCCTTTTACCACTGATGAAATAAAAAAGTTATGGGAAGACAATGAACCATGGCAAAGAGCTTGTGCTAATTTTTTGGGAGAAATTAATAGCAACTATCCCAAAAGTGATAGACTTATCCTTATAAAGAGAACTTCTTGGATTCTTCCTCGAATTGTACGTGATGCACCAATAACTAGAGCCCATACTTTTTATACTGATGCAAATAAATCAGAGAAGGCAGGTTACAAATCAGAAGAATTGAGTAAGGTGGAACAAAGCCCTTATAGTTCTGTCCAGAAGGCAGAATTATATGCTATTCTTATGGTACTAAGGGATTTTAAAGAACCTCTTAATATAGTGACTGGTTCACAATAGGCAGAAAGAGTTATCTTACAAATTGAAACTGCTGAATTTATTCCAGATGATACAGAATTGACTTCATTGTTTATCTAGGTACAAGACATAATCAGGAATAGGCTTTGTCCTATATACATAAGACACATCTAATCCCAAAAGGGTCTGCCAGGTCCTCTAGCACAAGGTAATGCAGAAATCCATCAATTATTGATTGGAAACATGTTGCAGGCCTCAGAATTTCATAAAAAACATCACATCAATAGCAAAGGTTTAAAGAAAGTTTTCTATTACATGGCAACAAGCTAAGGAGATTATAAAGAGATGCCCTACTTGCTCTTTCTATAATCAAACACCATTGCTGCAGGAAGTAACCCAAAGGGTACTCAAAGGAATGAAATCTGGCAGATGGATGTGTTCCACTTTACAGAATTTGGTAAATTAAAATATGTACACCTCACCATAGACACATATTCAGGTTTTCAATGGGCAACTGCCTTGAACTCAGAAAAGGCTGATTCAGTAATCACACATTTATTAGAAGTTATGGCCATCATGGGTATACCTGTGCAAATAAAGACAGACAATGGTCCAGCATATGTATCTAAGAAAATGAAATGCTTTTTTGCATATTATAATATAAAGCACATTTCAGGTATACCAAATAATCCTACAGGTCAGGCAGCTATAGAAAGATCAAATCGTACCATAAAGGATATGCTGAACAAACAGAAAGGGATGGAAAATACCCCCAGAATATGTTGCATAATGCTTTATTAACCTTGAATTTTCTTAATGCTAATGAGAAAGGGACTACAGCAGCAGATAATGGAAAAAAACTTCTGAGTTGAATCAAACAGTATATTTCAAGAATATGTTGGCCTCACAATGGAAACAAGGAGATGTACTCTGTTGGGGAAGGGGTTTTGTTCTTGTTTCCACAAGAGAAGAAAAATTATGGATACCATCAAAATTAATAAAGATTCGCTTTAAAAAAAAAAGGAGAAACCTCTTGAAAAAGAGAAATGATACCACATCCACAACAGTGACAATCATACAGGTGGTAAGTAAAGATCATAAGGGTTAGGGCAGGGTTCTGCTCTTATCTTTGCAGGAAAATACACATCATCAAAAATTCAAGAGACCCTGGATGTTTGCATGCTGACAGAAGAAAAAAATAACTATCCACTAAGGAGCATCTAGAAAACAGAATATGGTTTATGAATCCAGGTATGGGTTGCACTTACATTTTCACACACACACACACACACACACACACACACACACACATTAATATATTCAGCTGGTTTTGGAGTTGGACAATGGCTCTGTACTTCTCTAAATCCAAGCGTGTTGTTAAAAGGAACAATCAGAGTTTCTGTCTTATATTGGGAGCCATCTGGTATGGGACAGAAGAAAGACTTTAGGAAAAATTTTTACGTTCTCCATGCCTTTTTTGTCTGTATCGCATTCTTCATTGAATGTTTGTATATATGAATGATGTTTAAGTTTTTCAAGATGAACAATAGATTTTCCTATAGTAAAAAAGATCCTTTTCCTGCAGTAATCTTTGAAGTTTCCAGGAAGAAGGTGGAGCCCCACAGCAACCACTCTTCCTTGTTGAGATGACGTCGTGATGCAGACAGCGCTACTATAAGACCGCTTCTTTATTTGAGCAACAGCTGCTGAAATGGTGCACCTTCTCATGACATTCTGGCCAGAACTCCAAATAAGAACTTTGAAAAAAAAAAAAAACCTATCAACTGCTCGGAAATTGTTTGCAACTATACTAGACAGTAAGTTTGAAACTTAACCATCACTTTAATTTTGCAGGATCCCATCAAGAGAATATTGCCCCATGACAGCGGGAAATGATTCTAGAAGATGACGCCCCCATCCCCCAAAAGTTTGTCCATAGGGTTGGGAACACTGTTTAGAGGTTATTGATTATTATTTGTATTAGATAGAGGGTTGGGGTGAAACTATGTTTGTTTAAAAAAGGGGGGGAATAGTAATAGTGGGTAACAGAGTGAATACTTGTGAGCTATTATTTATGGATAATTTACATTGGTATAGTTTTTGTATATTGATACAAGTTCAAATTTTATTTGTTACTTTTGTTTATTTGTACACCTATACAAAGTTATTTTGTCAGATTGTGTGTATAGGTATGTTATTATCTCTGTTTAAGACATTTTGTATATTGATACAACTTTTAGGATATATTTTCTTTTTTTTTTGAGACAGGATTTCTCTGTAGCTTTGGAGCCTGTCCTGAAACTAGCTCTTGTAGCCCAGGCTGACCTTGAACTCACAGAGATCCTCCTGCCTCTGCCTCCTGAGTGCTGGGATTAAAGGCGTATGCCACCACCACCCAACTAGGATATATTTTCATATTACATTATATATTACTCCTACCTCTGATCAAGATACTTATATATTGTTTACATTTTGAGGTCATTGTCCTCATTTTTTGCACATTTATTTACAGGTTATTTAATATTCTGACCTGAAGTTTTAGTCTTTAAGTTATACAGGTATTAAATATTACAGGTCGATAGTTGTTCATATTTGTTGTACATACAGTCAGATCAATTAGGTTCTTTAGATCCATAGAGATTGTATTCTGTCTAAATAGGTAATCTTCAACCACTTCAAGGATCTGTGGAACATGGCATTTAAATAACTTAGGGTTTTGTTGACATGAGACATGATTGCTCCTGGCAGCACTGATCTATTCCTGAGAGAATGTTGAGCACTGAAGACACTTCACTTGGAGCCTGTTTTCTTCTTGGCAAAAACTGGCCTTTGGGCAAAGAAATGCCCATGCCTCAACCACTGACAAGATATAGTATCTTAAAATGGATAAACAGGACTGTCAAATCTTGCCAAGACAGGGTAAGACAGTTTTGAAAAATTTTCTCGCCTTTGAAAATGGTCTGTCAGTTATTCTGGGCCTTAGCCAAAGTTGGTTGCTTCAATGTTGCAAATGAGACTTTGGGTGATTGCCTAGGTAGCCAGTTGTCTCTGTCACATATTGCTAGCTTTGGAAGCTACTTGTTTGTACTTCCTGCCTGCTCAAGTAATATTATCTCCCTTCTCAGGCCTTCAATAGGGTTGAAGATTAGATAGTCGTAGTTACTGTCCTCTTATTATCTAGCCAAGCCATTTCCAATACAAGACTTAGATTCCTTAGAATAGAATGTTTATTAAAACATTTAGCATATGTTCCTTGCTTAGTATTGTTTATGCTGATTGTAATTCTAATCTTTTACTTGATATCTGTTCCTCATGTATATTGTTTTGTATCCGGTTTGGAAGTCTCTTACTTAAACAAAAGGGGGAGGTGCTGCGGGAGCTCCTTCTGCTCCTTCAGCCAATAGCTTTTAAGATACCAGCCCACTTGGGCATGGTTTCTGCTGCTTTAAAAAGCAGCCGTAGCTCTGCTCTCTCTCTCTCTCTCTCTCTCTCTCTCTCTCTCTCTCTCTCTCTCTCTCTCTCTCTTCCTCCCTCCCTCCCTCCCTCCCTCCCTCCCTCCCTCCCTCCCTCCCTCCCTCTCTTTCTCTATCTCTCTTCCAGCTCTGCTTCAGGCTACTACACTCTGTTCCTGGTCGTACAGAGGGCTGTTGTCTAAGTTTTCCCTTTAAATAAATAACTCTTTTATTAATCATAATTCCAAACTGGTGTGGGATTGTTTTGTGACTTACACCTTCATGTTTATTATGTATACAGTGTTCTGCCTGCATATGTCCCTGTCGGCCAGAAGAGGGCGCCAGATCTCATTACAGATGGTTGTGAGCCACCATGTGGTTGCTGGGAATTAAACTCAGGACCTCTGGAAGAGCAGGCAGTGCTCTTAACCCCTGAACCATCTCTCCAGTCCCCCACCCAAAATCTTGATAGCTGTGTGAGACTGGCACAGGGGACACTGTAAGTTCAAAGCCAACCTGAACAACATAGCAAAACCTTGTCTGAGAGAAAGGAAGGAGTTTTAAAACCTAAATTTATACCACACACCCCCATTAGTAGAACTCATCTTAGCCTCCTTTCTGAGAGTTCCAAGTGCACCCAGCTAGCTCCCACTGTTCTGCTCAGCCTCATCGCAAGTCCAGCCCACACAGACACCGGTCCAATCTCATCCCACCCTTGAGCCACGTGCTTGGAGGTTCCACTCCTACAGCTCTGTCTCAAGGACAGATCCACCAGCTCACCTGACTTTGCCCATTTGCCACTGAATTTTCTCTTGGACCTTTGGCTTGTTCTGGAATGTGTTTCTTGGCTAGAGTCCGATAAGGATGTGGCCTCTTAACTAAGTTTAGCTTTTCAGTCAATCAGCGGGTTTACAATCCAGAGTGACATCGAAGGAAAGAAATTCCTTTATGAACGCTTCACTGTAGATCCCTTCTCACCTGTACCAAGGTAATTCTATTTGAATCCTAATAACACCACTCCATCCCAAGTTCCAAATCAGGGACAAAATTCTCGGACCCACAGTGATCCGCAGCCGCTTTCATATTACTTTATGGTGGCCGAGAGACTGAGTTAGGTGGACATAACTCCCTTTTCCTCCCAGTTCCCTTATGGCTTTCACGGAAATAAATACATAAGGAGCACCATGACTGTGAAAAGCATCTTCCCTTTTATTCTGTGCTAGGGATTGAACCCAGCCGACAGTACATGGAGCACATGCTGTTTCACTGAAACTGTACCCCAGCCTATAAATTATTTTCTTCACTCATAACTCGACCATCTATAGTTTTTAGCACTCTGCGACATGGGGATCGGACTAAATTATTAGTTCAAGTCACAACTGTGTTTAACTTTTACCCAGAGAAGCTGCATGGGAGTGGTGTTATTGCAGTATCAGCAACCAGTAAATATTAATGATTGACAACTAACACTTGAGAGTAGAGTTCAGAGTTCAGGGTCTCATCTGGTCAAATGATAGAGCCCACCGGTGTGGACTTGAGACAGTCACAAGCCTGTGTACCATGCAGATCAAACCCACAGTGAAGTTCCACTCACTACCGTCCAGACTGGCGAGAATGAGAATGAAAGGCAGACAGCCGGAGCGCTTCCGAGCTGTTGGTGGGAATGTGAATCATTCTAACTACTTTGGAAAACAATTTGGCGCGGACTCTTACGGCCGAGACGCCCTTGCTCCAACAGTCCCTCTTCCAGGTGTGTTCTCCGAAGAAGCGTTTGCCCCAGTGTGGCAGGAGCGAGCCCCGTGATGTTCATAGCAGCACAGTTTACACAGCAAAAGGATGAAACGAGCCAAACGTCCATGGAGACACATGCAGAGGATTTGTAGCACGGTCCCACAGGGTTGCACAGAGAGGGAAAGACAAAACTGGCGGTTCTGATGAAATACTGAGTTTGCTCTTGTACTGGAGCAACGTGAAGTTTGGTGGAGCTGAAGCTGAAGCTGACTCAAACTGAAAACATCAACGTGATGGTATAAAAGTCTCAGAAACAAGTCGGGGGGTGGTGGTGGCGCATGCCTTTAATCCCAACACTCAGGAGGCAGAGACAGGCGGATCTCTGTGAGTTCGAGGCCAGACTGGTCCACAAAGCAAGTTCCAGGACAGGCTCCAAAGCTACAGAGAAACCCTGTCTCCAGGGGAGGGGGAACTCAGAAACTTAATTTTTAAGAGAAATATGCACAGTACACTTCCAGTTTTATTCTTTAAACATTTGATTTATGTGTCTGTGTCAGTGTGTGGGTGTGTGCATGATATGAGTGTGGGTGTGTGCATGTGAGTGTGGGTGTGTGCATGTGAGTGTGGGTGTGTGCATGTAAGTGTGGATGTGTGCATGTGGGGGAGTGTGCATGAGTGTGGATGTGTGCATGTGGGGGGTGTGCATGAGTATGGATGTGTATATGTGTGTGGGTGTGTGGGTGTGCATGTGAGTGTGGGTGTGTGTGCATGTAGGTGTGAGTGTGTTCATGTGAATGTAGGTGTGTGAGATGGGTGTGTGCATGTAAGTGTGAGGGTGTGCATGTGAGTGTGGGTATGTGCATGTGAGTGTGGGTGTGTGAGTGTGGATATGTGCATGTGAGTGTGTGCCTGTAAGTGTAGGTGTGTACATGTAAGTGTGGGTGCCTGTATTGTCTGATTCCCTGGAACAGGACATGAGTGGTGGGAACCAAACTTGAGTCCCTTCTTCTATGGTGGGGTTGAACTTTGGTCACCGGGTTAGTGCAGCAGCACCTTCCCCACTAAGCTGTCTCACCAGCCCTACTTCCATTTATACAAGGCAAGGGGAAACTGTATCACATGAAGAGATACAAACATTTCTGAGGTAC
The DNA here is from genome assembly GCF_903992535.2 of Arvicola amphibius. Lineage (NCBI taxonomy): Eukaryota > Metazoa > Chordata > Mammalia > Rodentia > Cricetidae > Arvicola > Arvicola amphibius. Next base: position 32,269,104 of record NC_052052.2, read on the forward strand.
AAAAGCAGCATGATTGTGCTGGGAGGGAAGGGAAACAGAAGCTATTGGAGACCGGGGCAGTCCTTATCATTCCTTCCCTAAGACTGGGACCATGTGTGCTAATTATATCATGCTTCTTTATCATTTACATATGTTTTATAGGCACTCATTTTGTGTATCAGGTTCATGTTTAATAAAAACAGAACTTTCAAACCTTCTGCATGCGTGCCTACCACCTGCTAGCACGTTCTGTGTTAACATTTTCATTGTGGAATCATCAGAATCTCAAGGTTTTGCTACAATCTCGGCTTCCTTGCATCATTTGTGGTTTGGGCTGTGATTGTGATTTTTGAGATTGTCACTGCTCAGTATGGTGGCCTTTCATGGGTACTATCTGCTCGGATGCTGTAGTAAGCATCCTACAGCATGGCCCTGGTGATCTATGCCTGCTGGTGTCCAGATGTCTGGATACCCCTTTTCCCTTGAATATGTGACTCACTTGCAAAAAATTAGACAGTGAAAGACACCTCAGAGAATGACTTATAAAAAAAAATCTGGCTTCTTTCTTGGGTATCGTGCTCACCTACTCTTGGGAATATACCCTGTTGTGAAGTGCCCTGCAGAAAAACCTGCGTGGTAGAAACTCTGAGGTCTGTGGTTAGTGTAACACAATGTGTCACTCTTACCCCTTCACATATTGAAGTTCTGTGTCAGGCAGACATTTTATCATTGTGACAAACCTCTGAGAAAAACAATAGAAAGGGGATAAAATTTATTTAGTCTTATGGCTTCAAAAGTTTCAATGCAAAATTAACCGAACTCGTTGCTTTGGGCTTTGGGCTTTGGACTAGAGACGACAAGGTAGGCTAGCCTACCAGCAGGAGCACAGCACAGCCTACCAGCCGGAGCACAGCGCAGAACAAAGACTGCTCACCTCACAGAAGGCAGAAGAGGAAGGGAAAGGTGTGTGTGCAACGCACACCCTTAATCCCAGCACTTGGGAGACAGAGACAGATGGATCTCTGGATTCGAGGCCAGCCTGGTCTACAAAGTGAGTTCCAGGACAGCCAGAACCACAGAGAAACCCTGTCTCAAAACAAATACGTGAAGGAGTCAGGCTTCATGTATCATTCAAACCCACAGCCCAACAGCCTGCTTCCTTTAGTGAGGTCCCACCTCTCACAGTTTATACTCGAGTTTAGAATCCATTTTTGGATTAAACCTCATGACCTAATCATCTCTGGAAATTCTCTGGAAGACACGCCAGGTGCGTGTTTTCCTACTGACCTCTGTATCTCTCAGTATGATGAAGCTGATAACTAACATTAACTATTACAAGCTCGTGCTTCCTACGCGACAGTATTGAGAACTGGGGCCCTTGGGAGATAATTAGATGTAGATAAGATTGTGAAAGCAAGATTCCGATTCTGTGACTGGGTCAGTGTCCTTATAAGAAGAGGTGCCGAGAGACCAGAGTGGTTTTCTCTTTGCACCAAGTGAGGCAGCCGTCTGCAAGGCAAAGAGAGTCTCTGACTTGCCAGACTGAGGAACTGTAAGAAATAAATACCTGTTGTCAAAGCCACAAAGCTATGCTAATTTAGTTCATCAGTCTGTGTTAGCTTTCCTTGCCTGAGCTAATCAATTTACAGAGAAAAAGGATGTCACTGTGGTAGCGCACACCTTTAATCTCAGCACTGGGGAGGTGGAGGCAGGCGGATCTCTGTGGGGTTGAAGCTAGCCTGGTCTACACAGAGACTTCCAGGCCAATCAGAACTACACAGTGAGACCCTGTCTCAAAAAATAACACACACACACACACACACACACACACACACACACACACACACGACTTATTTTGGCTCACCGTTTCAGAGGCTTTGGTCCATGATTGACTGTGCCTGATAGTTAGGGCTTGTGGTGAGCGCTCATGACAGAATGGAACTGCACAGCCAGCAAACAGAAGAGAGAGAGGAGGAGTTGGGGTCCTAAACTCCCCAATGTCTGAAGACCTCTCACAAGGCCCCACCTCTGAAAGACTCCCCTGCCTTCTAACAGCCAACCTGGTACTGAGTGTGTGCCGCATGGGCCTTTGGGAGACATAAAACGCAAATTCTAGGTACAGTCCAAAGTGATACACTGGCCCAAAGCTGGCCAGGGTCTAACGCTGACCAAGAGCCATACAGATGAGCAGAGAAGCAGTTCCTCCCCAGGGGCTGACAGCTGGAGTAGAACCCTGTAAGAGACACTGGTGGGAGACAGCCACTAAACCACACCTGGTTTCCTGACCCTGAGAACATCTTTGGCTCTGAGTTTGGAAATAACTTGTTAGCAGCAATTGCTAACTAATGGAGGAACTTGTTCTGGGACTAGTCCCTTTTTCTGGGGGACTGCTGTCTGTCACTTTCATCTTCTTTACAGCTGAAGACTTGAATAGTTGCCCCGTGAGTAGTCTCCTGACCCAGGCTGGACCAGTGTAGTATCTGTTATAGATGTAGGTTGCCCATCCAAAATCTGCTCCCTCCTTTTTCTTTCTTAGAAAAACCACACTTGTGGAGACAGTCAGCCCAGGAGACTAACACTAATGTCAGAGAGCAGAGGCAAAGCAAAGCAGAGAGAAGTACCGTCTGTCATTCAAAGCCTCTGCTAGGGAGTCAACCAGGCTACCTATATTGTTTTCTATTAACTCTTACCAAAAAAAAAAAAAAAAAAAAAAAAAAATCATTTCCCAGAGCTCACTTGATGTTTCCCCTCCCAGCCTCCAGCCCTGTGCACACTTCAATAAATATTTGAGTCTTTTGGTAAAAAGCAACATTGTCATGGTTTGAATGAGAATGGCCCTCAAAGGGTCACATATCTGAATACTTGGTCCCCAGTTGGTGAAAGAGTTTGGAACGGATGGGGAAGTGAAGCCTTGTTGGAGGTGTATCGCTGGGGACTGGCTTTGAGGCTTCAAAAGATTCGATCATTCCCAGTATCCTTCTCTCCACTCTCTCCTTGTGGGTCAAGCTGTGAGCTCTCAACTACTGTTCCAGTGCCTGCCGCCTGCCGCCTGCCGCCTGCTGCCTGCTGCCGCGCTCCTCACCATGGCGGTTATAGACTCACCCTCTGAAACTGTAAGCCCCAAATGAACGCTTTCTTCTCTATGCTGCCTGGTCATGGTGTCTTATGACAGCAATAAAAAATAAGCTAGACAATGTAAAGCTTCAACCTTGGTATACTGGAGTGTCACAGCTACGTCTTTGCACGAATCTGTGTAACTCCCATAACTAGCCGCGGAAGGCTGGGCGACCCAAGAGTGAGTGTCTCACAGGAGATCTTTGTCTTTCAAAGTCACAGACTGTGCCTGTGTTTGTAGTCCACTCTCCTCATTAAGCACTCTATTGTCGTGCCCCGTGCAAGAACATTCTCCTTCCTCTTCAACTTTCTTCTTCTGAGCTGTTAGTTTCCTATCATTTTATACAATATGCTGAAGTCAGAGCCAATCCATCCTGCTGCAGATTTCCACAGCCGGCCGTGTATTCCGTTAGAGCTGCCTCCGTTTAAGAATGTCCCCATTCAAGGGTTGCTCTGCTATTATTATTTTTTTTTTTTTTGAACCATTGAGCCTCACATTTCTAACTCTTCGGAATTTAACTTTCTGACTATACTCAATTTTCCCAGTAATAGTCCATATCACACAGATACATGACAGCTTGTAACAGCGTCGAAAAGGAGTGAAAATCTTGGGTAACATTTTTTTCTTGCCTAGCCTCCTATTGTCCCCAAGCACTTATACAGGAATATCCATGCTACAGCTACATTCGGGACTCTGTAGCTAAAATGTCAGCACATTTAAACAGAATAATCTCGCATGCACCATACATTGAATAATAGCATCATTATACAAAACAGAACTGAATCACTTTACAAAATTTGCACTTGCATAAGCAATTATCATATTCTCGGAAGAATATTACAGTATTTGCTATTCCACGTTACACGTGTTCTCCTTTCAAAGGGGGTTCCTGTAACTGGTCCTTTTTACCCTTTCTTTCTAACCTGTTACTGGGTGGCTGGATCGCATCCAGGAACCCTTCTTTCCCTCTCTTGCATATGCATACTTAATAACAAACAAAGGCTCTTGGCAGCCTAATGGAATGCTAACTAATTGTATGTCATCTTGCAAACTCTAAACTCAGCAGTACCTCCCATGCATGTGTGTTTTAAAAAGGATACAGGTATAATGTTTTGAAGTCAGTTTAGTTTTGTGTTTGCTGAGTGTTTTTGAGACAGGGTTTCTCTGTGTAGCCCAGACTGTGCTGGAATTCCCTCAGTAGACCAGCCTTGCCTTGAACTCAGAGATCTTCTGCCTCTGCCTCCTGAGTGCCGGGATTAAAGGGGCTTGCGCCAACATGCCTGGCTTGTTAGTCTTCTATTAAATTATTTTAATTTTATGTGTATGGATGTTTTGCCTGCTGGTATGACTGTGCACCACTTGCATGCCTGACTAGATTCCCTGTAACCAGACTACAGCCGGTTGTGGGCTGCCACACCCCTGTAACTAGACAACAGCCGGTTGTGAGCTGCCATGCCCCTGTAACTAGCCCACAGATGGCTGTGAGCAGCATCACATGAGTCGTCAAACCTGATCCCCTGGAAGAACAGCCAGTGCTCTTAGCCACTGAGCCACCTCTCCAGCTCTCTATCTTACATTCTGAGACAGTCTCTCAATAAACCTGTATCTCATAGATTCTGCTGGACTAACTGACTAGCAGGCCCCAGGGGTGTCCATCCCCCAAGCCCGGGACTATAGACACTCTGACTTTATATGGATGCTGGGGATTCAAGCTCACTTTACTGACTGAGCCAGCTCCTCCCACCCCCAGACACTTCCTTTTAAGTCAGGTCTTTGGTTATTGCTGGAGTCGGATAACTAACTGCACCACTCCACATTTTATTTTCATGGCTGGGGTGGAGAGTGTTTGCCTGGCACGTGTAAGACCCCGGGTTTGACTTCCAGCCTTTCAAAACAAAAACCTGGATTCCTTTTGTGGGAACTATTCCTTTGTAGTTTTTGTCTCCTCTTTAGTGGGATTCTTAGTGCGGCTCTAAACGATGAAGAATCTGAATATTTACGAGTCTTTGCTTGTTTTCGCTTTCTCTAACGCACCCCCCTTTGTTTCCTGATGCAGAGTCTTGTTATGTTACCCAAGCTGGTCTTGAACTCTTAGGCTCAAGTGACCTCCTAGTTCAGTTTCCCACCTGCTGGAACTACAGTTGAACACCACCGTGGTAGGCTCCTGACACTTTTTAAAATGTCGTTTACTAGCCAGGCGGTGGTGGCGCACGCCTTTAATCCCAGCACTCGGGAGGCAGAGGCAGGCGGATCTCTGTGAGTTCGAGACCAGCCTGGTCTACAAGAGCTAGTTCCAGGACAGGCTCTAAAGCTGCAGAGAAACCCTGTCTAAAAAAAACCAAAAAAAAAAAAAAAAAAGTCGTTTACTGTTCAAGACGCTGGTGCTGTACACCATGACCACAAGCAACTTGGGGAGGAAAGGGTTTATTTTGGCTTACACTTCCACATCACCGTCCCTCACTGAAGGAGGCAGGAGCTGATGCAGAGGCGGTGGAGGGGTGCTGCTTACTGGCTTGCTCATCATGGCTTGCTCAGCCTGCTTTCTTATAGAACCCAAGACCACCAGCACAGGGATGGCCCCACCCACAGTGGACTGGGTCCTCCCCATCAATCACTAATTAGGAAAATGCCCTATATGTTGCCTACAGTCTGATCTTATAGAGGCATTTTCTTAAATGAGGGTCCTTCCTTCCCAGTGACTCTAGCTTGTGTCAAGTTGGCATAAAACTATTCAGCACAGAGTCCTTCTAGAATGTCTTTGGTCCATTGACCTCCTCCCCCCTCCCCCCCCATCTTGTTCTGGGCTGAGACTGACCGAACTGGCTGCCAGTTACTTTAGCATAGAGTTGCAAAGGCTGGAGCTGTGGCTTGGGGGTTAAGAGTACTTGATTGTTCTAGCAGAAGAGCCAGGTTCATCCCCGGCACCCACATGGTGGCTTATAACTATCCTGATCCAATGTCCTCTTCTGACCTCCATGGGCACAAGACACAAATGGAATGTACATACATACCAACAGACAGACAGACAGAAAGACAGACAGACCACATAAAATACATCTTTTCACATACCTTTTCAAAGAGCTGAGTTGTTCCACTCAGTTGGGCCTTTCCCTCAGTGAGAAATGTGAACATATGTCATTTCTCCACACTGCAGGTGCCACAGGGACAAAGGCCTCTCAGGGATGACCTCGGAGTGAATGTTAGCAAACACGCTTACCACCAGACCTAAGCCATATTGTCCCATATCAGTTTTAATGGTAATATAAGTAATATTTGTACCTCCGTCTGCCGTGGCCCTGTGTCTGTCTCCTAATAGGTTCTTGTAGCAGTCAGAGCCCAAACAGAAAACAGATGGCATATTCAAATTAGGATCATTCTCGAGGTTTCATAATGGGGGCTATTTGTGAAGGTGTGAGCAGGAGGCAGAGGAGTTTGCAAAGCGTGAGCCACTGTAGGAAGCTGCCCCCCCTCCCCCGCCCCAGAATGTGCCAAAGGCAGTGTTAAAATCCAAGAGACAAAGTCCTGGAGATCAATAGCTGAGAGGACAAGAGACCCTCAGGCTAAGGACACCGGTGGCTGGAGGCAAGCCTACCGAGAGGAATCCTGGGAAAGGAAAGAGAAGGATGGTTCCTGCCAGTGAAGGGGAAATTCTGTTGCTGCTGCACAAGAGGGGCCAAGGAGGAGCGTGTTTAAGAATGAGAAACTGTCAGCCCAAATAAATCAAGACCACCAAGCCTCAGATTCTTCAAGCATGAATCTTTGGGTTACCCCACTTTCTCCGTCATCCTAATTCCTGTTGGCTCCCAGTTAGATAAACCCAATAGAACAAGGGTTAAGGAAACCCCTCGATGGGGGTCAGGAGAGCACTCTCTGGTTTTGTCTAGGACCTGAGTTTTTAGCACTCATGGTGAGTGTTATCATTCATAACGCTGGTGACCGAGGCTGGCCCCACAAGGAGTGGGGCTGGTGACCCAAGGCCTCTGTGGGTTCCCTGGTGGGTGGCCTGAGGCCCTGTGGGAGACAGACAGATATGCCAAGCAGAGAGAGCTGGGGTATAAAGCTTATTTAGTGGGTTATGGAGGGGTTAGGAAAGGGGGAAGGGAGGAAGGGGAGAAAAGAGGTAGAAGGGGGGGGTCGGCTTGCCTCAGCCAAAGGGGGGGTCGCGTGCAGGTGTTTGGGAGTGGGTGGGGCTTGTCTCTTAAAGAGACAGGGTACCCAGGTGACAGACCAGGCCAGCAGATTATAACAGTGGGTCCCTCACAATCACCTACAACTGCAGCTCCAGGGGATCAGGCCTCCTTCTTAGATTCTGTGGGCACCTGCATTCACACGTGTTCATATACACACAGAGAAACACACATACACACAGAATTTTTAAAAACTTTTTTAAGAAAGAAAAGTCGTTGAAACATCTCCAATTCAGAACCGTCTCTTTGGGCAGAGAGGGCTGGGGGAGGTCTGGACGCCTAGACAGAATGTATCTGACAGAGCTCTGCCCTCAGTCTGACAGAACTGTTATGCCCAGATCTGTGAAGTCACCCAAAAACCAACAAGGAGACTGAGTCCCGAATGTAAAAGCAAAGAGCCTTTATTTTATACAAGTTTACAAACTCAGTCTCTCTATTGGCATAATCAGAGAGCCCTGAGCTCAGAGTTGGGTTTTTATAGTTGTGGAGGTGGGGGTGAGGGATTTCTAGGGTTCAGGACTCCTGATTGGCTGACATTTGTCTAGGGGTGTCCTGGTGAGTGTGTGCTGGCAGGTGATCCTATCTACAGCGGTTGGAATGTTAGGCATTTCCTTTGGATGCTTTGTTCTTGGGTGGTGCTCAGGTGATCTCAGTTTGTGGATCTTCCTGCAACCAGGTATTGCTTCAGGGTAAACTACTGAGACCCAGGCCTCCATTAAACTTATTGATGGCTGAGTCCTACACTGGCAGGTGATAATGGGTGGAAGAACTTCCTTTGGATGGTCTGTTCCTAGCTTATCATGGCTGGCTCCTACAAGAATCACCCCTGAAACCTTCCATAGAAACACTCGTTCTTCAAATGAGGAAGCAAGGAGAGATGCGGCCCATAGGACTCTGAGAGAGCTTCCCCAAATCTCTTCCCCAGAATGGCTGCATCTTCTCCCAGTTTCTCAGACAAGCATTAACCAAGCAGCCTCAGGGAAGGGACTTTTGCCCAAATAAGAAAAGTCGCAAATCAATCAGATGAAGATGAACCCGGCTAGGGCCAAGGTAAGCATGTAAATCCTCCAAAGCAACCATAATCTTCCAGGTAAGAGGGATGGGGAGAGGGATATATGCGACCAATCTCCATTGGTGGCTGTGAAAACGGAGGAGCCACATAGATAAGAATGTGGGCGGAGTCAAAGAACTGTCTGATGACCAGCAAAGACTTGAGGAACTCTGCCTCCTAGCCGCAGGGAATTGAATTCTGCTACAGCATTTGAGCTTGGAAGAAGACTCTGAGCACTGGCAGGGAATGCAGCTCATCCAAAACCTTGATTCGTTGCTTGCTTGCTTGCTTGCTTGCTTGCTTGCTTGCTTGCTTGCTTGCTTGCTTGCTTGCTTGCTTGCTTGCTTGATCAGTTGGTTGGTTGGCTGGTTGACTGACTGATTGATTGATTATTCAGTCTGCTAAGACCCTGAGCAGAGAATCCAGACATACACGCCATATTATGGTGTTCTGGTCTGCAGAAGGATAAGATAACAGGTGCCTGTTGCTTGAAGGTGCTAAATGGATGATTATTTGTTAGACAGCATTGGAAACGAATACGGGAGGCAAGCAGCAAAATAACACCGTCCCCATTCTGTAGCTGGTAACAGGGCCCAAGCTGGTGATCAGCACTGAGTCTTATGATTTTCCCATCTGTATTTGAAACAGTACCTTCATGGGCTACTCAACAGCTGCTTTTGGGAAGGGATCACCCACACCTTCCTGTGGGCTGTGCTTACAGAGAGTAGTAGATTTAGCCAGCACAGTGTCTCCAACGGGTGCCAACTCTAACGTGCTAAAGCTAGCAGGGCACTGCTATAGGGCAGGGCTTTTTTTAACTGCAGTACATGCTTGGATAGCCTGGGGAGATTTTTAAATGCGGATTTGTACAGCAAGTCTGGGCTGGACCCAAGATTCAGCATTTTCTAGACAGTTCTAATGCTGTCAGTCTTTCTGATCAGGGGCCACTGTGCTTAGTTTGGCAGGAAAGATGTGGTGTCTAAAGACTCGAGAAAACAGAAGCGGACAGGTCTGTGGTTCTCAAATTTTGGTATGAACCCAATCACCTGTAAGGTTTTTTAAAATGTAGATTTCTGGGCAGCAATCCATCAGTTTCAGATGCCGTAGAACTGATGGGAGCCTGAGACTCTGCTGCTGCTGATGGTCCAGGGACCACACCTGGAGAGCCAGCTGCCAAGCATCATACATACATTTTACACTAGGTGCTTAGTGATGCACCTGGGGGAGCTTTGTAACGTGTGTGTGTGTGTGCGCGCGCGTGTGTGTGTGTGTGTGTGTGTGTGTGTGCGTGTGATGTATGTACATGCATGAGTGTGTGCACCTGTGTGCAGGCACATATTCAGGTGTGTGAACATGCATGTGAAGGACAGAGGGCAACATTGGGTGTCTTCCTCACTCACTCTTGACATTATTTCTTACTATCATTATCATATTTTTTATTTACCTACTTATTTAGTGTAGAGGGGGTGCATGCCTTGGTATGTGTATGACGGCTGGAAGAAAGCTTACGGGAATCTCTTCTTCCACGCCTTGGGGTCCAGAGATCAGACTCAGGTGATGAAAGCATCTTTACCGGCTGAGTCAGCTCGCTGACCCTCTCCATCTTAATTTTGGAACAAAGTCCCTCACTGAACCTGAAGCGTGTCTGTTCAGACAATCAGCTGGCCAATAAGCGGCTGGGATCTGCCTGTCCCCAAAGCCCTGGGGTGACACACACACTGAGTTAGCATGGGTGGCAGAGAGTCGAACTCAGGACCTCAGGCTTGAGTGCAGGCGATTAACCAACTGAGGCTTCTATCCAGAGGAGAGCTGGTTCCATCCAAAGATGCTCAACGTCCTCAGCCCCATCACCTTTCCACATCTTTTGTGGGGTGCATCCTGCGTTCCTTCCCCATATCTCAGTTTCCCTCTTCCCACCCAGGACTGTGTCTAGATGTAAGGGACTTTGTGGGACTGTTTATTTACAAGATGCTGCAAATCTACAACCCCAATAATCAGCCCCGACCCTTGGTTTGCAGGCATTCGTATCTATCCCGCAATCACCAGAAATCAAGGCATCCCTTAAAGCTGCTACAAAGCATTCTGGTCTTCACTTTTTTTTTCCCCTTTCCATAGCAACTTTACCTGTGTAAACTTCATAGGTGGTAAGCAGAAGTCTTTCGGTTCTACAGTTCTGTACCCACACTGGTTGCCAGAGCAGATTAATGCTGCTCACCAGACTGAGGGCCCCCTCCCTCGGCTGCATTTTGTCTCGTGCCCCCACCGCAGCTGAGCCGAGGTGCGACGATGCGCTAACACATGCTGGACAAGCAGAGGACCCGTTTCCTAATTGTTCCCCAGCAGTAGGTCTGACTGCCTTCCTTACATACACCAGCCAGGATCCCATCGTGAAGATTCCACAATTACTACATCAGGCTGAGTTCAAACAGGAAAAGAAAAAAAAAGATACAACGTAGAAATGAATACAACGGAAGGTTTTATGAAGGGCCCGTTTAGGTCCAGGGGACCCACAAGGGATCACAGAGCTAATAACCACAGCATTATTAATACTCCTAGGCCTGAAGGGCTGAGCGAGTGAACAGTTTTCAAAATCCACATGGAAATATCTGTAGAGCCAACCAATGAGAGCGAAGCAGTGCTTTTGGTCAGAGGACACAGGCAGCCCACGTGGGCTCTGTGTGAATCTGTACCTGCTGAGCCAAGAGAGGAGCCCCAGGCCAGGAATGGAATGCTTTGGCCCAGCCCACGCAGGTCAGCACCCCTAGGCAGAGAGCAGGAAAACATAGAGGGGAGAACAGAATGGAGAAGGTAGAGGGGAGCAATGGAGTGGTGACTGTCCTAGTTTTTCCTGACACACTTACCGTTTATCCCCTTTCCGTTTCGGTCTGCCGCTGCCTTGCTCTTTGTTTTCTATCCGTCTTGCCTGGTTTGGCTAGGTTTCTGTTCTACTAGCCCTGTCTTCATTGGGACGAGTTGTTTCCCATTATTCCCTTCTTCCCCGTGTTGTGCGGATCACACCATTTCCTGTGGTGACAAAATAAAGCAGAGGGGGAAGATGGCTTACAAGAGCAAGTTTACTTCATCTCACGAGCTCGCGCGCTTCAGTAGCTGCTCAGTTGGCAACACTACGGGCCCGGGAGGAGACCGAACATCATGGAAAGGAGAATGTGATGAAGCCAAGCAGCTTACCTGGTGGTGGGCAGGAAGCAGAGAAGCATGCCCGTGCTGGGGGCTTCTGGGTCTTTTACCTTTGTCCTGCCCTGGTCCTCAAGGCTATTGAACAGTACTGACCACAGTCAGGACTGATCATTCCCCCTCAGCTGCTGCCCAACCTGGCAAACGTCCTCGAGGTCTGCCCTCACAGATACACCCAGAGGGGTGCTTTAATCTCTTAGGTATTTCTAAATCAAATCCAGTTGCCAATCAAAATTCACCATCACACCCGTTATTTTGACATTCTCTCCTTATTCAGTGGTTTCTATAGACATAGATGATTATATATAGAAATATATGTGGATGCATATATACCTGACATGAATTCATATGTGTTTGGATAGGCTTACATACCACTTTTTTCTTATTCTGTCAACTAAAAGTCTAGAAGAAATGACCCATTAATGTTAGTGTCCACATCTAATGCAATTCTCAAAGAAAGCAAGGGTCCCTGTCTGCAAAAATCAAAAGCACAGCAGACAAACAAGAAGAGCCACGCTGGGTGTGACGGTGCCTACTATGGTTCTGGAGTACATCACAGAAAAGAAATGCCTTAAGATGAACCCAGGCATAGTGGCACATGCCTTTAATGCCAGCACTCGGGTGGCAGAGGCAGGCGGATCATAGTTCTCCATGCCTATCATCTCAGTCCTTGGGACACTGTGGTAAAAGCCTGGCCAGCCTGGGATGCACGGTTATAAACCAAGGTATAACCGTCGCGTGGGAAAGGAGGCATCGCTCTTGCTCACCAGCTCTGAATGATGGATGTAGATGCTATGCCCCCAAGGAGCCACAATATAATTCTTGCTCATTTAACTATGGCCTGGCCATCGTGACTCTTTCAAAGGAATGCCATAAGGGAAAGTGGAAAAGGAATAATTTCATAGTGAAGCAACCTAGCAGTGCTACCCCAGACCAAGGTGAGCGTCAACAGAGACAGGCGGTATGGTAATGTTCCCCTTGATGCTCCGTGATGAAATTGGACTTTAACACTGCTCTTCCTCTCAGACACAGATCATCCAGCTCTGGTGCATGCAGGGAAAAAAATCCATATAATTCCAATCTAGTCTTGACAAAAATATCAGACAAATCTGAACTGAGGGACAGCCTATAAGACAAGCCACCAGAGCTCCTTAGGGCTACTAAGGATGTAAAAATGAGGAAGGCTTAAAAAGCTGCCATAGCCAAGAGAAGCCCAAGGAGACACAAACAAATGTACTAGAGTATCTTAGATCAGGTCCTCAATGGGAAAAGATGTTATGTAAGAATTAAAGAAATATAAAATGCCATCTTTAGTTGACAGTATATTAGTGCCTGCAACCCCAACACTAGGGAGGAGGAGACGGGAAGATCAGGAATTCAAAGTCATTCTTAGCGACATGACCAGACTGAGAAACATAATGCCCTGTCACATAAACAAACAAGTAAAAGACAGGGGGCTAAAGAGATGGCTCGATGGTTAGGAACACTGCTCTGATCTTGCAGAAGACCCAGGTTCAATTCCTAATATCTATGTCAGCTGATTCTTAACAACCTGTAGCTCCAGCGCCAGGGGATCTGATGGTTCTGACCTCCAAGGCAATCATGCACACATACTCACACGTGTACAATCATGCACACATACTCACACGTGTACAATCATGTACACATACTCACACGTGTACAAATAAATAAAATTAAGCTGGGTGGGTGGTGGCTCACACCTTCAATCCCAGAACTCAGGAGACAGAGGCAAGTGGGTTTCTGTGAGTTCGAGACCAGCCTGGTCTACAGAGTGAGTTCCAGGACAGCTAGGACTGTTACACAAAGAAACCCTGCCTCAAAAATCAAACCAAACAAAAAACATATAATAATAATAATAATAATATCTTTTCAAAATGTCAATGTTGAAGCTTTTTGGTTTTTTGAGACAGGGTTTCCCTGTAGTTTCTAGAGCCTGTCCTGGAACTAGCTCTTGTAGACCAGGCTAATGTTGAAGCTTTTGTCATGGTGACGCACACCTTTAATCCCAGCACTCAGAAGGCAGAGCCAGGTGAATCTCTGTGAGTTCAAGGTCAGCCTGGTCCTGCATAGAAAGTTCCAGACTTGCCAGAACTATATAGTGAGAACCTGTCTCAAAATAAAAAGTGTCAAAGTTGACTCACTAACCATGACAGAAATGCAGTAAAATGCAATATATTGATGGAGGAAGAGTCAATGTGGGACCTGTGGGCCTCTCCATACTGTCCCCTCAGCTTCTCTGCAATTCCAAAGCTATTCTGTAATTTAAAAAAATTTTCTAAAAATATATGACTGCTGGACTCACTGCCTTAGATTAGCCTTTGCATTATGTGTCAGACAATAAAAGGGCTTGGCAATCGTTTACTTCCATTTCTCTCTTCTGCTCTCTGTGTACGTCTTGTCATCTGTTTGATGTCTGTCTATTCTATTCTAAATTCCACAAAGCACTCTGTATTGGTTTATTTGTTGTTGTTTTTTGTTTTTGTGTATTACTATTACTATAGTGGGTGAAAGTATGCATGTGGAGGTCAAGAGACAACTCTGAAACCAGCTCTCTCCTTCCTTTAGTGGGTTCCAAGGACTGAACTCAGGTTGCCAGGCATGCCCAGCAGCACTTTATCAACCGAGTGCCTTTGCCAGCCCTGAATTAGATTTTTCTGAGATTATTCTCATGATGTAGCCCTGGCTGGCCTGGAGCTTCCTATTGAGGAGTTCCAAACTTGCAATCCTCCTGCCTTTGCCTCCTGAGTGCTGGGTTACAGGTGGGCATCACTACACCCAGCTGGTCCTTGTGGCTTTGAGTTTTCAAGACAGGGTCTTAAGTATCCCAAACTGACCTTGAACTTACTTGTATCAAAGATGACCTTGAACTTCTGATTCCCTTGCCTCTACCTCCTGCGTCCTGGGATTGTCATGCACCATGACAACCATCTTAGGACCTGCTGGGAATAAGACTCATGGCCTTATACACACCAGGTAAGTACTCTGTCAACCGAGTGACATCCTCAGTCACAGCTGGCTGTTTAATAAACACACACATGTGCTTAATAAGTGCATAAATGTCTATATGATAAGTGTAAGAGTAGCTATCTGTATATCTGTGTGCATTTCTCCTCATCCTGCCTAGTCCTTTATGCTTCCTCCTGTACCAGAATGCTTCAGTCTAGAATTCTTTTTATTTTACCTTAAGCCTCCCTTCTTTCCTCCCCCTCTCTCCCTCTCTCCCTCTCCTTGGTCTCTCTGTGTGTCTTTCTATCTCCTTCTCTGCCACTGTACCTCTCTCTGTCTCCCCCACCCCCCCCAACCCCTTCCTTCTCCTCTCTCTAATTTTCAGTATGTTGCCTAAACAGGCCTTGAATTCCTGAGCTCAAGTTATCCTCCTGTCTTAAGTCCCTGAGAAGCAAGGGAGGACAGACATGTGCCGCCATGCCCAGATTGAAACTTCCCGGAATAGTTTTGTGGGAGAGCTCCCGATGACAAGCTGGCTCAGCTTTTGTTTGTTGGGAGATGCCTCTGTTTTACTTTAGTTTCTGAAACATGGTCACACTGGATTTAGATTCGAGACTGGCAGCTTTCAGTTGTCCCTGCCATCCACAGTTTTCTGTTGAGGACTTGGTTGTGAGCCTCGACACTTCCATGTGACAGTCACCTGTCCCTTCCCTGCTTCAGTCATTAGGAAGACACTTTTCTTTCTTTCTTTTCTAAGATTCTATTTTTATTTATATGAAAAAAATATTTATTTATTTATTTTGTGGTGGGGGAGTGGGTGGGTGGGTGTTGGTGTTGGTGTGGTGTGTGTACCACATGTGGGCAGGTGCCCCCAGATTCAGAAGAGGGCAAGCATGGGAACCCCTGGGGCTGGAGACATAGGCCATTGTCATTGGCTGGTCTGGGTTCTGCAAACTGAGCCCCAGTCCTCTGCCTTTAGACAAGCAGCCAGTATTCCTAATCACGGAAAGAGAATTTACAAAAATATTTAATACATAAATACATTAAAAATGTTTAAATGTGCATCCTGTAACTATGGTTACCCACCTGTACAAGACCTGAACAAAACTGGGCTCTCAAACATTCCTTCACAGATCGGGGTGGGAGGAGGAGGTGTTTTGGGGCCCTACCCCTCCCTGAGGAGTTTAGCTGTTGATGGTTTTCAGGGTAAGGGAGGCCATTTTCTTTGGTGCTGTAGCCATTGCTAAGCTGGCCATACTCCAGTAACTAACCCCTAACCATGCTCAGATAAGCTACTCTAATTAAACGTAATGGGTCCAAAAAGGAAAGATACGCGTGTGGAAAAGGGATTGCTTAGGAAGAACGGGGTCAGTACGAGTCGGGGCGGTGAAGAGGGTGGATCATAGTACACTGCCTATGTGTGCAAAAGCAGCAAAAAGGATGTTCAGTTCAGAAGCATAATCGAATCAAAGTTGTTTTCAAATGTCGTTGCCTATGTTGACGGCTTTAAAATAAACAGATGTTTTTTAAATGTGTATGAACTCATATTCTTTGGAAGTTTATCAGTGCGAACTGAGGTCTATGATAAACGTGTTCTTCTGTGGAAAATCTGTTTTATTCTGCTGGCAATTGGGGGCACTACAAACTCAGAATCAAGTGAAATTTTAGGCTTAAGACGTTACAAAAGCACAGTACTAAGACATCATTTGCAAGCGAGTGCAGGCCTGTGGCTGGGAGGCAGGAGCCTCACTGCCTTTCCTACTGCTGGGACTTCTCTAGCCCCTCACTTCTCCAGTTTATCCTCAACCAACTTCTTCAAACGGGTTCCAACCCAACCTCCCCACCCCGTCAGGACTCAGATTTCAACTCGGCTCTTTGCATTTTGCTTGGCCACAGGGACTGGCAGGTGTCACTCGGCAGCACTTGCTCCAGCTGGAATTTTCCTGGTATAGAACTCTCTCCTTGTTTCTGATAATTTCCCTTCCTTTCCTGACAACATTGCCATGCCTTTAAAAAGAAAGATGCTTTTTGCATTTCATCCAGCATTTT
This sequence comes from Arvicola amphibius, assembly GCF_903992535.2. Lineage (NCBI taxonomy): Eukaryota > Metazoa > Chordata > Mammalia > Rodentia > Cricetidae > Arvicola > Arvicola amphibius. The sequence continues at coordinate 32,285,647 of NC_052052.2, forward strand.
AAGTACTCTATACTGGGAGAGGGTTCTACAGACAGCTATGGCTGGAAATAGACTACAGTCAGCCTTCGAGAGGGATTGGCTCCGAGACCACCTAAGGATGCCAAAATCCACCGATGCTCAAACCCCTTATATAAATGGCATCATATTTGCATATAACCTACACATCACACTTTAATTCATCTACAAATTACTTATAATGCCTATTACAATGTAAGTGCTGCATGAATAGTTGTTATAGAATACTGTTTGGAGAGCAAAGATGAGAAGAGAGGTTGGGGCAGGCATATTTCCTTCCCAAGTATTGACAGTTCCAGGGTTATTTGAATCCATACATGCAGTTTGGGAGAGCTAACTGTATTCATGTGTTGTTGCTATTGCTTTAACCTACTTGGGATTTTCTTTATGAGTGTGTGTGTGTGTGTGTGTGTGTGTGTGCATGCGCGCGCGTGCGCGTGTGCAGGCATGTCTGTCAGAATGGGTGCATTCAAGTCACTTGGTGCATGTTGAGCGAGCAAAAGACAACTTTCAGGAGGTTTCTGCTTCTACCCTGTTTTCTGTTGTTTTGATATTGTTTTCTTGTTTGTTTTGTTTTTGAGGGAGGCTTTGTTTCGTTTTATTTTAGATTTTTAAATTTTACATGTGTAAGTGTTTTGCCTATGCGCCTGGTGCCAGAGGAGGCCAGAAGAGGACATTGGATCTCTTGGGACTGGAGCTACAGATGGTTGTGAGTCACCATGTTGGTGCTGGGAATCAAATCCCAGTGTTCTGCAAGAGCAACAAGAACTCTAAACTACTGAACCATCTCTCCAGACCTGTTGTAGGGTTTTTTGTTGTTTGTTGTTTGTTTTTGTTTTTTTTCGAGGCTTTCTTGTTGTTTCTGCCACTCTATGTACTTAAGGGTAGCAGACTAGCAAACTTTCTATTCTGCTGCCTCCTCCCGCATCTCATCCACAGGAGTGCTGGGATTACAGTTGTGTGCCACCACATCCGTCTTCTTTACACAGATTAAGAACTCAGGTCATCAGGAAAGCATTTTTACCCACTGAGACATGTTGCTAGCCCGGAATTTGTTGTTTTGTTTTGTTTTGTTTTTTTGAGACAGGGTTTCTCTATGTAACAGTCCTGACTGTCATGGAACTTGCTTGGTAGCCCATGCTGGCCTCAAACTCATTGAGATCCACCTGCCTCTGCCTCCCAAGTGCTGGGATTAAAGGCCGGTGCCACTACCACCTGGCCTGGAATTTGGTTTGATTTACTTGCTGTCTTAGTTGGGGTTTCTATTGCTGTGAGAAACACAATGGCCATGGCAGTTTTACAAAAGAAAACATTTAATTTGGGGCTGATTACAGTTCAGAGGTTTAGTTCATTGTCATCATGACAGGAAGTAGGTGGTACACAGGCAGACATGGTGTTGAAGAAGGAGCGTCTGAAATATCAAAACCTGCCCCCAGTGACATACTTCCTCCAGTAAGACCAGACCTCTCCAACAAGGCCGTACCTCCGAATAGTGCCACTCACTATGAGCCTATGGGGGCCATTTTCATTCAAACCACAACATTTACTATTTATTAAGATTATTAGTATTTGTGGGGAGGTATGTGCACATGAGTGCAGGTACCTGAGAAACCCCAAAGGGTGAGAGTTCCCTGGAACTGGAGCTACAGGCTGTTGTAAGTTACCCAACATGCACACTGGGAACTGAATTCAGATCCTTAGTGTAGACAGAGACCACTTGTTCGTTTCCCAGCCATCCAGACCTGAATAATCACTCAGAAACTATATAAATTACAACATTGTTTGACCAGCAGCTCAGGTGTATTTCTAGCTAGCTGTTACAGTTTAAATTAACCATTTCTATCAATCTATGCATCACCACAAGGTTGTAGCCTACTGATAGGCATCTTTCTCCTTCGGCAGCTACATGGCATCTCCTTGGCTCTGCCTACTTCCTATATATATTTCTTCCAGCCTGGTTATATTCTGCCCTGCCATAGTCCAAAGCAGCTTTATTCATTAACCAATAAAAGCAACACATATACAAAAGGACATCCCACATCATCTCCCCCTTCTGTCTAAATAAATAGAAAGGTTTTAACTTTAACATAGTAAAATTACATATAAAAAACAGGTATTGAGCAAGAATTACACTTACAATATTTCTTTGAGTCTAAAGTTTCATATCTAATTTATCTTTTATCATAACTGTGGAAAACTATACTGTAACTATCTGTCTTAAATTCTTCAAAGACCCCAGAAGGATATACTATTACATAAGTAAACAGGAAGTGCATTGTAAGCAACTTCTAAAACTCTAGAATTGGTAGAGACATCATACTGCCTTGACAGTCACCCAAAGTTCTTCTATAATGTTGGGGCATCCATCTTCAGCCTACAGGTCCATAGTATCTGGCAGACTTTTCCATGAAACAGGAAATTTGAAAGAATATTCTGCCTTGTAATGGTAAAGTTTATCAATTGCTTTCTTCTGTGTCCTGCAGAATGTCTGGCAGTTTCTTCTGTGAAACAGGAACCCTAAAGGACCATCACATCTTTTGGAAAGTTCAGCAGTCACTTTTCTTGAGTCCTGCATATCCAGTTCAAACAGCAAACCATAAAGCAGTCCAGGCAAGAGAAGTTTCTTGCCCAAATGGCTAGCAAACTCCATAAGGAGACTCTTCAATGCCCATCTTCCTCTTGAAATAGATTGGTGCTGCCAGGAACAGATGAGTCTCACTGTTGAGAAAAGTCTAAGTTCTTAAAACATTTTTAAATGCCATATTCTGTTAGTCTCAGAAAGATCTGAAGAATACCTATCCATCTGAAATATATCTCTGTACATCTAGAAAACCCAACTAACGACTACAGTTTGACTATTATAGATGACTATCTATTAATCTGTAATTTTAATTATATAAATGAGCTGCACAAACGTAATACCTTAAACAAGAGCAGAAATACATAAACACAGTGTAACAAACTGACCTTAAATTTGTATCAATAAACCAAGATCTATATCAATGCAAAGTATTCATCTCTATATAATATCCCTCTTATTTTTTTTAAATTGACTGTGACCATTAATCACTTACAATCAACCCCCTTTAAACAAAACATTTATAAACCATCATTTTGGGAATTTGGGCATAGTTTTCTCCAAACTGATTCCTGCTGTTTGTTGGGCTAATATTTTTAGGGTTCATGGAGATCTTTCAGGGAGTCTTGCTCTATCAAACCATATTAGCCTGGAAGGAATCCATAGGTTCTCACCTTCTGTGGAAACAAAAGCAAAACTTCTTATCCAAAGCAACATATTCTTAGACCCAAATTTTGAAATTAAAATACCTTTATATTGGTTTAACTTAGCAGTCCCCAGAATCGAATCTCTCTCTGCAGTCAAAAACTTCAAAGAAAACACAATACTAGACATAATCCAGACTCTCTGTGTATATCCATCTTTATGTGGCTTATTTTTCTCTACTCCTTTAATCTATGACTGTACTCTTTTATATTACTTTTACTGTCTCTTTAAATGACTTTGTTTTATTTTTTAAAACCATTTACTTCTTTTTATAACTGTCTATACTCTTTTTCCTTTCTCTCCAAAGCCTACGTACTTTTTAAAAAAAACATACTGTGTCTCATTTAGAGGTCTTTTATGTCTGAATCTGTCCCAGAAATCCTTTTCTGACAAGGAACATTTTAAAATGGTAAGCAGTGTGGTCACAGCAGTCCTAGGCGCGCGCTCTCTCTCTCTCTCTCTCTCTCTCTCTCTCTCTCTCTCTCTCTCTCTCTCTGCCTTTCAATATGGTGGAGGTACATTTACTGCTAGCTCTTTGAGCCATATTCACTGCCCTAGTTCCAGGGATGCAGCAGGTCTATATTGCCATTAAGCAACTAGTAGCAGTCTGCTCACAGACTCCACTTAAGTGCAGGACCTCCAGAAAGAGCCAGAGATTCATGCTTCTAGCAAGAACCAGGAAGCTCTATCTTTAAGAAGTCATGGAGTTTTTGCTACTAATACTGAGTCAGGAAGCCTTTTCTTAAAGGAGCCATGCCTCTGCTCACCTCCAGCAAACAGAGCCTATCTGGAAAAAAAATGTAGATACCAAGAAGCTGTGCTTGGCTCCTGTTTTGTGTGTCTAGGAGTCCTCTTTTTAAACTTTCTTAGGATTTATGTGGATGTACATTGCCAAACATTCAGGCGCCATTTTGTAAGTAGAGATTACTTGTTCATTCCCTGGATGCCCAGACCCAAATAATCACACAGAAATTATTAATTACAAAACTGCTTGACCGGGGCGGTGGTGGCGCATGCCTTTAATCCCAGCACTCGGGAGGCAGAGGCAGGCGGATCTCTGTGAGTTCGAGGCCAGCCTGGTCTACAAGAGCTAGTTCCAGGACAGGCTCTAAAAAAAGCTGCAGAGAAACCCTGTCTAGAAAAACCAAAAAAACAAAAAACAAACAAACAAACAAACAAAAAACTGTTTGACCAATGTCTCAGGCATATTTCTAACCAGCTCTTACATCCTAAATTAACCCATTTCTCATCAAAATATGTATCACCACAAGGCTATAGCCTACCAGCATCTTTCTCCTTTGGCAGCTACATGGCATCTCCTTGACTCTGCCTACTCTCTATATTTATCTCTTCCAGCCTGGCTATATTCTGCCCTGCCATGGGCCAAAGAAGCTTTATTCATTAACCAGTAAAAGCAATGCATATACAAAAGGACATCCCACATCATTCTAGTAAGAGCAGCATGGGCTCTTAACCACAGACACCTCTCCCCAGGCCCTGGAATTTGTCTTTAATGTGTGAGGCAGAGATCTCAGAGACCTGCTACTGTTTTTATTCCTTTCTTTTCCTCAGAAGTGATACTTTAAATCAGTTTTTAAAATATTGTTCCTGTCATGGTTTGGGTTTCTAATGCTGCAATGAAACACTGGGGCCAAAAGGCAAGTTGGAGAGGAAAAGGATTTATTTGGCTTACACTTCTACATTGCTGTTCACCACTAAAGGAAGTCGGGACAGGAACTCAAACAGGGCAGGATCCTGGAGGCAGAATGATGCAAAGGCCATGAAGGATGCTGCTCACTGGCTTGCTTCACATGTCTTCCTCAGCTTGCTTTCTTAGAGAACCCAGGCCCACCTGCCCAGGGATGGTACTACCCACAACTGGTTGGGCCCTCCCCATTGATCACTGATTGAGAAAATGCTTTATAGCTGGGTCTCATGGAGGCATTTCCTCAGCTGAGGCTCCTTCCTCTCTGGTGACTCTAGCTTGTATTAAGATGGCACACAAAACCAGTCAGTGCATCCCTCTACGCTTTTTTTTGGCTGGATATCTAAAAGAATAATAAAATCTGCTTGGAAATGAAATATTTCTAAAATAATACTCTTGGCCAGTTTGGTAGTTCTTGGTTCTTCACTTTTTTTGTATTGCTTTATAACTAAATTAACAAACACTCAAAATCTGTATAGCAAAGTTCCTTTTCTAGCAATCGTGTTTGATCAGAGGCAGAAGGGAACAAAGTGTCTCTAGATCTAAACAGAGGGCAAACAAAGGAAACAGCATTTTGCATTAAACATTTTATAACTTTAGGAGAAGAAAGAATCCACAACTTTGGATCCATGAGTGTGGTGGTGGGGGGGTAGAGTGGTCAGGATCAGTTGTCTTCCCTATCACTGTCTTATTTTTTGAGGCAGAGTCTTCCATTGAACTTGGCGCTCACTGATTCAATGGGACCTGCAGCCAATGATCTCCAGGGACCCTTCTTTCTCAGCGTCCCCAGATCTAGGGTTATAGGCATGCACCACCACTTCCAGATATTTATGGGGATCCCAGCTTAGGCTGTCAGACATGTAGACATGTACGGCAATGACTTTACATCGCCCCAGCCTCCAATAACTTTGGATTCTTAAAACCTAAAGTCATACTGGCCCAGAGCATAGAAACAATTTAAGAACAAAGTCAACTGTATATTGGAGTTACAATACTTGTGAGCTGTGATGTGGGTGCTGGAATCAAACCTGGGTCCTCTGGAAGAACAATCACCACTTTTAGCCACTGAGTCATCTCTCCAATTTCTTTCTTTTCTTTTTTCTTTTTCTTTTCTTAATCTGAGGTTCAAGGTTGATGTGGGATTCCCCTCTGTATGCTGTGAATATGTTTTATTATCATCAGTTAATAATAAAGCTGCTTTGGCCTGTGGCAGGGCAGAATAGAGCTAGGTGGGGAAAACTAAACTGAATGCTGGGAGAGAGTATGCAGAGTCAAAGAGATGCCATGTAGCCACAAAGGAGATAGATGCCTGGGAACCTTACCAGTAAAACACGAGCCTCATGGTAAAATATAAAATAATAAAAATGGGTTAATTTAAGATGTAAGAGCTAGCTAGAATATGCTTAAGCTATTGGCCAAGCAGTGTTACAATTAATGGTGTCTGTGTGATCGTTTCAGGTCTGGACAGCCAGGAAACGAACGAGCAGCCTCCGCCTACACAAGGTATAGCTCAGGGATATAGGACTCGTCCATCATATCGAAGCCACGTGCTGGGACTGACCATTCCTACTTGCCTCAGTGCCATACAGAAGCAGGCACTGGGGCTGAGCAGATGGTACCATGGCAAAGTGCCTGCCATACAAGTGTGAGGACAGGAGTTCAGATCCCAGCTTCTTTTTCAGGGCTTTTTGAACTGTCATTGCATTATCCCCTGGATCCTATTGTTTCTGGTGATAAGCTGACTAAAATTCTTACCTTATCCAAATACATACAGTGTGCCTTCTTCTCTCACTGCCTTTAAGATGTTTCTTTACGTGGGAAGTTCAACAGCTTTTTATTTGTTTGCTTGCTTGTTTTTGAGATAGGGTCTTACCATGTATGTAGCTCTGACTATACTGGAATTCACTATATAGACCAGGCTAGCCTCAAACGAACAAAGATCTGCCTGTCCCTGCCTTCTGAGTTCTGGGATTAAAGGCATGGAACACCATCATCCAGTTTCATATACACAGACATAATTATCCTTATATTGCTCTATCGTGAAATTTTCTGAGGTAAATGGGTCTGGGGTTGTTATAAAATTAAAATCAAATTTGGAACGTTTTTCAGGCAGAGCTTCTATAATAGGATTCAGATGTCTTCTGTCCCATTCTGTTTCTCTTTTCCTATGTGGTTCCAGCTATATGGTTGTCACCACTTGATTCTAGCACACATGTAATCAATGAACTGTTACCCGTTTTTTCTTCCTTCCACCCACCTCCATCTCTGCTTCTGATGTGGGATTCCCCTATGTATGCTGTGAATACCATTGATTAATAAAGAAGTTGCAGAGTCTGGGACCTCCGAGGGAGTAGGCCTGAGCCAGGTCTCTGGGCACACCTGAGTCTGGGACCTCTGAGGGAGAAGATCAGAGCCAGAGACCTTTGCAGAACCAACCCCAAGCCAGGAACCACCACAGCAGCAGATCCAGACCAGGGACATTTACAGAAACAACTCCATGGGCCAACTGCTTACCAGAATTGAGGTGGTGAGCTCGATTCCCACCCAACCATCCCAGAGCTGGTGGTAAGGTACCTCCACCATATTGAAAGTCTGAGAGAGGTGGAGCCAGCATCCGGGGCTGCCACAACCACATTGCTTATGATTTTAAAGCACTCCTGGTCAGAAAATAATTACAGATATGCAATAAAGACAGATTCAGACAGAAATAAACATCTGAACAGGTCACAGTGTGTTTGAAAAATGTATATAGGCTTGAAAGAGAGAAGAAAGAAAGTATAGTGAGTTATAAAAAGAAGTAAATCTTTTTTTAAAAAAGTAAAGCCTTTAAAGAAACAGAGTATAGACAGTCATAGATTAAAGGAGTAGAGAAAATAAACCATGTAAAGATGGAATATACACAGAGAATCTGGATTATGTCTATTGTTTTCTTTGAAGTTTTGACTGCAGAGACATTTGATTCTGGGGACTTCTAAGTTAAACCAATGTAAAGATATTTTGACTTCAAAATTTGGGTCTAAGAATATGTTGCTTTGGAAAAGAGGTTCTGCTTTTGTTTCCACGGAAGATGAAAACCTGTGAATGTCTTCCAGACTAATGTGGTTTGCTGGACCCCTTGAAAGGTCTCTGTGAACCCCCCAAAAGAAAATACCTCACCCAACAAAAAGGAAGAAGCAGTTTGGAGAGAACTATGCCCAAATTCCCAAATATTGTTTATAAATGTTTATTTACATTTTAAAGGGGATATGCTATAAAGATTAATACTTTGCATTGGTATGAATCTTGGTTTGTTGATACAAATTTAAGGTCAATTTAGTAATATGTATATTTCTGCTCTTGATTAAGGTATTGTGTTTGTGCAGCTCATTTAAAAATGTCATGTATAATTAAGAAATACAGGTTGATAGATAATAATCTATAATAGCCAAGCTTGTAATCATGTTAGTTAGGTTTTCTAGATATATAGAGATATATTTCAGTTAGATAGGTATTCTTCAAACTTTCAAAGACTAACAGAATATGGCATTTAAAATTTAAGAACTTAAGACTTCTCATGACAATGAGACACATGTACTCCTGGAAGTACCAATCTACTTCAAGAAGATGATGGGCATCAAAGAGGCTCCTTATGGAGTTTGTTAGCCATTTGAGCAAGAAACTGCTCTTGCTTGGAATGCTTGATGTTATGCTGTATGAACTGGACATGTAGGACCCACAGAAAAATGACTGCTGAAGTTGCCTAAAGAAGGTGAGATAGGCCGGGCGGTGGTGGCGCACGCCTTTAATCCCAGCACTCAGGAGGCAGAGGCAGGCGGATCTCTGAGTTCGAGGCCAGCCTGGTCTACAAGAGCTAGTTCCAGGACAGGCTCTAGAAACTACAGGGAAACCCTGTCTCAAAAAACCAAAAAAAAAAAAAAAGAAGGTGAGATAGATTTTTTTAGGGTTTCTGATTCATGAAAGGGTCTGCCAGACATTCTGAAGGATATACAAGAAAATGACCAACAAACTGCCAATATAGGCATAACTGTCTTTGAAATTTCCTGCTTCATGGAAAAGTCTGCTGGATACTATGGGTCTGTAGGCTGAAGATGGATGCTCCAATGTTACAAAAGAACTTTGGTGACTGTCCAAGTAGCAAGATGTCTCTGTCAATTCTAGAATTTTAAAAGTTGCTTACAATGTACTTCCTGTTTACTGAGGTAATATTATATCCTTGTGGAATTTTTATGAATTTGAAGAAAGACAGTTTTATAATTATAAAAGACAGACTAGATATAAAACTTTAGACTCACAAGGATAGGATAGATGATAGAGTATTTTCTTTAATTTGCCAAATGTAAATGGACTAAATAGTGTAACTATAATTCTTACTTAATAACTGTTTTGTTATATGTAATTTTGCTATGTTAAAGTTAAAACCTTCTGTTGACCCCACTTTTTATTTCCTTGGTTTTTATGTTATGTGTATGGGTGTTTTGCTTGCATGTATGTTAGGGCACCACATCCATGAAATGAGCAAGGGGCCCAGCACAGGCCATCAGACCCCTGGGACTGGACTTACAAACATTTGTGAGCCGCCATTTGAGTCCTGGGAATCAAACCTGGGTCGTCTGGAATAGCAACCAGTGTTCTAACCACAGAGCCATCTCTCTAGCCCCTCTATCATAGTTTGAGGTAAGGTCTCTCACTAATCTTGGGCTTATCATCTCAGCTAGACTGCTGGCCAGCAAGCCTCTGGGGTCTGCCTGTCTTTGCTGTTACCCTGAAACCCACCAGCGCTGGGATTACAGGTCCTATGCTACCCATCTGCCTTCTACATAGGTTCTGGGGATCCAACTCAGGCTTTCGTCTTTGCTTTACCCAAGGAGCAATCTCCCCATCCCAAATCTTAGAATTTCTTGGTTGCTTTTGCTTTAGATGGTATACCTAAGAAGCTCTAGTTTAATCCAAAGTCATAAAGATTTAGTTCCATATTCTCTTCTAAATATTCTATAGTTTTAATTCTTACATTAAAATCTATGGTCCATTTTGAATTGATTTTTGTTCAAGGTGTGCAATGGGAGGGAGGTCTCAGCTCATTTCTTTGCAGGAATTACTTATCGTTGTTCATCAAAAAAATTCTTCTTTCCCCTTACAAAACAGGCTTAACGTCTTTGCTGAAAATCAATTGACCAGAGACCCTCCATTTTATTCTATCACTTAGTCTAAATGACTATCTTGGTACCATACTGTGCCAATTACTATAGCTTTCTGGTATATTTTGTTTTCTTCTTTTTTTTTTTTTTAACCTAGTTTGTGACGTGACTAATCAATTCTGACACCATCATAGGACACAAATATGTCTGTCTATGCTAACGACATAGTTCCATAACAATACTTGCCCAGGGGGAATCTACACACCGGAAAGGCAGACTCCGCAGAGAGGAACACAGACGTCCTTGAAAAGGGCTGTCCTGGCTCTTCTGTTGTTCAGTCTCTCTTTTCCTCACCAAATCAGCTCTCTCTGACCTAATGTCCCACAGTTCCACTGTGTTGCTCAAAGTGACATGGCTGGCCCAAGGCAAAGCGCGAGCCAGGAATGTGTGACAGCTAAACATTTCACTGTTTCCAGGAAGATGAAGCATAAAATAGACAGGCCACAGTATTAACCACAACAAAACCCTTGGGCCGAGAAACAGGGCACGGAAATGCTCGTGCCACATTTACAGATCAGAGGTAACATTTCCAGTAGTTCTCGGCCCAAGAGCCCTACTTGGCCCCAGATTGGTTTTACCCCAAGACCTCTCACTTGCTTCTTAGCCTAAAGGCTACTGGAATTCTTGGAAAGGTTCTCCCGGAAGGTATGGGGACTGACAAGCTGCTCAAGAAGCAGAGCAAAGATAAACTGTGTTCGATATATACCGCGAAAGGAGCTTCCGTCTTGCAGGTCCAATCGTGGGAACAAGGTGACCCAAGCACTGTTTCCAGACCACAGAGCTGTAGATGTGGCCAAGGAGAGGCTGGGTCTAGACACCTACAATGAGCCCCTTTGTATTTATTTTTTTTTATTTATTATTTATGTGCAGTGTGTGTGTATTGGGGAGGTGTAGTTCTGGCAGGCAAGCGTGTGGCATGCACATGGAGATCAGAGGACAGCTTTTAGGAATTCTTTCATTGCGAGTTCCAGGCATCTGAACTTAGGTCAATGGACTTCAGGATACCTTCACTGACTGAGTGATCCAGCTTGCCCCAACTCAGTGACTTTTATGGCAAGGGACGTACCTCACTATTTCCAAATCTCTAGAAATCCTCAATAATGCAATAGCTTGAATGTCCTATAGTTTGAGCTCACAACAACGTTATACCACACAGGGAAGGCAGCCAGGACCCAGCACCAATAAGGACTCCCTTGTAGAGATAGTTAGAAAAGCTCATCCTGAGGTTTGACCAGGGCATCTGGCCACACACTGCCTCCATGGCCTCTGCTAGCAGACACCAGCTTTCTAAGGTGTGAGTCAAGAAGGCTGAATCCTGACCCCCAAATGTGCCTGTTTATGTCGTGTCCTTCCTGGTCGTCACAACAGAGACGAGGCCAAGTTGTAGTCAAGTGTGAAACATTCCTGGAAAAGCTCCTCTTGGGCCACTCCAGACTTAAGGGACTCAACTTTCTACAGCAAAGCAAGAGGAGCGGACCATTGACTCTGTTTGCCTGTCTGCTGGTGATACACTTCTGAAAGTAACCGGAAAAGTAGCACACACACACACACACACACACACACACACACACACACACAGCCATCAACAGGGTGAAATAATGGAGCAGTACTCCCAGAGGCCCCGGCATATGGCCTCTTAGAGACCTTTGTAGCAAAACAATCCTGAAAATCAATGAAAGGGCTGGAGTACTAGCTCAGTGGTAGAGCACTCGGTCAGCAGGTATGAGACCCTGGGTTTAATTGCCAGAGGAACAAAGAAGAAAGAAGGAAGGGAGGGAGGAAAAGAGGGAGAAAGGGAAGGAGGAAAAGGGAAAGAGAAAGAGAGAGGAGGTGGGGAAAGGGAAGAAGCTGGGGGAAGGGAGGGAAGAGGAGTGGATGACGAGGAGGGAAGTTGTTAGTCTCTGATGCTTCTCTTCATAGTTGCTGGCTCCATTGCTTTGGACCTGAAGCAAGACTGACTACCAGGATGCTGAGGACACGTGTACATGCGTGTGGCAAAGCAGCCCACTTCAGGGTGGCCAGGAAGCCCACAGAGAGTTTTTATTTGTTGAGTATTCTGAAATCAGAAAGTGGGAACCCTCCAACTTGGTTCTTCTTCAATACAATTGGTTACTGGGATCCGTTGCATTTCCATATAAATTTTAGGATAATTGTGTCAATTTCTGCAGAAGAGATGTTCAGAATTTTGAAAGGGAGCAGAAGCCAGGAGCAAATCCAGTCCTGGAAACAGGACCTCCCAGGAAATAGGCCTGAGCCAGGACCTCTGCCAGTCTGGGCGAGTGAACCTGGGACCTCCGAGAGAATAGGCAGGACCCAGAGATCTCCACAGGGCCAGGCATGAGTCTGGGTCCTCAGAGGGAATAGGCCTAAGCCAGGAACTCTGTGGGTCCAGGCATTGTTCTGGAACATCAAAGGGAATAGGCAGGAACCTGGAACCTCTGCGGGTCCTTGCTTAAGTCTGGGACCTCTGAGGGAGTAAGCAGGTTCTCTGCAATTCCAGGTGACCTCCGAGGCAGTAGATCAGAGCCAGAAACCTTTCCAGGTCCAACTCCAAGCCAGGGACTTCTGCAGCAGGGGTTCCAGACCAGGATTTACAGAAACAGGGCAAAACTGGCAATCTAGGCCAAAGTAGGCCCGAGACAGCAAACTCTAAGGGAACAGAGCAAAGCACAGAAGCGCTGAGCTATCTCCAGAAACAGGAATAACCAACAGGGTAGCTAGAACTGTGACACTGACTGTACCACGAGGAACAACCATCTGAGCTTTGGATTCACTGGCACCTAGAAGATTATTCAACAGAATCTCAGATAGTCCCCACCACACCTATTAGAGGAAAAGATAAATAGAAAAGGTAAGAACACACACAACACTGCATAGAGCAACACAATACCAGTAAAACGGAAAGGCCCTACAACAGCATGACCTGAACAACTAAATATTGATGAAACAGAAGAAAAATGACCTAGAAAATAACTTCAAGAGAATGTTTGAAACTCTTAAAGAGGAAATGAGAAATTCCCTTAAAGAAATAGAGGAAAAGACAAACAAAAAATTGGAAAACATCAGCAAATCACTTAAAGAAAACCAAGAAAAAGAAATCAAACATATGAAAGAAATTATTCAGGACTTGAAAACTGAAATAGAGACAATAAAGAAAACACAAACTGAGGGAATTATAGAAACAGAAATCATGAGAAAGTGATCAGGAACCACAAACGCAAGCATGAACAGCAGAATACAGGAGATGGAAGAGAGAATCGCCAGCGCTGAAGATACAATAGAGGAAACAGGCTGGAGAGATGGCTCAGAGGTTAAGAACACAGGCTGCTCTTCCAGAGGTCCTGAGCCCAATTCCCAGCAACCACATGGTAGTTCATAACCATCTATAATGGGATATGGTGTCCTCTTCTGGCAGAACACTGTATACTTAATAAAAAAATTAAAAAGAGGGAGCCTGAAAAGGCCAGTTCCTATAGCCATACTGATGAATTTCTTGCATATCACCATAGAACCTCCACCTGGCGATAGATGAAGAAAATGACTGAGCCCCACACTGGAGCACTGGACTGAGCTCCCAAGGTCCTGATGAGGAGCAGAAGGAGGGAGAACATGAGAAAGAAAGTCAGGACCGTGAGGGGTGCATTCACCCATGGAGATAGTGGGACAGAACTAACGGGAGATCACCAACTCCAGTTGGATTGGGACTGATGGAACATGAGACCAAACTGGACTCTCTGAATGTGGCCGACAGTGGAGGCTGACTGAGAAGCCAAGGACAATGGCGCTGGGCTTTGATTCTTCTGCATGGACGGGCTCTGTGGGAGCCTTCTCAGCTTGGTTGATCACCTTCCTGGACCTGGGGGGAGTTGGGAGGACCTTGGTCTTAACATAGAGTAGGGAACCCTGATGGCTCCTTGGCTTGGAGAGGGAGGGGGGGTATGGGTGGAGGGGAGGGGAGGGAAGGGGGAGGAGGAGGGGAGAAGATGGAAATTTTTAAATATAAAAAAATAAACCATATAAAAAATCTAAAAAAAAGAAAGAAAAGAAAGTTTGTTTGGCCAGGCGGTAGTAGTGCACACCTTTAATCCCAGCACACGAGAGGCAGAGGCAGGCAGATCTCTGTGAGTTCGAGGCCAGCCTGGTCTACAAGAGCTAGTCCCAGGAAAGGCACCAAAGCTATAGAGAAATCTTGTCTCAAAAAAATCAATAGAGGAAATAGACTCATCAGTTAAAGAAAACATTAAATCTAACAAAAGCTTAACCCAAAATATGAGAAATATGGGACACCATGAAAAGGCCAAATCTAAGAATAATAGGTATAGAAGAAGTTCAACTCAAAAGCACAAAAAATATATTTAACAAAATCATAAAATAAAACTTTCCCAACTTAAAGAAAGATACACCTATGAAGATACAAGAAGCTTACAGAATACCAAATAGACTGGACCAAAATAAAAAGTCCTCTCGCCACATAATAATCAAAACACTAAACATACAGAGTAAAGAAAGAATATTAAAAGCTGCAAAGGAAAAAGACCAAGTAACATATAAAGGTAAAGGTAGACCTATCAGAATTACACCTGACTTCTCATTTGAGACAATGAAAGCCAGAAGGTCATGGTCAAGTGTTATGCAGACATTAAGAGACCACGGATGCCAGCCCAGACTACTATACCCAGCAAAATTGTCGAATACCATAGAAGGACAAAACAAGATATTCCATGACAAATCTAGCCACAAACCCAGCCCTACACAAAATACTAGAAGGAAAACTCCAACCCAAGGAAGTTGGCTACACCAACAAAAACACAGACAATTGATGATCTCAGAGCAGCAAATCCCAAAGAAGGGAAAAAACGAACAAATTAGCATCACCAACAATGAAAACTAAATTAACAGGAGATAGCAATCATTGGTCATTAATATCCCTTAATGTAAATGGACTCAACTCACCTATAAAAAGACACAGGCTAACAGATTGGATATGAAAACAGAATCCATCCTTCTTTTGCATACAAGAAACACATCTCAACCTTAAAAACAGATATTGTCTCAGAGTAAATGGTTAGGAAAAAATATACCAATCAAATGGACCTAAGAAACAAGTGGGTGTGGCTATCCTAATATCTAACAAAATAGACTTCAAGCTAAAATCAATCAAAAGAGACAAAGAAGGTCATTTCATATTAGTCACAGGAAAAATCCATCAAGAGGAAATCTCAATACTGAACATCTATGCCCCAAATACAAGGGCACCTTCATATGTAAAAGAAACACTTCTAAAGCTTAAATCATGCATTAAACCTCACACATTAATAGTGGGAGACTCCAACACTCCATTCTCACTATTGCACAGGTCAATCAAACAAAATTTTCACAGAGAAGTAAGAGAACTAACAGATGATATGACTCAAATGTACTTAACAGAGATCTATAGAATATTCCATCCAAACAGAAAAGAATATACCTTCTACTCAGCACCTCATGGAACCTTTTCAAAAACTTTTGAAAAAAAAAAAAGTTTGTTTTGAGGTAACAAAACAAACCTCAAGAAATACAAAAAAATTGGAATAACCCAATGTACCTTATCAGACCACTATGGTTTAAAACTAGAAGTCAACACCAATACTAATTTCAGAAAACCCACAAACACATGGAAATTAAACAATGCTCACCTGAATCATCAACTATGTTCATGGCAGCTTTGTTTGTCATAGCCAGAACCCGGAAACAACCTAAATGCCCCTCAACTGAAGAATGGATAAGGAAAATGTGGTACATTTACACAATGGAATACTACACAGCAGAAAAAAATAACGACAGCTTGAATTTTGCAGGAAAATGGATGGAGCTAGAAAACATTATTTTAACTGAGGTAACCCAGACACAGAAAGACAATTATCACATGAACTCACTCATAGGTGGTCTTTAAACATAAAGCAAAGAAAACCCGCCTACAAACCACAGTCCCAGAGAACTTAGACAACAATGAGGACATTAAGAGAGACTTACATAGATCTAATCTACATGGGAAGTAGAAAGTAGAAAAAGACAAGATCTCCTGAGTAAATTGGGAGCATGGGGACCTTGGGTATTTTCAATTATAAAAGTTGGATATCTGCCCATAGATTTGAATGTTTTTCAGCAATATTTTGTCAATATGGAAGTCTTGCATGTCTTTTATTAGATTTACATGAATTTTCCAGGTGGTGGTGATGTGTTCCTTTAATCCCAACATTTGGGAGGCAGAGGCAGGTGGATCTCTGAGTTCAAGGCCAGCCTGGTCTACAGAGCGAGTTCAAGGACAGGCTCCAAAGCTACAGAGAAACCCTGTCTTGAAAAACAAACAAAAAAAATTGTATGAATTTTATTCACTCTGGTGCTACTGCAAATAGAAAGTTTTGCTTCTTTAAAGATGTGTTTATATTATATTTATATTTGATATATTTATGTGTGTGTAAGTTTTTCGCCTTCTTGTGTATACATGCGCTACATGTATGCCTAGTGCCCACAGAGGCCAGAAGAGGATATTGGATTCCCTGGATCTGCAGTTACAAATGGTTGTGAGCCACCTTTTGGGTGCTGGGAGTCAAACCAAGGTCCTCAAGTGCTTTTAACCACTGAACCATCTCTCCAACCCCTAGAATTGTTTTGGAAATTTAATTTTCAGAATTCATTGCTAGTAGAAAGAGTTGGTTCAGGGCCTGGAGAGATGGCTCAGCAGTTAAGAGCACTTCCTGCCTTTACAGAGAACTCAGGCTGAGCTCCCAGCATCCACCTGGCAGTTCACAACCGTCTGTAACTCCAGTTCCAGCGACCTAATGGCCTCAGTAGGCACAGGACACATCTGGCACACAGATGTACATTCAGGCAAGCACTCATACACATAACATAAAAGAGGCAAAATTTCAAAAAAGAAACAGTATCTGACAGAACTTACTAGTCAAGCTGCCTGGGTCTGAGCTTTCCTTCTTCCTCCCTTCCTATCCCCCTCTGTGAAGGAGCACACTTGACCACTGCACTACAGATCTGGAACAGGGGCTATACCACATTTGTGGAGATGCAACTGTTTATAGAATTCCATTATAATCTTTTCGTTTTTGTTCGTTACACTTTCATACACAATTTTAGTAATCTGAATTGTTCTTCTTTGGGAGGGGGCTCAATTTTATTGATCTTTTTATCTTTAATTTTGTATCTATTTATTGGGGATTTAGATTATTTTATGTATATGAGTGTTTTACCTACATATATGCCTATATACCATATGTATGCCTGATGCTCAAGAGGGTCAGAAGAGGGCATCAGGTCTCCTAGAATTAGAATTACAGAGAGTTGTGAGCTGCCACATGAGTGCTGGGACTAGAAAAGTCCTCTTCAAAACCATTCAGTGCTCTTAACTGTGGAGCCACCTCTCTAGCCCCTAAGTTGTGTGTGTGTGTGTGTGTGTGTGTGTGTGTGTGTGTGTGTGTATGTATGTATGTATTTAGAGCATGTGTATTGTTTTTCTGTTCTATATTATGTTTCTGCTTTAATTTTTATGGTTTTCTTTTTCTCTAGCTTTGGCTTAATTTTATCTTTTTTTTACAATTTTTTTATAGGTGGAAGTTTAGGATATTAATTTTTTATCTTTCTTATTTAATGTAGGCTTTTAAATGATACATTTTGCACTCAAGAGGCAGAGGCAAGCAGATCTCTAGGCATACGCAGTCTACATAGGGAGCACTAGACCAGCCAGGTATACATAGTGAAATCTTGTCCCCCCCAAAAAATTGTTTAAGGGCTAGAGAGATGGCAGCTCAGAGGTTAAGAGCACTGTCTGCTCCTCCAGAGATCCTGAGTTCAATTCCCGGCAATCACATCGTGGCTCACAACCATCTATAGTGAGATCTGGTGCCCTCTTCTGGCTGGCAGGGATACATGCAGACAGAACACTGTATACAAATAAATAACTCTTTAAAAAAATTTAAAGGGGGCTGGAGAGATGGTTCAGCAGTTAAAATCACTATCCGTTTTTTACAGAGGACCTGGGTTCAACTCCCAGCAACCACATGGAAGCTCAGAGCTGTCTGTAACTCCGGTTCCAGGGAATCTGACACCCTCACACAGACATACATGTAGGGAAAACACTAATCCATATAAAATAAATATCAATAAAAAAGAAAATTAAGCCGGGTGGTGTTGGAACACACCTTTAATCCCAGAACTCGGAAGGCAGAGGCAGGGGGATCTTCATGAGTTCGAGACCAGCCTAGTCTACAGAGCAAGTTCCAGGACAGCCAGAGCGGTTACACAGAGAAACTCTGTCTTGAAAAGCAAAAACAGACAAACAAAAAAAAAAAATTAAAAGAAGAGAAAAAGGGGAAAAGCTACATGGAGATTGTTTTCCTTCCTTGATACAAAATGCCTGTTTTTTTTTTTTAAAGTTTATTTGTTTTTATTCTATGTATGGGTCCTCTGCAGAGCAGCCAGGGCTCTTAGCCACGGAACCACCTCTGGGCAAGACTGTTTTCTTTCTAATCCCTAAATTGTCCGGATTTGTTGTTGTTGTTACAGTTGTTTTTCATTTCCCATAAAGCAATTTACAGCTTCACCCTTGATTTCTTCTGTGGTCCCTTGGTTAGCTCTGAGTGTGTCCTTCATGCTCCGTGTGTGTGAATACCCACTTCCCTTCTGTTAATGATTTCTGGCTCCGTCTCACTGTGGTCAGAGAACATCCACGGCAGGAGCTCAGTCACTGCAAATTTAATAAGATGTGTTTTATGGGCTGTCATATGGTCTAGCCTGAGGTCTAGCCTGACTCCATGTACACTCGTTAAAAAAAATGGGTTGTGCTGGGTGGAGTGCTCTATAGACATCTGTGAGGTCAAGTTTGTTTAGAGTGTTGTCTAATCTATTTCCTGACTGATTCTCCATCTAATCGTTTTTCTGTTTGAGTTTGAAACTGTCTTCAGTATCACAAGGTACTTCTTCTGCCAAGTTTCTCATTTCAGTCCTCTAGTGAATTTTTATTCTGATTGTTGCGTTTTTCAGCTTGAGAATTTAGTGGGGCTTTACAAACCTGTCTGCTCCTTTATTGATGTTCTACCGAAGGCAATGCAACATTTCACACTTTCCTTCAGTTTTCAGACGTGGCTTCCTTTGGATAATACTTTAAATCGACAATTTAAGGTCTTTGCCTGGGAAACCCATCATCTGGGCTTCCTCGGAGACAATTTCTATTTATTCCTTTATGTTGATAAATACTTTCTTATTTCCCTGCTTCTCTCATAATTTTTGGGTGAAAAATGGGCTTTTTTATATTATAATGTGGTTGTGGTAACCTAGGAATTAGATTCCTTCCCTCCTGCTGCTGTCGGAGTTACTACTGCTTATCAGTCAGTTATTTAGTGGGTTCCCTGAACTAATTGTGAAAAATCTATATTCATTGTCATGATGTCGCTCTTCAGTTATTTCAATGGTCAGCTAACGTTCGGTCAGAAATTCCCTCAATTAACTAGAACCTAGAAATGCTAGTCTTTGCCAAGGATTAGCTGACCGCCAAAATACTGCATAGAGACTTATTTACCTTTATGTGTATGAGTGTTTTGCCTACATATATGTATATGCACCACATGCATGCCTGATACTCTAGCAGGACTTCGGGTCCCCCAGAGCCGGAGTTATAGGCCGTTGTGAGCCATCCTGTGGTGCTGAGAACCAGCTGGGTCCTCTGAAAGAGCAGGAAGCATTCTGTACCTCTGAGCCATCTCTCCAGCCCCCAGCCTGTTGCTTTCTTAGTGGAACTTGAGTCCGCTGTTGTTCCCCAAACACAGTACCTGAGAGAAGACGCAGTTTTCCCCGAAATCCACACTTTTCCTTCCCTCCCGGCACTCTGCTCACTGGAAGCCGCGGTGTGTTTCCCGACAGCAGCTCTCCATCTGGACCAGGAGTCCCCGAACTTCAGCTACCAAGGAAGTAGAGCTGAGATTGCCATTCCTTTCCTCCCAGCAGGCCTTGGGCTTCTGCGCAAAACAGTTCACCTTCGGCTCAAAGACTAAGCCTCCCTGTCAAAGACATATGCAAGAGTCTTTGCTTTTACGAAGCCACAAAACTTCCTTTTCACCCTTCTCTTAGGACAGGGGACGCCTACCTAACTATTACTGCCATAAATAATGGATACCAGCGGCCTTGCCCTTCCTGAGTGGAGGACGGCGGCTTCAAGGGGAAATATTAAACACACCCAAGCAGAGGACAGCGGCACTTCCTCAGCGTTCTACATATGGATGCGCTGTAATTTAATTGATTGTTCCTCCACTTTGGGATATTTGTTTCCCTCCTTTTTTATTATTATAAATAATTCTGCAGCGAATACCTTGGCATGGGTACAAGATATATCTGTACAATAGATTCTTGAAAGCGGAATGGTTGGGTCAAAAAATATACGCATTTAAATGTAAAACATCTCCAAATTGCCGTCCAAAAATGCTTTCCAGAATTTTATTCCCTTGAGAATGTCCGCTTCCTCACTCCATCACCGTCACTAACTATTAAGAATCACTTTTCTCTGTTGATATTAATATCATTTCCATGCCCCTGATTACAAGCAAGGTTGAACACGTTTTTCTGTTTGTTGGCTGTTTTTCTTCCCCTGTGAGCTGACAATTCATAAGCCTTGCTTATTTCTCTGCTGGGCAGTTTGTCATGTCCTTATCTCACACGTGTTGTTTAGTGCCGAGGTGTTGTGATGTAGTTATAAACTGATTACTGCAGACAAATAGAAAAGCTATTGGTTTTAGGAAGTTGGTCTCATTCCTGGCACCCTTCCTGACGGTTGTCATGATTTTAATAGTTTTACAGTTGCTTGTCTCTCTTTCTTAGGAGAGCTACCATATCGTTTGCAAATAATGTTTTATTGTGATTACTGATGTGTTTGGACTCACTCCTACTGCCTTGCAACATATTTCTAGTGACCGCTCTTCTAGTTTCTGGGCTGTGGCTGTGGCGAACACCGTGACCAAAAGCAACCTTGGGAGGAAGGTGTTTTTATCATCTTATACTTCCTTCCAGCGTTGAAGGGAGTCAAGACCAGAACTCATGCAACAACCTAGAGCAGAAACTCTCTAGAACATTCCTTCTGTTTATTTTGCCTTCTTGTATGGCTCAGGACCACCTGCCCAGGGAGCGGCACCTCCACTCACCCATAGTGGGGCTGGGTCCTCTGACATCAATTAATAATCAAGACAATGCCTCACAGACATGCCCACAGGCCAACCCGATAGACCATTACTTGATTGACACTTCTTGTTCTGCTGACTGAAGGGGTGTGAAGTTGGCAGTTAATGCTAACCAACTGGGTAAGGAGCTTTCTGGCTTCTTCCACCACCTTTCCTCTTGCTCCTTGATGATATTCCTCTTTCCTCCTCCCCCCTCCTCTTCCTAGTCTGAGGTAGTATCTCAGAGCTGTGGCATATGCTCCACGTCTCACCTACACTTCTAGCCTCCCCCCCCCCACCTTTTTTTTTGGTTCTTCTGTGGTTCTGTGTTTCAGTCCTAGGTTTTTGATGGCTAGCCGTATATATTTTGTTAAATATTAAAAGCTATTTTGTCTGTCAATGTCAAGAGTCAATTTATAGCCTCCCGCCAAACAATATCGCATCATATTATAATCACATCTGAACCCCACTCCGTATCCCTCATTTCCCTTATTTAGTTGGAATCACTGGGGAGTTTAGCACTCCATTTTTGAAAAAAAAATTCTTTTCACATTGCATGTCTATCGCAAAGAGATCCTTTATTTTCTGCCCTTTGCCATGTATAATGTTCCGTTTCTTTTTGTCAGTGTTTATGATTTTAAAGGTAATAATACTGCTTTTAATTTTGCTACTGATTGACTTTGGTATTTACCCAACCTAAACTTAAACCTTATTTCTCCCAAACCTCTGTTTCTCTGGTGATGGAAGTTAGGCACGGTCAGCAGCTGCCAGTTCCCTAGCTTATGTCTTCCAGCTGTCTGAAGATTTTTCGCGTACCTTCACCTGGCTCGCCCTCTCCTCACGCATTCTCTTTTTAAATGTCTGTGGCTTTATAAATCCAACTTACATTTCAATCATAGATATGTTTTCCAAAGCATAGATTTTTTTTTGGTTCAATTCTTACAATATATTTAGTTCGTCTCTAAGCCTGCCACCAGTCTTTTCTATTGTAATATTCCTATTCCAAGCTCTTAATTTTAATTCGTCTCTTCAAGCTGTTTGCTTAGGGGAAACGCATGGGTGGTTCATTTTCTACACCCTGCTCTGTAAATATGGAACATGTTTCTGTTGTTTTCCCACATGAGTGGCAACTTGTTGGGCAAGGATTCTTCTTTTGACGTCTTTCTCACTCAGAACTCTCAGAACGGTAACCATTGCTCCTTCATTCTCAATGCTCAGAACCGTCAAGGCAGCTGGGCCTCAGGAGGCAGAGGCAGGTGGACCTCTGGGAGTTCAAGGCCAGCCTGGTCTACAGAGTGAGTTGCAGGACAGTCAAGGCCACACAGAGAAAGCCTGTCTTGAAAACCCCACACAAAAAAACTAAAATAAAATATCAAGGCAAAGCCTAAGATTACCCTTTGTGATCTAATATCACGTGGAGATCCGGGTAAAGTTTTCCCTTCATTCACGTCACAAAGCTAACATTTATCTCATTAATGATGACAACTATCTTTTTCCTTTTTCTTTTTTCTTTTTTTTTTGTTTCAATTTTTTGGTTTTTTGTTTGTTTGTTTGTTTGCTTGCTTGTTTTGAGACAGGATTTCTCTGTGTAGCCCTGATTATCCTGAAACTTGTTTTGTAGACCAGGCAGGCCTTGAACTCACAGAGATCTGGCTGCCTCTGCCTCCCGAGTGCTGGAATTAAAGATGTGAATCGCCACTGCCTGGCATCTAGTATGTCCAGTTTGTTAATTTGTTTTTTGTTGTTGTTGTTGTTGTTTTGTTTTGTTTTGTTTTTGACAGGATTTCTCTGTGTAACAGCCCTAGCTGTCCTGGAACTAGCTCTTAGCTCTTATAGACCAGGCTGGCCTTGAACTCACAGAGATCTGCCTACCTCTGCCTTCCGAGTTCTGAGATTAAAGGTGTGCGCCACCACCACACGGCTGGTACACATCTTTTAACCACTGCCCCTCTCTGCATCTTCCATCACCAAGGTCAGCAAACCAGTCTTCAAATTGTTCTTGTGTCCTTGTTCAGCCCCCTTCCTTGTGTTTGCTACTTCTGTGTGTTACTCTTAAGGGTCAGCTCATGTCATGCTGATGTGGTGGCCCCTCTCATGGCTCTGCCGTGGTCCAGGCTCCCAGCTTCATCCACCACTTTACTCCTCCTGGTTCATGATGATCCAGCTTCACTGGCCACCCCTCACTGCTTTCTGAGGCCTGGGCAACTTCTCTGGATTCTTCAGATCCCAGTTTAACTGTCGCTTCCTCAAGGAAGCCCTCCCTGATGTTCCTTTATGGCTTATTCTAGTATGTATGTGTGTGTGTGTGTGTGTGAGTATACATATATATATATATATACACACATTTGCTTGTTTGAGACAGAGTTTCTCTATGTAGTCCTGGCTGTCCTGATACCAGCACTGTAGACCAGGCAGACCTCAAACTCACAGAGATCCGTCTGTCTCTGCCTTCTGAGTGCTGGGATTAAAGGCATGTGCCACCATGCCTGGTAACTTTTTTTTAAACTTGTAAGATCTATTTTTAGGGGCTGGAGAGTTGGTTCCGTGGTTAAGGGCACTTGTTGGTCTCTCAGAGGACCTGGGTTTGGTTGCCAGCGCCCCCATGGTGACTCACAACCCCTTGGGATCCAACACGCTATTCTGAAGGACGTCAGGCATATGCCTGGTCTACACAGCAAGTTCCAGGCCACCCAGGGCTGCAGAGTGAAACTAACAAACAGAAAGATTTCTTTTTAGTCATGTGTTTGGGGGTGGGGTAGGACATGCTCATAAGTGCGGGTGCATGCAGAGGTTACAGACATCAGATGCCCCTGGAGCTGTAGTTACCTGCTGTCAGTGGTTAGGGGCTTCACTTAGGTCTTCCACTAGAGAGCAACATGTGTTCTAAGCATCGGAGCCATCTCTCCAGCCCCACCCCGAAATGTTTGTCTTCCACACACTGTTTACAACGAGTATTTATTGAGGGATTACTAAGTGCCAGGCGCTGCGCTGGATATTGAGGATCTGTCAACAAAACGACGAAGGTGTCTGCCTCCTGGAAGTTTAATTTTACAGAAAGGCCTTTAGCACTTAGAATGATTAGTCTAATTGATAGTGGAATTATTTTCACTCCGATTCCCTCTGTGACAAGAAGGACCAATTCCATTTGTTTATTTCTCCCTCCCCCGCCCCCTTTTGCAATGCTACTTATGGAACCCAAAACCTTGTGCAAAACAGTCAAATGCTCTACCACTGAGCCACACCGCCTGTCCACTCGTCAGTCATTGCCTGGTAGACTGGGCACATTTGATAGATGCTTGATGGGTGAATTAAGGCTCTTTGTAAAAGCCAAGACATTTTTTCCAAACTGTAATCCATCTCAAACAAGCTCCAGCCATAAGTAAGTAAATAAATAAATAAGCGAAAGTGGAGTGGATTTATGAGCTGGCTGGCTGGGTAGCCTGTGGGCAAGCATAGCATCCTGCACAGCTGGATCCAGAGTCTTACCCGATGCTGACAGAGTTACCACTGCTCCCCTCTGAGTGTTGAGCTTATTCTTTCCAGCTCTAGATGGATTTCCTCCATGTTGCCACGGGAGATAGGTACTGACAGTTCCAAATGCGCATAGTCTCCGCTTAGCAACACCAGGAGAAAAAGCTCTCCTTTCTCTCTCAACATCTGTACTCAAAGCCCAGACAACCAGGGACCTGTCCCTCTCAGGTCTCCTGTCCCTACCACTTAGCCAAGAGATGGGGTATTCTGATTGGCCAAGGCTTGGGTCCGCCTCTCCCTGAGGGTCTGGGACAGTCTGCTAGGGAGGGCACTGCAATGACCTTCATTCCAGCACAGTTCCCTAGAGGGAAGCAGGTGTTGCCAACCGGAAGGAGAAGATGTTACTGTAAGGACAAACATTGTGTGAAGGGTTTCTTCCATTCTTCACGTCCTACCGCCAGTGGCTTTGTATGTCTGTCTCCATCAGCCTGTCCCTTTGTCTTGTTCTGAGTAGCTGATTTTCTAGAAGGATTGTCTTTGTGCTGAGGGCAGTGATGGAGGAGTCGGGGCACTTTGCCCTTGCTGTATACAAAGCTTTGAGGGCAGTAGTCTCAGGTGGCTCTTGTGTATTTGGGAGAGCTCTACCAGGCA
Source organism: Arvicola amphibius (assembly GCF_903992535.2). Taxonomy (NCBI): domain Eukaryota; kingdom Metazoa; phylum Chordata; class Mammalia; order Rodentia; family Cricetidae; genus Arvicola; species Arvicola amphibius. The sequence continues at coordinate 32,311,162 of NC_052052.2, forward strand.
GTAAGGACAGAGAAGAGCATCACGGGCTCAGTCGCAGCTGAACTTCCTCTACCCTCTATCTGATTCCAGGCTGAGAAGCAATCATTTTGTCCAGAGGGAGAGTGTGTGCATCCCTGGTTCCCTGGCTATATATCTGAAACCCAGGGCCTTAGGAGAGTGCTCTACCAATGAGCAACACCCTCAATCTCTTGTGCCTAGCACAAGCAAAAGCTACTTTTGAACATGTGGTGCCCTTGGCATCACTTGCCATCTCCTCCTCCTTCTCTTCCTTCTTTCTTTGAGACAGGGTCTCTCTTTGTGACTTCCTATGCAGTCCAGGCTGGCCTCGAGCTCCTGATCCTCCTGACTCTGCTTTTCAAGTGCCACCACGTGCCACCTCCTTTTAGAGGCTGTATAGTTCCAGGGTCACATTGTTCGGATGGCATGCCATTGTATAACACCGAGTTAGGATCGTGAGAAACCTGTCTATTCACTTGCCAGGGTGTAAAATGGAATATCCCAAAGCCAGGCAGGATATAGGACAGTTATTCACTGCACAGAACGGCTGGGCCCCCAGCATCCCTGACTCCTGAGCATGAGCTGTCGATGCTACTCCTCAACCATCAAAGCGACACAAGAAGTCAACACAGATTTTCTAAGGATGCAGAGCACTGTTTACACACAGCTGCTCACCTCTTGAAGACTTTGAACCCAGGTTTATCATTCTCTACACCTACCTCCTGACTCCTTCCGTGCCCACATGGACAGTGCCAAGCGATGAAAGCTTGACCTTTTACTTAAAATGGCCCTAATAGTTTCACACCCTTTTGTAGAGAGATTGACAGTGAAGCCCTCAAGCCCACACGGTGGCTCATGGTGTCTCAGTACATGCAGCAGCTTAGCTTCAGTGATTTTACAGTCACAGACACACGGGACTCATTCCCGATGTCTCAGACTCTGAGCATTAACATACGAATGTACATGTTTATTTCAGATGCCATTTTCCGTTTATTTCTCTTTTATCTTACCGTTGGGACTTTGGGGATTTGTTTATGGATGGTTCTATTTTGGTTTATAGTTTAAGACCAGGGCAGCTGGGTAGTGGTGGCACACGCCTTTAATCCCAGCACTCGGGAGGCAGAGGCAGGTGGATCTCAGTGAGTTGGAGGCCAGCCTGGTTACACAGCGAAACCCTATCTCAAAACAAAACAAAACAAAAACAAAAACAAAAAACAAAAAACAAAACAAAAAAAAACACAGGACAACTAGAAAGATGGATCAGTGGTTGCTTAAGAACACTTGCAGAGGACCTGGGTTTGGGTTCCAGCAAGCACATGCTGGCTCACAACCCTCTGTAGGCACACATATAGGGCACATATATACATGCAGGCAAAACACTCATACACATAAAATAAAATAAGTAAATCTTTTTTAAAAAGTTTTTTAAGGTACAGATACAGTTTATTCTGATGGGGAAGGTATGGTGGCAAGTATATGAGGTCACTGGTCACACTGTCTGCAATCAGGAACTGGAGTCTCTATGGGTATCCTGACATTTGAACAGGTAAAACATTCAAAACCATAAATACGTGTGTGTGCACATATATATGATTGTATTATTTATAAAATTATATACAGTAAGCAACATTATTTATGCATTTATTTCAAGATCGCAGAGGGGATGTTGTGAAACATTTGTTATAAATGTGTATCGGGTGTGATGGAGTTGAGACCACTGAGCGTAGGAGTCCGGCAGATGTCAGCAGCAAGCCGGAATTTGTTGTTGCTGTTGTCATTGAGAACCCTCTGATTGCTGGACACCGTGGCACACGCCTGTCACCCCAGACAATCAGGAGTTCTGAGGCAAGAGGATCGTGAGTTCAAGGTCAGTCTGGGCAACCTAAACCTAGACTTAAAGTCTTCAAAATCTGAGGAGTGAGATCTTATAAGGGCATCTCCTGTCTGTGATGCCAGCAGACCATGACCACTCTCGGCTTCAAAGGGAGTTGATGTGATAACCTATCTCAACAGACAGGTGAATAAACAAATGAACGCAATTTAGGAAGGGTGGAGACTGTTAGCTCAGTGGAATAGCATTCTCCTGGCATTTGTGAGTCCTTAAGTTTGATTCCAGAGAGAGAGAGAGAGAGAGAGAGAGAGAGAGAGAGAGAGAGAGAGAGAGAGAGAGAGAGAGAGAGAGAGAGAGAGAGAAGTATCTCACTTTCCTTAATAATACATCATTAGGGCTGGAGAATGACTCGGTGGGTAATGTACTTACCAAGCAAGCATGAGGGCCTGAGCTATAATCTCCACAGCCCACAGAAAGCCAGAACCAGGAGTGTCTGTCTGCAATCGAAGTGCTCCTGTGGGGAGACAGGAGGCAAAGCCAGGAGAATCTCTGGAATCCTGCCAGACCAGGTGGACACAATGGCCACCAACAAAGGATTTCAAACAGGATGGAAGGCAAGGACGGGCACGTGAGACTGTCCTCTGACTTCCGCATGTGCACTGTGACAAGCACACACCCTCAGTCACACAATGAATATGTGTGTGCACACACACATGCACACACACACACACACGCACACATTATGCACGCATTGTACACACGACGGCTCAGCTGGTAAAAGCACTTGCTGGGCAAATCTAAGTTCAGTTCAGGGAACCCACACTAAAGAGAGAGAATCAGCTCCCAAAAGCTGTCCTCTGATTGCCACACACACACCGTGGCACGTGTGTAACCACGCTCTCTCTCTCTCCTAGACAACAGTAATGTTAAAGTAATAGTAATAATATTAGACCCGTAGTAAAGGTTTGTGAGCTGCCTTTTGCCGGGCTTGCCAGCCTCAGCCTGGGGTCCTAAAAGCAGAGAAAATTCAGCTTTATGTACCTGGCTCCTCACAGGTATCAGCCACACCTAGCATCTCATAGCTGCTAACGAGTGAAACAGCCCTGGAGATGGAGGCTCCTGGCAGTGAGAGGCTCCCCCAGGCCTAGGGTGATGTCTTCCCCCCTTCAGCAATGGCTTTAATATCATCAGCCACTACTTCTGTCCAAGCCTCATTGAGGGCTTCATATTTTCTTTCTTTTGTTTTTCTTCTCTTTTTTTCTGATGCCCTTATACCTATAAATGACTCACACTTCATTGGTCTAGAATCAATAAGTGTTATTTTCTCAGGTCTGTGTGACCCCAAATCATCTCCTGGACAGGGTGGGCCTCGTTTCAGCCAGGCTCTCTGCAGGACTGTCAGGAAGAATGTCCATCACTGCTGAATGGGAGCTGGCTGCTATCTCCGAGTCCAGAGCTGTGCTTGCACACCAAATGCTCCCCACCCTCTCTCAGAGTTGTTTGTCCTAGAAAACAAAGAGGGGGCATAGGCCTGGACATTTGGATTCCAAGCGCAGGGGCCTTCCTCACGTCCACACTTGAACTTTCTCTGGATTTCACGGCTTATCATGCTGCCAGTTGGGGGAAGAAGGAAGCTAAACCAAGCTGGGCCTGCTCCACTTCTGACAGCCTTGAGGCCAGTCCTCAAATTCTGCTGCGTGCCAAAGCCAAAGCATTCAAATGGCAGTCATGGAAAATTCAGATTTTGATGAAGGTCCTGCGAGAGAACAGGGGTGTCTTAATCCCCACAAGCTCCTTCCCCGAGGTCTTCTGCCCACACTTGCTGCTTATTCCTCCTTCCCTAGCTCTAGCCTTTCCCCCTTGCTCTCTCCTTCTGTCTGTAAAACTCAATCAACATTATCCTGACAGAGAGCCGCTCACAAGGTCCCCTGGCTTCCCCTAGACCTTGAATTATCTCCCCCACCTCTCTGGCTTAGAAGTCCTTGGGCAAGGAAGAGGAGTTGGGATGTTATTTGCTTTGTCCTCAAAGCTCCTCTGGCATGAGCCCAGCCCCACAGTGCCCTCCTCTCAGCAGCTTCACCTAGGGATGCCCTTGTCCTCCCCAGCCTGAACTGAAGGGGACTCTCAGTGGTGAGGCTCCGGAGCATATGTGACTGCTGTAGGCAAACCTCCAGTCCCGGGACTCCCTGGGAACAGAGCCAGCAAGCTCAAGCTCCAGTTTGAAAGAGGTGGCTTCTCCAACCATTTCAGTCCCTGAGGGTTTTTTTTTTCTGAGTTCTTTTTCCATATCTGTCTGCCACAAGATAACTTTTGCTGCCTTACCCCCACACAAAATTGGGGGACAGTGAAGAGTGTCATGTCATAAAGTCCTGGGCTATTCTGGGTGTCCCAAGGCTTTTTATTATTATTTGCCATGACAGTGTGGAGGTCAAAGGGTAACTTACAGCAGTCAGGCTTCTACTATCCTGCATCACGAATCAAACCCATGTCATGAGGCTTGACAGTAAGTTCCACTAAGACAACTTCCTCTCCCATCTCCCCAAGACCATTTGACCCTTACTGGGGCTGATGGGGTGCCTGAAAACCACAAATTCCAAGAGAACAAACTTGCTGCCTAAGACAACTCAGAGGTGGTGTCTAGACAAGTCCAGGGCCCTCAGAATAGGGCCTGTGTCTTGGTTACTTTTCTATTGCTGTGATAAAACACTATGACCAAGGAAACCTAAAAAATAGAGCATCTAATTTGGAGCTTATGGTTACAAAGGGTTAGAATCCATGATGGTGGAGTAAAGGCCTAGCAGCTGGAAATGCTGAGAGCGGTTCACAGGTAGGAGGCAGAGTAGGGTCTGGAAGAGAGGTGAGGGAAATGTTGCTAGTCTTTTGAAAACTCAAAGCTCATCCACAATGACACACCTCCTCCAACAAGGCCACACCTCCTAATCCTTCCCAAACTCTTCCACCAACTGGGGAGCAAGTACTCAAACATATGAGCCCCTGAGGCCACCCTCTCTCAAATACCACAGCCTGTCTGCATGAACTGGACCTGCATTGCCTCCCGCTCTGCACATCTGTCCCCTCTGATGCAAGCCCAGACTAATGCAGGTTCCTTCACCAAGAACTCTAAGTAATGCTCCAGTTTGTGAGGTCTAGCACCATCCAGGAAATCCTGGATAAATTGCTCCTGCATGGACTGGCTCAGCCTTTTCAGATTCGCACACACAGAAGAAGACACCCTATGTCACCTCTCAAGGGTTTCTTACTCGGCATCTGTGCAAGGCACCTTGCCTCCTTCTTCTCCTTGCCCAGAGATCAGAGCTTGTGGTATTAACAACTTGGAATTCTACTTGGTTTAATTTCCCCAGAAGCAAACCCCTCATGGAGGATTTACCAGCACGAGATTTAAGAAGAGTTCCTAGGCCGGTCGATGGTGGCACACACCTTTAATCCCAGCACTCGGGAGGCAGAGGCAAGCTGATCTCTGTGAGTTCAAGTCCAGCCTGGTCTACAAGAACTAGTTCCAAGACAGACTCCAAAGCCACAGAGAAACCCTGTCTCTACAAAAAATGAAAGGGGGGGGGGGTGTCCCAGAAGCCAGGCATGGTGGTGCAAGGCTTACCTGTAATTCTAGCATTGAGGAGGTAGGGCAGGAGGATGAGGAGTTTAAGAACTCAGGTACATAGTAACTTACTTCCAGGTCACCCTAGGCTAAATGAGACCCTCTCTTACCTCACCTCAGAAGAAAAGGCAAAGGGAGGTAGGGAGGAGGAGCTGTTTCTAAGAAGAATCAGGAGGGAGCGGGATAGGAATGGAGACTAGGAGTCTAGACTAGGAGTCTAGAGCACTGTCACCCAGAGGGTAACTGTGGCTCTGGGCTACCGGGGCTTTGCACGTGAGGACTGCCCTGGCAGGAAGCAGGAGAGTTCTAGTATTTATGGCCCAAGCTCCTTTGCTTCTGTCCCCGCCCCACATAGCTTCCCAGGCACTTCCACTCGTGTATTGCCTCGCAGTGGGTCCCGGGAGGCTAGCTCACTGTCTGGCAAGGGAGGGAGAACTGTTGGAGGTGAAAGCCCTTGAGCTGATGCGTGGCGTACTGACAGCACCGGCTATAATCTCTCTAGTACACTCTCTTAATGCAAACTCACTCTGAGGCCGCCACACTTCCCTGGCACTCCCCTGGCACACTCTAGCCACCACTTAAGTCACCTCCCCGCCCCCTCGGAACTCTATCTGTTTGCTGGCATCTGCTCTACCTTCAGGAGAAACTGGGACCCAACCAGCGCAGGTACATACCTACTCCCCACTACTCTCCTCTTCAGGAGGAGATCTGATCCTTCACAAATGTTGTCAGGGCTCAGAGGCTAAGAGCCGATACTGATCTTGCAGAGAATCTGAGTTCAGTTCCTAGCAGCCACGTCCAGTGACTCACAGTTTCCTGTAACTCCAGCTCCTGGGGATCTGATGAACTCTCTGGCCTTGATGGGCACCTGCGTTCACATGCGTGAATTCACACGGCAAAACCGGCCTCCCCACAGCCCATCAAAGGAATGACTGGTGGATTACCCTGTGCTCCCACTGAGGTGAAAATCTGCCCCTTGGCTTCAGTACAGACTCTCCAACTCCCACCTCAGGATAGAGGACTCACCCCTTCCCCCTCTCTCAGAGGTCTCCTCATCCTCTGTCTCCTCCTCTTCTTCCTCTTCCTCCTCTTTCGGACAGGAACTCTCTGTATCTGGGGATGACCTTTAACTTCTGGCCCTCCTGCCTCCGAATGCTGAGATTCCACACATGTACCATAGTCCTCTGGTTATGGGGTCCTGGATGTGGACCTCGGACCACAGAGCTTCCTGTCTGCTAAGTAACCACTACCGGATGAGCCACATCTCCAGCTCTTATCCCTTTCTGCCTTTAGTTGAGGAAAGGGCTCCTTGTATCTCCATGGATACATACTGGGTCAAGGTGGACCCCATTCCAGAGGGTCACCTGTTGCCTTCATCTTCTCCTCCTCGTCATCCATTGGCTATTTATTCCTCAACCAAAGAGAAGGTTGACTTCTCTTTGATGTCACTGGAGTATTTCTGTCTGACTGTGGAATCCGCTCCCTGGGGACATCCCTTGGGTCTGCTATGAGGCACTGCCTTAACAGCTCTGGCTTTCAGCTGCAGAACAAACAGCCGAGAGATCCTGGCAGGTCCCCTGTTAGATAGGAGGTTTTCTTTCTCTCATTTATTAAAATGTGAGCTTTTAATTTATATTTATGTTATTAATTATTATTACGGTGAGGGTGGGTGTGCACCTGCCGAGGCACTTGTGTTTTTGGGTCAGAGGACAACTTTCTGGAGGTCGTTTTCTCCTTCCATCTTTATAAGGGCTCCAGGGGTCAAACTCAGGTCATCAGGTTTATACAGCAAGTGCCTTTACCCACGGAGCCATCTCACTGGCCCTGAGATGTTCTTACGGCCAGGCTACTTTCTGCCTAGCTGAGGCCACCAGTTCCACCTTGAAACCCAGTGTCCAGCCTGGCTCTGCAGCTGGGTGAATTTCATGGAACCTCTCGGTAGTATTGAAAAGAACATCGGTGCATAGTAAGTTTTAGAGTGGATTTATTGGTGCTGGGTGGTGGTGGCGCACGCCTTTAATCCCAGCACTTGGGAGGCAAAGCCTGGCAGATCTCTGAGTTCGGGGCTAGCCTGTTCTACAGACGACCAGAGCTACACAGAAAAACTCTTTCTGGAAAAAAAAAAGCGGAGGTGGATATATTGGCCTCTGAAGTGGCAAGTAACAAAGGCGGTTAACTTCAGACTTAGCTGGAGCCAATTGCTTAACTAAAGAGAGGACACACTGTCTAAGAGACAGAATGCAGATACCTCACCCCATCCTAGGAGGCCTGACACTGTAGGGAAAACCTTGGCTAAACTGGCCTCTGAGCCAAATCTCACCCGCCACCTGCCTTGGAAGTACTTTCACTGGAGCGCAGCCGTGCTTACTTGCTTATATGTTGTCTATACACACTGTAAATGGTGTCTACCCATCTCCATATTGCCTACCGCCACGGACCTGTGTGGTCGCAGCACAGACCCCATAGCCCACTGGGCTGAGAATACTAACAGTAGGCTCTTTATGGAAAAAGTTTATCTACCCAGAATTCAAACAGTATCGTCAAGCATCTACCTTCATCCTTGCCTGAAGGCTGTCATCAGGTCCCCTCCCCACCCCCCTAAACTGAGGTTCCCCCTGTTGGGAGATAAATGACTTCTGAGTGGACCAAAACAACAGATGTCCTCTCAACAGGCTCTGAGCTTGTTTTCTGTGCAGCGTCACCCTGAGCCTCCATGGTGACAAGCCACAAGCACACTGAGTGAGACTGTCCCTGTGTGGCCTCTTGTTGTCAAGGCCAGAGAAGATCAATAAGCGGACATAGCTCCAGCCTGACTATCAAGATAGACAGAGCGCTACCAGCAGCATGAACGAGGGCATCTGTGTGCCACCCCTTCCCTTGTTCTAATCTGGATATGGCACTCTGAGAATATTTAATCAAGCTCTGTTAACTCCTCTGGGTCAGGGCAACCCCTCTGGGAAGAGATCTTCCCCTTGCCAGGAGAAATTCTGATGGTAAAATGAACTTCAAAAGCCTCACAGTGTCCCTGGGAGAAGGTCTAAAAACAGGAAGTCTGAAAACCTAAAAAGAATCCACCACAAAGGATGCTTCTTGACCACCGTGGATTCCCTGGGCACAGGAAAAGCATCCCAGCCCCTTCTGTCTGGCTTTCAAGGACAATCAAGGGCTCCGTTTCCTAAGAGCGTCCATTCTGAGTCATGTCCAGATAGGCTGGTACGTGAGCAACGCTCCCCACATTACACATTGGGCGCAGGTGTCGAGTCTTATTTGGATATTCTCTGCCATCTTGGACCAGAGGAACCATGCCCTAATTAGCCCCAGCATCTGTTCCCTCCCCAAGGCCTGAACTCATCATGCGTGGACCTCTGTGCTTCATTCAGGGCAGCCTTTTGAAACAGTACCAACTGCTTCCACTGTCCATTCACGGCGCGTACAGCATCCCGCGCAGTACCCAGTAACTAGGGCACTCTCCGTCATTCCCAGAGTAGGGCTTTCTGGATGCTATCAGGCCTTGGTATCCTCCTGCCAGAAGGCCCTACTTCCCTTACACCATCAACCACAGCTCTACACCTTCCTACTGAGGCTCTTGGATAACTCCTCACCTGGGACAATGAGGTAGATTTGAGTAACACAATTCAAGGATCTAAGTACAGCTTCTGAGGGGGGTCCTTGCTGTCAACCTAGCATTTTTTTCCAGAGTCCTTCCCCACAGCTAATAGCCTACACTGCCTCATTAGATATGGCCTCAGTGACATGAGGACATAACCTTTGGAACACGGCAATGCATCTTCAGAACACATAATAACAGTGCTAGAATTACAGGCCCAGGAGATTACACCCTACATAGCTTCTGGTACCCAGTTCAACTCTGGAAGCTGAGAAGCATGACCTGGACTAGCTGGACAGATGTTCCACACAGCTCAGTGTAGCCCTGCTCCAACACATTAGAACTTAAAACCCTAGACTATCTCTGGGCATAGTTGAGGGGCAGAACATTAGCCTCGGATGCACAGGTTTGCCCCACCCCAGCCCTGCAAGAAGAGGAGGGGTGGGGAAACTTCACTGCTACATGGACTTCAGTAAGCAAATGCCACAATAGCATTGTGTCCATCAAACTAATAAAATATCAGTTTTCATCTGTTTGTCCTAAATCAAGGTTGTTCATCATCTGTCCGCATCCTTTCTATTAATGAGATGGTCCTCCTTTATTCCATACGTTTTTATTTTTTTGTATTATTTATTTAGTTAGTTTTTTTGAGACAGGGTTTCTCTGTAGCTTTGGAGCCTGTCCTGGAACTAGCTCTTATAGACCAGGCTGGCCTCAAACTCACAGTGATCCGCCTGCCTCTGCCTCCGGAGTATTGGGATTAAAGGTGTGTGCCACCATTGTCCAGCTATTCCATATGGTTTTAAGGGGTACAGATTCCCCACTCCATTCTCCCTCTGTGCCCCCAAAGTATGTGATGCCAGCCTGTAGACCAGTCTATTTCTTTTCTCTAGCCATTGTGGTTACTGAGGAATTAGCACGTGACTGAGAGAGCCAATCAGAACTTCTCTAAGAATCTCTCCCTCGCAGTCCCATCAGAACTGTCAAGAGAGTGCTCTTGGCCTCTGAGAGTGCACGCCCAAGTTCCTAGTGGCGTCTCTCTGTCCACATGAAGGACTAATTTTGCAATAAGGAGAACGAGAAAGTTGGGTGTGATGGGACACACCTGGAATGCTCCTGGCATTCAAGACCATCATCAGCTACATAAGAAATTCAAGATTAGCCTGGGTTACATAAAGCATTTCTCAAAAAAAAAAGTTTTTAAAGTAGAGAGAACGAAGCCAATGAACAAGATGATCCAGAAGATAAGCAGAGATGAGCGACGGGGAAGACGGAGGAAGGTCCTAAGTGGTCCTCAGCTTGCGGACCCAGCCACTGTGAAATAGCCTAACTTTGAGGACATTTCCTAAAATGTTGTAATCTGCCAATCTACCATTTTACCTTGGTTTAAGACTAGCTGAAATCACCTGTTTCAATAGCAATAGGTAAAGGAATCTTGAGAAGTTATTGGCATGAGGGGCTTTGGAGAGAATGCAAAACATTGTACTGAATATAATTATTTTTCTGTAGCAAAGATTAGGAGTAATTTGAAAGGAGAGAGAGAGACTATTAACCATACGGAGTTAAGATCTTATTTCCAGTTACATTCCTTCTTAGATCGTGACATCCTGATATTGAGTAGTTTGTATGCAAGAAGCTCTCCCGTGATATTCTACTCTAATCACAATATTTTATTGTTTTATAACCCTTAACCTTAAGACTACGAGGCTTGTTGATTGTCGAAAATTGTATTTACACACCGTAAGTTTGGTATAGGAAATTGAACTTTCCCCAACCTCGTAATATTTAACCTACTGAGCGTCATATCAGTGATCTTATTTAAAGCAGTACAAAAGTGAAGTTCCTGGTGTTAGGAAGAACATTCGTAAGGTTTCTTCTTTCTCTTTGTATAAACATGCAAGAACACAACTTGGTAGTTAGAGTTCTTGCCTAGCATACCCAATGCCCTGGGTTCGATCCCGGCACCACATAAACCGTGTGTGGTGGCATAAGCCACACACGTGGGAACTGGAGGCAAAAAGACCAGAAGTTTAAGATCATCTTCAGACTATGTTATAAGTTTGAGCCCAGCCTGGGATGCTTCAGAAATAACCATTAAAAAAAGAAAAGAAAAAGAAAAGCTATGCAAGAAAACACATATTGATTGTAGCAGAGTTCTATTAAAAATACAGCATAGATCCTGAGAGACGGCTCAGCAGGTCAAGGTGCTTGCTGCCAAACCTGACAACCTGAGTTCAGTCCCAGGGACTCACATGGTACAAGAAGAAAATCAATGCCTGCAAGTTACCTTCTGACCTCCACACCTGTGTCTTGGCGTGTGCGCCTCCCCCGCCCCCAAAGAAAATAAATAAATAAATGTAATTTAAAAATTTAAAACACACTGCCAGGCAGTGGTAGCACACACCTTTAATCCCAGCACTCAGAGTCAGGCAGATCTCTGTGAGGTTGAGGCCAACATGGTCTACAGAGCAAGTTCCAGGACAGTCAGGGCTACACAAAGAAATTCTGTCTCAAACAAAACAAAACAAAATTTAAAACACAAAGCAGAATGTAAGCCGTTTCTTCTATTTTATAAAAACAACACATTGCTCTATCAATTCCGGGAGTCATGGACAGAATTCTGGCTAATATGCCTTCCAAGGAGAGCGGCAGGGGAGCATAGATGCCCAGTGTTCTGAACACTGTACCCTCTCTGGTGTGGCTGCCCCCAGAGAGCCTTACTACTGCCTCTATCTTAGCATTAGCGCTATTTCTAGGGTTCCAGGGTGCTCCTGTGGTCCCCTAGTTAGTATGGGACTGTATGGGCTAGGTGATAGAGAGTCCTTCCCTGTGCCGGAGCCTACCTTCCAGAAGCCCAGAGAGGCCCCATGGCTGCCCTGCAGTCATTCTTGTCAGTCATGAGAGTTTAACCCCAACTCCAGATCTCTGACTTAGTGGATTCCAAGTGGCCTGGTTGTTTCTCCAAACACAGAAAAGAATCCTTTCCTGTGGAAATAAGAAGCAGAAAGTTATATTATATCCTTGAAGCCACCAGCAATCTGAACCGCGTCCAACGAGTGTAGCCCTGTTACAGACCAGGCTACAATTCCCAACAGGCTAAGGCACACCCTCTAGTGGAGACGTTCTTGATTGGGTCGTCTCAGCTGTGCCTACCCAGCTGCCATCACTGAATTCCTCCCTGGAGGTTGCGGCTGGTGGGCTGGATCATCCTTTCTCATCCATTCTGAGTAGCTGTGGAGGCAGGTGTAAGCGTTAACACAGTTGCCACCTTGTGTGGCTTCTCCTGCCAGTGTTCTCTACCCCTCAGTATGTTTTTCGACACATCTCAGACCTCATGAGGAAGCTCGTTGGCTAGATTCACTGATGGGCTCGAATCTGGTCACAGCTGATGGCAGCCATGTTCAAAACGTCTAGAGGATTCCACTCGAAACGTGAAAGTGTGCTGTAAGGAAACCGTACTACTAACACTAACCAGAGAAGAAGAAAAAAAATCACATCTAAAGCAGGGGAAAACGTATGACATTGTTGTTGACTTTTGACTTGAGGGTTCATTGTAATTGGTGTGACAGTGTCCCCATCTGTTGGAGCAGCACTTTGGTGTTAAAGGCCATTCCCTAACATCTCCCACTGGACCCGAAATGCCCACATGCTCAAGGTAAAAAGCAAAAAGCCTTCTTCCAGCCCCGGCCCAGCTCTCTGGTTTGGGGTGTTGCTCGCCCCCTCCTGTGGTACCTGCCTCCCGTGGCTTCACTCTAGAGCAGGAGGGAACAACTGGTTTGGAGAGCACCATCATCAAGGACATGTTTCCGAGGTTTCCCGTCCATCCCTGCTGGTCAAGAGCCCTCTGAGTTTGTATCTGATCAGGAGTCCAATGGTCTCATAACCCTTTATTGCTTTGTATTGGGTTTTTTTTTTTTTGTGGGTGTTTTGTTGGAGGTTTTATTTTGCTTCTGTTTGTTTATTTTGAGATAGGGTCTCACAATGTAGCCCTGGCTGACCCAAAAATCACTGTATAGATCAGTTGGCCTCAAACACAGAGATCTGCTTACTTCTGCCTCCTGAGTACTGGGATTAAAGGCATGCCCCACCACCACCCAGCAGTCTTTCTGACTTATTTCTTGAGGCAGGGGTCTCCTACTAAGCCTTGAGCTCACTGAATGAGTTAGTCTGGAAGTCCAGTGAGCCCCACAGGTCTCCCTGTGCCCTTCTCTCAGGTACCACCTGCCTAGTTTTTTTTTTTTTTAACATGGGTCCTGGGGAATTGAACTCAAGTCTCCATGCTTGCAGGGCAAGCACTTTACTGACTGAGACACCTCTCCAACCCCAAGGTCCAGTCTTTAATTCATACTAGTCTAAATTCCTTTGACTATTATTACTACTGTCCTAAGCCAGACTTGAAACCAGTCTCTACACACCATGAAACTCTCCTAATACAAACCCAACTTGCCTGTTCTTACACTGTCTATACACAGGAGGATCCCCTGAGAATCCTACTCAAAACCGATGTTCCCGGGGCTGGCGAGATGACTTGCCAAAGATCTCCAAAAGGCACTTGTAGCCAAAAGATCTCCAGGCCCCACATAGTAAAAGAAGAGAGACAGCTCCTGACAATTGTTCTCTATCCTCAACACACGCTAAATAAATAAACGTAATTTGATTTTTTTAAGATCAAATCCATGCCCCCTCCGTACTACCATCCCCAGAGGCAGTGGTCATACTTTTCCAGCTCCTATCCATCCCCTCCTCCACCTCCCTCCCTCTACCAGCGCCCAGCTTCCCCTGCCAGGCTGGCTCTGCCCCTCTGTTTTGTATATCAGCATCCTGCCAGCCAGAATATACCACTCAGCAGAAGAGAAGCCAGCCAAAGGGCACTTTGCTCAACAAAAGCCCAGTCATTAGCTAAACAGCGAAACTAACCAAATATTGTTCCTGGAGTGTGTCCTGGTGAGCCTCAGCTTGTCCTAACACTCTGCATGCAAAAGCTGGAAAAAGCTGGAATATATCCTGCATCAATCGCTGCCCCATTAAAAAAAGAAAGAAAGAAAGAAACAGAAAAGCAACTAAAACTTAGATTCCTCTTCTCCCAAATCCTTCTCTCTGTTCTCAGCGTGTGACCTACAGAGGTCCACTTAAGAGTTATTGCCAAGAATGGGACAGCGTTACTCCTTTGCTGACTTTCTAGACTCGAGCCTGTATTTGTTTCTCTGATCTCTTGGTGCTCAGTGCAGTGATAGGAGCGTACTCCAGGCTAGCCCACCAATTTCTGCTAGTCTTACAGCCGGGGTTACAGATGTGTACCCCGTGTCAGACTTTTATGCAGGTCCCTGGGCTTGAGCTCAGGTCCTTATGCCTGTAAGGCAAGGACTTTCTCCTGCTGACCCCTCTCCTTACCCCCAAATTATTTTGAATTTTATTGAATTGCAATTACTTTTTTTATTTAAATAGTCACATAAGATAGTGTCTATGGTGCTGGCTCAACTGAGGCTTAGTTCTGCCTCTGACAAGGAGCTGCTCTGAAAGCAGAGTGGGTGGACATTATTTTAATCTTAGGCGTCACAACAGACCTCTCTTTTTTGGGGGGAACCCCCTTCTTGAGACAGGTCAGTGTAACAGCTCTGGCTGTCTGGAAAATCACTTTGTAGACCAGGCTGGCCCCGAGCTCACAGAGATCCGTCTGCCTCTGCCTCCTAAGTGCTGGGATTAAAGGTGTGCACCACCATTGTCCGCCACAATAGATCTCATAATCAATTAAGTTCCCCTTTCTCCATTGGATACAGGAAGCTCGGCCATACACACGATGCACCTTCCCATATATACCTTCGTGGGGATGGTTTTTATGCAGTGCTGGGGATTGAACCCCAGGCCCTTTGCACATGCTAAATATGTTTTAGGACATCTCTAGGCCCCACGTAACCTTTGGCTACATGTTATCATACTCAGTCCATTATCTTTCCTACTTTCATTCTTCTGTTTTGGTATTTAGGACGTGTGTGTGTGTGTGTGTGTGTGTGTGTGTGTGTGTGTATGTGTGCATATCTATGTGAGTATATGCCTTATGTGTGGGTACCCGCAGATGTGTTGGATCTCCTAGAGATAGACTTGCAAGAGGTTGCTTGTGAGCTACCTGACATAGATGGTGGGAATCGAACCCAGGTCTTCTGGAAAAGAAGGAAGTGCTCAAAATCCCTGTGCCATCTTCCCAGATCCTGTATTTGTTCTGAGACAAACTCTTGCTGTGTAGCCCAGGCTGACCTGAGACTTACCACGTAGCCTAGGCTAGCTTTGAATTTGTGTTAACCCTCACACCACTGCTGCCCAAGTGCTAGGATTGCAGGTGTGCACTACCACACTTGGCTTGTTTTATTTTTTAAGTCTATAGTTCAATGATTTTTGGTAAATTTATAAAGTTACTCAGTAGTCAGCACAATTTAGCTTAAAACCACTTACATCACCCTGAAAAAATTTCCTGTTAGTTGCCGTCGATAACCATGGTTGACCACTGTCCACATTCTGGCTGTAAAATGTCTTCTTCTGGAAATTTCCACAGAAACAAAATCACATGATATACATTTCCCTTTATGAAATCTACATTTCTTAGCCAGGCATAACAGTGCAGACCTTTAATCCCAGCTCTCAGGAGACAGAGGCAGGAGCACCTCTATGAGTTCAAGGCCACCTTGGTCTACGTAGTGCGCTCCAGGACAGCAGGAGCTGCATAGTGAGACCCTGTCTCAAGAACAAACAAACAAACAGAAAAAACATTTCTTCGTTTATTGTATTCATGTGTATGTGTGTGTGCACACAAGTGCGCCACAACACATTCGGGTGGCTCACAACACAGGCCGCAGGACAGCTTGCGGGTTTGGGTTTCAGTTCTCTCATTACATCATGTTGGAGCCAGGGGGCAAATCAGGTTGTCATGGTTGGCAGCAAGTGCCTTCACCTGCTGAGCCATCTCAGCGGACACCTCCCTTGGTTAAGTATTTTTTTTTCTTCCTTTGAGGAGTGAAACACAGGGACTGTCGCCTGCTAGCCTCTGCATGCGGAACTGTGCATAAATCCCAAGCCCATAACATGTTTGTTTACATCCCGTTTCTCCCACTGAGTATGTTCCTCAGCTTCCTCCGTAGCCATCATTTGCCCATCGCCTGTTCCTTTTATTGCTGAAGAGTTCGGTGTGCTATGGGTGTGCTACATTTTATTCAGCAATTCACCGAGTCATAAACATTTGGGTTGCTTCAACTTTGTGCCATTACGGCTGCCTGTGCTCTGAGCTTCAACATATCAATCCTGCTATAGGCATAGGCTTTGATTTCTCTGGAGCAAATACCAGTAAGCGACATTGCAGGGTCACACAGTAAAATTATATTAAAAATCTGACAAATTCCTATTCAAGGTGCTGTGGCACTTTCCACTCCCATGAGTGTATTCCCATGAGCTGTACGTATGAGGAAGGTTCTAGTGTCTCCGCGCGCTCATCGATGCTTGCTATTGCCTCTCTTATTGATCAGAACCATCCTTGTAGGCGAGAAATGATATCTCACTGTGGTTTTGATTCCTGTGCCAGAGGTTACATCCAGAGCTTGTGTGTGTGTGTGTGTGTGTGTGTGTGTGTGTGTACAAGGCAATCATTCTATTGAGCCCCAGCCCCTTTGCTTTGCATTTACCTAATGACTAGCGATGACGTTGATCATCTTTTTTTTTTTTTTAAGTTAGGGTATCACTGGATAGCTCTGACTGGCCTGGAATTTACTCTGTAGACCAGGCTGACCTAAACTCATAGAGATCCGCCTGCCTCTGCCTCCCTAGAGCTGAGACTAAAGAGTGAGCCTCTACACTCACCCAGCAGATGGTGTGTGCGTTTTTCTTTCTTTTTTTTTTTATTTAAAAAGTCTTCAGAATTTTATAAAATCTATTCTTCTTTTCTTATTGCGCCTTTGTCATCAGTCTTAGGAGCTCTTTGCCAAATCAAAGTTGTGAAAACTTGATCCTGTGTTTCCTTAGGGCTTTGTGGGTTTTGTTCTTGCACTGGTGTCGGATTTGTTGAGGGTATTTTGGCACAATTCTAAATTCACATTTTGCATGTGAGTATCCAGTTCTCTGAAAGCCATTTGTTAAAAAAGACCGACCTTTCCACACCAAATCGCCTTGGCACCTTTGTAAAAAATCAATTGGCCATAAATATAAGGGTTTCTTCCTAGACTCTGGATTCTGTTCCATTGATTTGCGAGCTTGCTCTTAGTCCCACACTCTCCTGATTACTGTCCTTGTATTCTTTTTTTTTTTCTGTGTCTTCATACACTTATCTTTAATTTTATTTAACTGGGAAAATAGATCATTCCCAAATTGATATTAGCCTTTGGCAAAAATGTAATTGAGGCTTCCTAAAATCAAACCATCAAGGCCTCTCTTGTGAACATCATTGCAAAACCATTAAAGGGACGACAACCATATTCTTATTCAAACAAACCCCAAAGGGGATCAAGAAAGGAACAGACATCTACCCTTGCCACAATAATCGGATTTACTGATTCTCAGGGAGCAGGGAAGACACACTGCTAATTAGGAGGCAGTTAAGGAATTATTTCCCTTCTCACTGTAGCTTTAGAATGTACTAGACTGAAGAAGCAATGTCTGTCTTTGAGCTGCGAGTATGAAAGTATTTTATTTAGCAGGTTCAGGAAAGAAGCCAGTAAGAATAACAAGCATTGAAAAGAAAGCCCTGTACGATGAGCCTGCGCCCACTCAAAGCTTAGGAGGTGGAACGGTGCTGGCGCCCGTCCCCTACTACAAACACCTTTGAGAAGTGGTTCCAATCCCAGCATGCTCATCTCTGGATGCACCCTGCGGATGGGATGTGACCGTGGGAACTGACTGGGAAAATGGAAGGGCCCCAGGGAGGTAGTGCTCACCTTGACAAGGAAGGAAGGAATGTTTCTGTTCCGCAGTTGTTTGAAACAAGGTCTTGACTATAGAAACCCTGGCTTAGAATTTCCAATATAGCCCATGGTGGCTTCAAAATCGTGGCAATCCTCCTGCCTCGGGCTCTTAAGTGCTAAGATTACAAGTCTGAGCTACATGAGCTAGGGAAGAATTTTCTGAAAATGAAAAACTCTTGTGTTGTGGGGGTGGGGAGGATTGAAGGACTGTAGAGGAGAGAGTGGGAGGAGAAGGGTTAAGATGGTTCAGCAGGTAAAGGTGCTTTGCTGCCGACCTACGTTCAATCCCTAGACCCCACAACGCAGAAGGAGAGTCTGTGTGGTGGAAAGAAAGGCACCTCTAGGCGAGATGCCACCCCCATAAGTCGCCCTCTGGCTTCCACAAGCACACCTAGGCTTACACCTCTCCCCGCTTAAGTAAATATGTAAATTTAATTTTTAAAAGTCTTTAAAATAAAAAGAAGACAAGAGAGTGGAGATAGCTTCTCCTCCAGCCCCTCTTATGGTTTAAAACAGAGTTTTGTTATACTGTCCAGGCTGGCCTCCAACTTGTGGAGATTCTCCTGTCTTAGCTCCCAAGTGCTGGCATTACACATGTGTGTCACCAGAGCCAGGAGAGTCTTTTCTTTTTGGTCTTTGGGATATTCTAGTTATTACCTCAGTGTCATATTCTGTCTACATTGTGAGTTGTCTGTCTTTTAAGTTGCGTTATCCGGGTCTGGGGTGCGGCTCAGTTGGTAAAGCGCTTGCCTAGCACGCAGGAAGCCCCAGGTTCAATCCTCAGCATCGCGTGAACCTGATGTGGTAGTGTGTGCCTGTCATCCCTCCACTCTCAAGGCGGAGGTAGGAGAGTCAAGCGTTCAGGAGTTCACAAGGCTAGCCTGAGTTACATGAGACCGTTTCCAAAATCAGTCAGTTAATTAACGAAAGAAAAGGCGCATGGCTCTTCTTTCAAGTGAGTCACACAATAGACCATGAATCAGGAGATGGTCTTGGGGGGGGGGGGGAGATAGAGGAGGTGACGGGGTAGGGAGCTGGGGCTCAGGGATGGGAGTAGTATTTTCTGGAGATGGGACAGCTTCGAGTTCCAGGTGCTGACCGACAACAAGAGGTGACTCCTTCGGCAGAGCTTGAGCCAGGACCTGGTGGAACAGGAACGAACGTTAGACTGGATCGTCTCCGTGATGAGAACACTATCAAGAAGACATGGCTGTCTAATTTTTGATCTTTTTAAATAAAAAGTTCCCACGTTCGGTAGCATGCCCGATGAGATGTCTAGCCTTCCTTCTGTCTGCGATTCTCAACCAGTGAGTCGCCAACCATCAGAAAACACATATTTTCAGTAGTTTTAGGAACCCCCAACCATGAATTTATTTTTATAGTCCATAGTTCTAATTTTGCTAACGAATGGTGTCTTAGTTCCTAAGACCATCTGAAATGTGTGTGTTCTGTCGGTTGCAACCCACAGGTTGAGAACCACTGTTCTAGGTGGTGTGCATTGACTTGGAATGTCCACAACTCACGAGTGAGGCAGCAAAGGTATCACCCACAGTCTACATTGCTACCGTTTTATATAAAATCAACTGATAAAGATCTCAAAGGAAAGCCGGGCGGTGGTGGCGCACGCCTTTAATCCCAGCACTCGGGAGGCAGAGGCAGGCGGATCTCTGTGAGTTCGAGGCCAGCCTGGTCAACAAGAGCTAGTTCCAGGACAGGCTCTAAAAAAGCTGCAGAGAAACCCTGTCTCGAAAAATCAGAAAAAGAAAAAAGAAAAAAAAAAGATCTCAAAGGAAGGCTTCTGCTTCCCTGTTTAAGTTAGATGAAACTCTCCTACGTCGGGGAGAAGTAACCTATATAAGCTTTTTTCTTTGTGTGTTTGTATGGGTGTTTGGTGTGTATGTGTGTCCCTTCACACACATGGAGTTTGGAGGACACCTTTCAGGGGCTAGTTCTCTCACACTGAGATCACCAGAGTCACATGACAAGTGCTTTTACCTTATGAACCATCTCAGCGGCGCCTACATGAAATTTTGAAATCTAATTTATACTGAATATATTCCAGACACCTTTTTGGCAGGGATCCCCTCTCTTGATATTGGTCAGCCCCTGGAACGTGAAGCTGTCCCATCTCCATAAAACACTGCCTTCTTCCCCGAATCCTAGCAGCTCCCTGCTCCTCAACACATAACCTTTATTCTCTCCTGAACCTGCCTTTTCACAAAGCTCCTTTGCTCGTTTGCCTGAGATGGAGTCTCATCATGTAGCCAGGTTGGCTTCAAACTCATGATTGTCTTGCTTCATTCCTGGCGGCTGGGATTGCAGGTATTTACCTCCTTGCCAGTTTACCTGAATCCTTTCTGAAAGGAAGGGGGAGGGAGAAAGGCAGTAGGCAGAGAGAGAGAGGAGGGAGAGGGAGAGGGAGAGAGAGAGAGAGAGAGAGAGAGAGAGAGAGAGAGAGAGAGAGAGTCAATAAATCTTGGTTGAATGAAGGAATCAGGAGAGCCAGATGGCAGGAGCCTGAAGCGAGCAGGGCTTTTCCTTGAGGCTGCAGAAATAATGATCGGGGAGTGGCGTGGTGTGGTGAGTGAGAAGGCACTGCCCGGCCAGCCTCTGCTCTGTGATTGTGGAGTAGCAGCCTCCCTTGGGACGGTTGCTGCTTCCTTGGTTAGGCAGGAACTGGAGGGAAGCTTGTCTGAAGGGGCCTGAGAGTTCAAGAGATAAGGGAAGGAAAAGCAGTCAGACCAGGCAAGGGGATGTGCCAAAGGAGGTCGGTGGGGGTGAAAACTGGGCTTTCGTCGGAGCGTAGTTGGTTAGCCAGTATATGAGACGGGGTGAAATGGCCTTGTAAATGCTTCTCCAAACCCATGCTATTAGAGGCTTGATTACGCTAATTCTAAACCCATCAAATTGCTTCCACACTCTAGAACCTAGGCTGTCTCTGATTAAGTGCTTTACAAACACAATTCCATGTCCTGCTTCCAGTTCTGCAGTTTTATCCCCTTTCACAGAAGGGGAAAGTAAGGCTTGGGGAAAGGAAGGGATTGCTCTGCGGAGTCATTCAGACCCAGGTCAACATTTCTTGAAAGTCAGGCTCCCCTTCAGTAGTCTGTCCTGTCCTCACTGAGTCTCTGAGGGCTGATGGCAGCAGATGGGGAGCCTTGGAGAGCTCGGGGCATCCAGCATAATGTACCTGTGCAGCTTCAAGAGGCCCCTCCCGGCTTCTGAACCCCTTCACTCTTATGGCCCAATGCGTCCCTAGATCCCACTCCACCTTACACAAAAAGACCAGGATCCCCAAAGATAAGAACTTCCAGGGTGATGTTTACTGTCTCATAGAGCAGCTGGTCAGCAAGAACTCCTCCTCTAGCCATAGGGTGTGGCCCCTTGCACACACTTCAGGTTGTCTATCCTCCCAAGAAGCTAGGTTCTCTCCCTCCGTTTCTCTCTCTCTCTCTCTCTCTCTCTCTCTCTCTCTCTCTCTCTCTCTCTCTGTGTGTGTGTGTGTGTGTGTGTCTCTCTCTCTCTGTCTCTCTCTCTCTGTCTCTCTGTCTCTCTCTGTCTCTCTCCCTCTCCCTCTGTTGCTGGCACTTAATTCACTAATTCATTCCTTCAAAAACAAAATGAAATCAGTGCCACTTGGTTGCTTTAGCACAGATAGGAGAAGGCAGGAGGACTTGTTCAGAGCTGGGTTTTTGCCAGGCAGACGAAGATGAAAAGGTGGAGAGGCAGAGGAGCTTGGATGATTGACAAGAGTGTCATTAAGAGTTAGTCTTTGGAGCCTAAATTGGACATGGAGGAGAATGAAGGAAGGAAAGAGAGGATGCATCAGGAGATGCAGGGGTCACCAGCAGGACAGTTTGATGGGATGGCAAGGGGCAGAAGGGGATGAGGACAGGGCCCAGTGTGTGCTGTGCAGGAAGGGGGTCTGGGAGCGGGCATGTAGCTCAGTTGGTGGAGTGCTTGCTTAGGGTGGGTGAAGTTTTGAGTCTGAGCCCTAGAACTGCCCAAACTGGTCGTGGTGGTACTGGCCTGTAATCTTAGTACTTGGGAGGTAGGAGCAGGAGGAGCAGAAGTTCCAGTTCATCTTCAGCTGTGTAGAGAGTTTGGGGACAGCATCAAACCCAGAAAAAGATGAAGGCGGGGAGAGGGAGATTTTCACATGACTTATAAGAGACGAACATTGTGATGACTAGGTCTAAGAATTGGTCCATCTAATGGACGTGGAAGTGACTCAACGCGGCAGCAGGAAGCCGCCAAGGCTGCTGGGAAGTCAACCAGGCTGAACATGGAGGCACAGCCCCTGGACTTTGCAAATTCCAGGCAGTTATTATAGGGACTGGGGAACCCATATAATGCCAGATGCAGCAGTGGTAAGACGAGAAGTAGAGACAGGAGAACCCCCGAAATCTTATAAGGCAGCTAATCTGGCACACATAGTGATGGACAACAAGGGACACCATCTGGAAGGCAAGGGCAGACGCTCCCCTGCTTTCCACGCTCCCCTGCATTCCCCTCCATACCTGTAACGTACACATACACACATTATACACACGCAGAGTGGTTAGGAAGAGGCAGTTAGTGGGCCCACTGAACTGCAGTGGGCCCAGAAGCAAGCAAGAGATGAAGGATGAAGGAGTTTACTGGGAAGGGGAGCAGGGAAGTGCCCAAGTCTCCCCCACCCTGGAGGGGGCGGAAAGTGTCCTTCAGGGCTGGAGAGACTTGAACATGACAGGGAACAGGGTGTAGCAAGGGGGATGCAGTGGATGGGGAAAGGGGGGAGCAAAGCCCTGAAGGAGCCAGGGGCTCTGTGAGACAGCAACTGCCAGTCCCCTTGAAACCGTAGGGATGAACAGGAAGGAGCAGTTGTGAGTGGCTTCACTTGGTGGTAAGGACATTAGGGAATCCTGCTAGGGTGAGGTCATCAGCAGCTTGTTCCATTGAGAAATTAGCTCCTGTATCGTGCCCCCACCACAGTGACTCACTGGCAAGGAAGAAAGACATTAGCCAGGCTTTGTGCTCTAGGGCCCCAGCCTTTCTCTCCCATCAGTACCTGGGAAGGGAAGCTGGCAATCTGGTAGGTCTGTCCTCTGAGCTCTTTCTGACATCTGAGAGAGGGGCAGCAATGTGATGGGGGGGGGAGGGAGCTGGCTGTCCAGATGTAGGAGGTAGGTAAGCAGCATTGTCTACCCCCAGCCCCAGGAAAGCGGCTGTGGATGACCCCAAATGCCAAGGACTCGTGGTTGCAGCTCGGTGAAGGCTCTGTAGGAAGAGCTGCCTTGAAAGAGCCTGGGATGAACAGGTTATGGTGGCGGGTAAGCGAGGCCTTGTAGATTGAGAGGGAGGAGTAAATAGTGTGTGTGTGGGGTGAATAATGGATACCCCATTACGGTGGTGGTTACTGTTTACGTATGTGTTTTAAATCTCTTCCTGCACGACTCAGGAGCACAGATTCACCAACTCTGGGGCTGCGCAAACCCCCGGAATTCTTGAGCTTTTAGCAAGGAGAGGGTGAGACAGCTGTGAGAGACAGCAGAACTCCTGCTGATCTGGTGGGGTGGGGGGGTACTCAGGCTGAATATAATTTGATTTCAACCAACTAAGAGATGTACTGACGTCATGAATTTGAGGAGCATCCAGGGGGCCCAGGCTCTGGACAAAGGGTGACTAGGGAGTGGGAACTGACATCTGGTGCTCCCTCACCCTGCACCCTGGGGCTGGAACACAACAGACACAGAGCTACCATGAGACATTGCGCGGCCTTCAATATGAGCACAAGGACATGCCTTCCCTCCAGGTCTAGGATCAGGGCAACAGGGCAGGTCCACATGGACCCTGTGCTCAGAGTTTGGCAATCTGGTGTGAGCCCTGGCTTCATTTCTTTAATAAGCCATCTAGGCCTGGCCACTTGAGATCTCTCTCTCTCTCTCTCTCTCTCTCTCTCTCTCTCTCTCTCTCTCTTTCTCTCTTTCTCTCATCTTGTAGCCTCAGGACCTGAGTCTCTGATTTTATTCCTGGAATTTCTGTGCATTTCCAGGTCCTATACATGCTGAGGTCAGAACATGGGGGTTCCAGAAATCTTCTGCCCTGCCTTCATATATACTATACCAATTGGGGAGCAACAGATGGATGAGAAATAGGATAGAGAGCAATAGTTTGAGGTTTTGAGATGCCTGCGGTGGCCCCAGAATGTATCTCTGGGTGACTCAAAGCAGAAGCCTAGTTGGCTTAGCAGTGAGTGGGTCTGCCATCTTTAGCCACGGGGTAGGGGTAGGGCAGGGCTTCTGCACTGTTACCTTGTGAGTGTCACACTCACTAAACCGGGCAGACGTGCAGGGCCACCAGAGAGGCCTCACACCGACACTCCAGGTGGTAAGCTGAAAAGACAGAAGACACGAGCCCCTCTTCCCACAGATGCCAGGCCCAGGAAGACTGAGGTGTGGAGGTCTAAGCCCTGGAGAGGGAACCCTTCCTCCACCTGCTCTTCCACATCTGGTGGCTCCTTGTAAACAGAAAGGGGAAAAAAGCATCTTCATTTTTTAAATATTCTATACCAGGCACCTGCTGAGTGTCGGTCCCCTCGCTGGCCTCTGGAACAGGGCAGGAGACAAGGCAGGCTCATCCAGCCTGCCCTTGGGGAATCTACAGTCTCAGCTGAGGGAAACCGTTCAGAGGGAGACTGCAAAGACAACCAACCCAGCCCAAGGCTTAGGTGTGACTTCCTGGAAAAAGCCAGGGTCCTTAGCATGTACAACAATTTACTCCTGGAACAGCAAGTCTGGGGATGCGGGGATGAACATATAATAACATGTAAGAGAGTTTAGGTCAAGTTTGGTTTTATGTGGGCTAATGTCAAAGTCATAACCAATCGGTCAATCTCTCTCCATTCCCTCTGTCTCTGTCTGTCTCTGTCTCTCTGTCTGTCTCTGTCTCTCTCTCTCTCTCTCTCTCTCTCTCTCTCTCTCTCTCACACACACACACACACACACACACACACACACACACACACACACACAAAGTTTACAGGACTGATGACCAATTGGGAAAGAAGAGCTGTATTGTATTTCTGGACCAGTGACTGAGGTCCTTGCCTGAGGTGAATGGGGACAGACCTGAGATGGGAGAGATGGGGAGACAGCTAAGACCTGCCGTGGAGAAGGCTCTTGGCATAAGAGTCTGGAACTCACAAGAGGTCCAAGGGCTGGAAGGAGGCAGGAGAAGGAGAGGCCTAGTTCGGAGTCCTGGAAATGAAGAGATACAGCAAAGTGATTGGAGAACCAGAAGCCATGAGGGACAGTGGGAACCAGGAAAGCCAAGGGAAAGAGCTGTTTCCAGAAGTCAGCAAAAGCAGGCCGAAAATTACACGTTTTTAAGTCGGGGAACTAAACAGTCAAAGTTCTGAAAAACAGACAAAATATATTTAAAGATGCATAAAAACTGCAACAGCTATCCCACAGCACAACAAAATTACCCGTGGGTGAAAAACCACTGCCTGAGGAGTGTTCATTTTTGAACTATTTGTCATCTGGGCCAAATTGCCCAGATTCACGGGAGCCAGGCGTATTGCCTTATCGTACACCAGGGGGCGCACTCGCACTGCTTGTGAATACAGGTCCAAGACAAAAGCAGGCTGGGAATTAGGTGTTACCCTGAACTTGATCCCTCAACTCAGATCCCAAAACCTAGCATGTAACCGCTGAGATATCAGACTCTAGAAGCCTCAATAGTCCCCATATCTTGTTTTTGTTTCTCATTTGATTCTAAACTCATAGGAGAATCAGGGAATCCCCACAAAGGTTCTTACCTGACCCTGGTAGTGGAGAGCCTTTCATCTTCCCTTAATGGTGAAACCTGGGATGGGATTGGGCACAGAAAACGGTTGGTATGGCCTTGGATAACTTTCTAAAAGTAGTAGTAGAGCCTGGGTGTTGAGAAGCCTGAAGGCTCTGGTGCCAAGGCTGGCTCTTGTTTGGAGATTGCTGAGTCCCTGTGAAGACCACTGGAAATATAAATCTTCATGTAGGTTATTGGTTTAGTGCAGAGCAGTCCCTAGCACTGCTCACGCTGGATGCGGAGACGTGCACATTTGACTTTGATATGGTGATGTGAAATTCAGGTGAGATTGGGTAGGTTTGGGCTGGGAGGGCTGTCAGTAAACAAGGAGTCTGAGATTCAGCGCCAAGGTTCATGCTGGACCTAGGGCTTGAGGCCAGTCATCAAATTATACCTATTGGAATTAGTATAGAAATTAGGATATTGATCAGCCCCTGGGTGGGGCCGATGTCAGGTCAGAGTGGTGGAAGAACAGTGTAGAGATAAAGACTTTGTGTGGTTTTCTACAAAGCCAATCTTATCTTGAGTTGCACAATTAGTAGAATTGGATCAGGCTATTGTACCAAATGATCACGAAGGCAGGGAGGGGTATTAAGGTCAGCGTCTGTGTTAGGGTGTTCTCTGTCTGTTTGCTTCTTTTCCTATTCTGGTGGCCTAATCCCAAGTTTGTTATTGAAATCAACAGTTCCAGGGTTGGAGATATGGCTCCGCAGTTAAGAGCACTTAATGGAGCAGAGGACTTGGGTCTGGTTCCCAGCATCCACATTGGGTTGCTCATATCCTCCTATAACTGTGGTTGCAAGCAATATGAAGCCCTCTCAGGCCTTTGCCAGCACCTGCGCTTATGCAGAGTGCGCGTGCGCATGCACACTTACACAAAATAAAGAAATAGATAAACAAATAAATGTTTTCCCCAAAAATGAGAATCTCAGTCAGGAAATGTACAGACCTGGAATGAAAATAAACCAGTGACATTTTATTTAGGGACTCAGACTCAGGAAAGCATTGGGGTATGGTGCGAGGGTGTGAGACATCTTACCTTTGAGTTTAGTAGGTTTACTTGGGGGAGTCCATTCAGACCAAGGGTTCGGGCCTCTGTCAATATTAAGCCATTGCCAGATAGAAGGGATGTAGCCATTTAGGGTTAGAATCTCTAATTGGAGTCAATACACTATATGGTCGCAGATAAAAATTACTACTTGCTCTGGTTGGTAGGCAAA
Organism: Arvicola amphibius; assembly: GCF_903992535.2. NCBI lineage: Eukaryota > Metazoa > Chordata > Mammalia > Rodentia > Cricetidae > Arvicola > Arvicola amphibius. Next base: position 32,338,202 of record NC_052052.2, read on the forward strand.
TTTAGGGGTCTGGACTCAACATTTGGTTCAAAGGTTGTTCTGGGCTGAGTATCAGATTTACATCTGTATTGGGGGTAGAGGGATCCTAGAGAAGTATTAGGTTCATGTGACGATTTGGGAGGGTCTGGAATTGGTGTCGGAGTTTGGATCTATCCACGCTCATTTACTGAGGTTTAAGCTCAATCTTGGCGTTGCAGTCGGTTTAGACTTGGGGTTGGGCTGCAGCCTCTTTGGGCCTACGGCTTCACTCCTCTACAAGCGAGAGTGCACGAGGGGAGGGGCGGCGCCGGGGACGCGCACGGCAGGGGCAGGGACGCGGGCGCGGGCGGGCGCGCGCGACTGGAGCTGGCGCGGGAGCGGCGGGAGCGGTGGCGGCGGCGGCGGCAGAGGCGGCGGCTCCGGCTCCAGCTCCGGCTTCGGCTCGGGCTCTGGCGGCTGTGGCGGTGGCGGGAGCGGGCGACCGCGGCAGCGGCGGACTGGAAGCGGCGGCCTCAGCGGCTCGAGGGGGGACATGCAGACCGACGGCCCCCGGAGAGGCGGTGAGTGACCCCACGAGCCCCCTTCGGGCCCCTCGGTGCGCGGCCCTTCCGCGCCGTCCCCACCCTGCCCCCGCGTCCGTGAAGTGGAGCCGGGGGCGGGCCCGGGGGCGCCCGGAGGCTGGGCCGCGCCCCCACCTGCCGCGCCCGCGATCGCGGCCGAACCCCCGCCGCACCTGAGCCGCAGCCCGCGCCCCCCGTGCAAAGTTTCCCCGCGCCGGTGGGTGCCTGGTCCCCCACCCGCCGCGGTCGCGCTCCGGGGGCGGCCTCCAGCCTCCCCCGCCGGCCCCGGGCGGGTCCAGGCCGCCTCCCCGTCCCACGGCGCCCCCTCCCCGCCGGCGGAAGAGCCGCAGCCGACGCCGGGTCTCGCGGGCGACCGGGCGCACGTGCGGCCCCGGGATGTGCGGGGCGCGAGTTGGAAGCCCCCCTCTTTCCCTGGTCTCCGTGCTGAGCGCGGGCTGGGGAGGAACCAGGCGGGCGGCCCCAACCCCCACTCCGAGCGGTGCCCCCGAGGCCCCGGAGCCACTCGTCCCGGGAGGACGGGTGCGCTCGGACCCGCTCCGAAAGTTCACTCAGTCGCCTCCTGACGTCCCGCCCGGTCCCGTCCCGTCCGGGCGTGCCCGGTCCCCAGTCTCTGCGCCCGCGTCTTCGTCTCGGCGCCTTTCTCAGTTTCCCTAGGTGTCTCTGTCTGCCTGTGTCGCCCACTGCCTCCAGATCTCATTCCCTGCGGTCCCCGCGTGTCCAGCTGTGGGGGTCACTCTTCCCTCCCAGTCTCCGTGTCCTCTCCCCGAGTATTGACTTCTTCTCCCCGGGTCTCCCTGTCCTCTCGCCCCAGGTCTCCGTGTTCCCTCTCCGGGTCTCCGTGTTCCTTCTCCCTGGGTCTCTGTGCCTCCATGTCTCTTAGCTCCTTCCTTGGGTGTCTCTCTGCTTGGTGTCTCTGTATCCCCTCTGTCAGGCCCCCTCCCCCACTTCTCTGGAATGCGGCCCCTCTGGTTCTTCTACCCCGGGAGGGGGAGGGGCTAGCCCTTCTCCCCATTTCACCCCCTCCCTCTGCAGGGCCCCTGAGTTGGAGCCGGCGGGGTGGGAGCCCTACCTGTCCCTAGCTGTGGAATGAGAGGGAGAACCACCCTAAGAGCAGCCAGGCAGAGGTTGTGGATGCTGGATGACCAAGGGTTGTTGAGGAAGGCTCCACTTATGCTTCTGAAGGGACAAGAGTGGCATCCTGAGTGACCTGGTGCTGGCTCTGGCCTGAGAATACAGGGCAGTGTTCTGTGGTGGGATGGCAGTTCCTGGATGAAGGGCCCAGTGTGGGATCCTTTGGGAGGCCCCAGGAATCTGATAGGATCCAGAGGAGAGGTCTGACAGGAAATCTGAGCGAGTCTCTGTGGCTTCTTATTAACTCTTGCTTCAGGGAGTGTGAAAATCCCTGTTTTTACTGATTGTATGAATCTGCCTAGGGCTTCAACGACTCCTCAAGAGCTCAGGCCACACACCCCATAGGCCCCACCTTCCCACCTCCATTCCCATTCTCAGCTCACCCTTCCCACAAGGAGCCCCGGTGCAGAAACTTGCTGTGCTTGCACACTCACACCTGTGCACCTGCACACTCTGCCTCGGGCCTTCTTGTGCACATACTTCCCTTCCATTCCAGTTCACTTTCTTCGTGGTTTTGTTTTCCTTGAGTTACAGTGTTCTTTCCTTCAATGAGGACAGTCTTAATAGGATTCTTCCTTCTCTTCCTCCTACAGCTGCTGGAACTCCCCCCCCCCGCCATCCAGTCTCAAGTGTTTTGGGCTATGGAAGGAGTTCTTTTCCATAGTTCTGGGTGCTGGAGAAACAGTTTCCCGGTGGGTGGGCTGCAGCAAGGGTAGACTGGCTGAAAACCCTTCCTTGTGAACTGTATGGATGTGCAGCAAGATAGTGTCCCTGTTGTTTCCTGCTTTTTCTGCACCCCCTCCCAGCCACCTGTACTGGGAGTCAGTCTGAGGTCCTCCGTCAGGGAGGTAGTCCCCAGACCTTAACTTCTACAACAAGGAGGCCTCTTGGGGAATCTCAGCTTTAGTTCCCTGGAGAGAGGGGCTGGTAGTCAAGGATAGGTGGGCCCCGAAGTTGCTGTGAGAGGCCGAGAGAGCCCTGTGGCTGGCTCTGCAAGACTGCAGTGGCAGTGGCTTCGTGGGAATGCAAAAGGGATTCAGTAACCTATCGATTGCTGACGGTGTGCCAGGCACAGGGCTAGGCACTTTTGGCTTGGCAGTCTGGCTTCCTGTGGGACGAACAGCTGTCCAGAAGAGGAAGCTCATCTCTGCACTGCTGAGGTGGGAGCCTTAGCCACACAGAGCAACTGCCGTTCCAAGCTGAGGTTAGAATATAGGAGGAGTCTGGGGGCTGCAGGTTCAGGGTGAGACTATTCACGGGGGGGGGGGGGGGGGGGGACGACGACTCCGAAAGGGCTCACTGAAGTGGGCTTAGAAAGGTCAGTAGGAGTTCGCCGGTTGAAAAAGAAAGGACGCTGCAGAGGAAGTAGAAGACTGAGACAATATGAGCAGTCCTGGAAATAATGCAGCAGGAGAGCCCTTGCCTGGCACGCTTGAGGCCTGGACTCGGTTCCCAGCACTGCAAAATTAATTAGTTAATTAAAAAATTTAAACAATCTGAGTAAAGGTTGAGATATGTCATCACTTGTGGCGCGTTCAGGGAGAGCCACAGCAGCTCCCAGAGCCACGGGTGTTCTGTGAGGTACCTGGGAGAGACACCCGTGGCCTAGTGTTTGGGTGGAGGCTGTGGGTCATCCTACAGGTTTCTTCACTAGAAGATGGTTCAGGGCTATGGAAAGTTCTGGGTGGAGACAGGATTCCTAACGAGCATGCTGCGTGCAGAAAGGCAGGTGAGAGAAAGGTGGCTTGGAGAGGGGGGGCACATGGCCCCCCGAGAAAGCACCTTGGAGAGGACAGGGTGGTTCGTGGGATGTGGAGTTAGGAAGAGGAAGCGCCCAGGCTTCACTGAAGTCCTGAACCAGGGACCTGGGGAGGAAAGGCCAGGCCAGGTCAATGTTGAGCCGAGGCCCCATGTGTTGTCAGTGAGGCAGGCACTTGAGTTTTGGTGAAGGGGTTGAGTATGAAGAGTCTTTTTTGGGGGGGTTTTCAAGACAGGGTTTCGCTGTAATTATAGAGCCTGTCCTGGAACTAGCTCTTGTAGACCAGGCTGGCCTTGAACTCACAGAGATCCGCCTGCCCCTGCCTCCCGAGTACTGGAATTAAAGGTGTGCGCCACCATTGCTCGGCTTTAGTATGAAGAGTCTTAAGCCAGAGGATACCAGGAATTACATGGGAGCTAGGAGCGATGCTCTCTCAGGGAAGACAGCTGTCCGCAGCAGCCAAGAGCTGACTTGGAGTATGAACTGGAGTTTGAGTTGACCTTGAACAATTTGCTAACCATCTCTGGACCCCATTTCTCAAACGGGTGTGATAAAACGCACACCTCATAGGGTTGTTGGGGGGATCAAAGACAAACATGAAGCGTTCGGGACAGGGCCTCACATCTCGTATCCCTCCTCGGTCCCTCAGCGGTAGCTGTTGTTTTCACGGCATCAATAAAAGCGATGAAAATGCGCTCCTCTGTCAGAATCCCCAAGTCACAGAGCTGTCTTTGGGAACACACAGTGTCCAGGCAGAGGCTGCTGCTCTGAGCTGGGGGCCCTTACGGATGGCATGCTCAACCAGGCGGGGGCAGCTACCTTGTCCCCCAGCCTCATCTTCACTGATGGAGCTGTGTGTTGCCCCCGTGTATTTGACCTTCAGGGTACGGGCAGGTGTGAGAAGGCTGAGGTAGAGCCCTGGAGAAGAGAGCTCTTGAGGTGAACAGAAGGGGATCCCGAGAAGGGGCAGCCTCTGGTTTAATACCCCCACTTCCTCCCAGGATTCTTTGTTCTGCTTTCGCCTCCAAGGTCCAGATGCACCAAGTCTCGGTGCCCTGGGCCTCTGGGTCTGAGAACTCCGACGTTCTTTCCTTGGCTGTGTATTATCTGCCCCTTCTGGAGACTTTTTGTGGTGCAGCCCCAGGGCTGCCTGGAGGTTGCTTCAATCTATGCCTGTGCCCCGGGTTTCTGCTTGTTCTTCCTGGTCCCACTGGTGGGTCGGGCTTCAGCCTGGCAGGTGACGCAGAGCCCTACTGGGGCTGGCCAGCCAGGTTGGTGCAAGGCCTTCTACGTGATCTTGGTCATGGCTGTTACCTAAGCCTGGTCTGAGCCCTCTGTGGGGGTTGTACCCGGTGTGAATTCTCCCTGAAATCCTATCCAGTTAGGCCCTGACTGAGCAGCTGCCAAGTCTACCTTCCAGACATGAATGCCAGTTTCTTTTCCGGGTAGCTGGCCAGCCTGACTGTTGTAGGTTTTGTCCCCTGTGGGTCTGGAGTGGTTCTGGGGGCTGCTGCTGGTGGATCTGAAGGTGACTTGATAGTCCGTGTTGGGGCTCTTTGATCCTGTAGAGTACTGTTCTAGGATACTACCTTGGACTGCTCTGTGTTCCTTGGGGGGCAGGGGGTCTTGGCAGCCTGTTTCATGCCATTTTGGGCCTTTCTTCAGATCTGGATTCTACTTTAGATAGGGTGTCCCAGTCATCTGCAGGAGGCCCAGTGCTGCTGGCATGGCCTTGGGTGTGACACCATTGCTTTGAACACTACCCCTCTGCCTGGGTTCCTGAGCAACGGTGGTGGAGCTAACAGCCCATGTCAAGCATTGTGAGACTGTGCGGGCAACTCGAGACAAACGGGCCTTTGAGTTTGCAACACGGAAGCCGGTTTCTCTAGCCAGACCCGCTTGGCAGCCTGCTGCAGAAGCAGCGGCCACTGGGAATGTTGTGGAGAAATGCAGTGGGTAGGAGCCCATACTGGCTGGCATCCTGAGGCCCAGGGCCTTGGGTTCTGATCTGGCCGGGGTGGGTGGGTCTGATGAGGCCTTGGGTGAGTCAGTGGCTTTTTCCAAAGGTGACGAGTCTAAGGACAAAGGGTTAGAAAGGTATCTGGGCAGTTAAGAGCCTTCGTTGGCTGCTTTTGTAGATGTCCTGGGTTTGGTTCCTAGCACCCACATGGTGGCTTACAACCATCTGTAGGTCCAGTTCCGGGAGTCTGATGCCCTCTTCTGAATTTGAGCGCCATACTTACATATAGTTGGTGCACGTACATACAATCACATTGAGTAAACCGTAAACCAGTTAAAGCGAGGATGATTGCCAGGTGTGGAGGTGACTCTGTGGATGGCAGTGAGCACTGGGCCTGTGTCCGTGAGGATGTTCCCAGCTCCCCTCTAGTTTCCTGCTCAGGGATGAGCTACGGTGGCAGGGCGGTGGGGTGAACACGGCTGCAAGTGTGGGGTGAGGCCCAGAAGGAGCGCGAAGTGGGCTGCAGCATGCTTCAAGTGGGCACCAGCAGAGTAGCTGAGCTGGTGATGAGGTGATGTGGGCGTGACTAAACCCTGCCCCCTCACCTAGGACCATGCACACGCTGGTGAGAGCTCTGTAATGGTTTTAGAAGGAAGGGGCAGGGCTCTGGCGCTGTGTGTGCCAGCGGAGGAGGCATCCAGGGGCACACCTTCATTTAAAAAAAATTATAGAGAAGCAGAAAATCAAAACTAAATAGTGTTCCTGAAGTTTCTTTGGAGGCTGGTGTATGCGCCGGGGAGTGCCCTGGCTGGGCTGCTTCCTGGGAACTCGTCGTCTCACCATGTGTGGACTAAGCACCTACTATGTGCTGGGTTCCTGCTAGGCACTAGGGATAGTGGGTCGAGCCAGGCAGGTGTGCCCCGTGTGTTTACTTAGCTTACTCTAGTGACTCGGAGTCATGTAAGTAAATAAATACGTTTGTGGTCATTGATTTGAGGCAAAGTCCAGGCATGTAGTTGGCAGTGTCCCGGTAAACTTACTTGAGAAGCGCTGTTGGATCTGAAATCTGAGTGGTAACCAGTCAGAAGCATATAGGTAGCCCATTTTAGGTGGTATCATGGGCAAGGCCAGGACACAGGAGAAAGGAGGGCACACTTGAAGATCGGGAGAGAGTGCCCTGCGGCTGGCTAGTGAGAGAGAACCTGGCAGGTGGGGTTCCAGAGTTAGGGTGGGTGACTGCTTTAGTCCAGGGTTGCTGTGGAATCCAGACCCAGATTCTGTGGCCATGGGAACCTGGCCTGTATTGCTCATGGGCATAGGAAAGTAGACAGATGGGCAAGCACGTAGTAGGTGCTTAGGGAGCATCAAGCAAACGCAGTGCAGTAAGCAGATGGCTACTTTACTAAATGGGGATCATCCTACACTGGCAGATCCCTAACCTGTTTTTTGTTTCCCTGCATAAACAGTGAGTTTTGAAAGTCTGTCTCTGTCAATTTCTATTTTGCTTTGATAAAAATTCTTGATGTTTTTCTTATCTTTTCCTCTCTGTCCAGGAAGGAGCGGAGGCCCTGGTGCCCTGCCCTCGGTGCTGATTGCCCAGCAAGAGTGACTGATATAAGTGAGCAAAGACCCGGTGAGTGTACTCCAACGTGTGGCCAGGTGCATGGTTGCAGCGGTGGGGGTGGGGGGCCTGTGGACCAGGCTAAATGGTTTGGATTTTGACGTGAGACTTTATCTAAGTCGTGGAGGGGATATTCAACATACATGTGGTTGAGCGATGGTAGAGGCCTAGACCAGGAAAGCAGTGATACGAGGAAGAGAAGGGATTGAAGTGCTATTTAAGGAGATGGAGTAGACAGACCGTCATGAAGGACTGAATGTGGAACACGAGGGAGTGAAGATGTCTGGCTAGCGTTGAGGATGGAGGTGGGTGGGGAATGAGAGGCAACTTATCAGCTTCAGTAGGCATGACATTGACTTCTGGATGGCAGCAGGGTCTGTCTGATTCTCCATTTGCCATGTGTCTGTAGGGAAAAAAGACACCTGTCACCTGAAGAGTATGCAGAAGGAGCCGGGTCCTCGGGGCAATGGGCTGGGGTCATAGAGAACAAGGCCAGAGAGGGAGTTAGGTGTCTACATGGTGGGCTGGGATGAGAGACTGAAGGCTGTGGACTTCCTCCTAAGGGTGCTTCAGAAGCTCAAGCGGACAGTCCCTTCATTCACGGGACACTGACTAGTGCCTCCTGTGAGCTAGAACAGCAGACCGCACACGCGATGGGAATGAGTAGGTTTTCATTTAAAAATAGGATTATTTATTTCTATGTTATATATATATATATATATATGGAATATATATATATATATATAGAGAGAGAGAGAGAGAGTGTTTGCCTACATGTATGTATATACACTACGTGTGTGCTTGGCGCTTGTAGAGGCAGAAGAGGGGGTTGGATCCCATACAGATTGTTCTGAGCCTCCATGTGTGTTTTTGGGAACTGAACCTGGGTCCCCACCAAGAGTAGTAAGCATTCTTAATTGCCGAGCCATGTCTTCTAGCCCCCAGATTTGTACTTTTGTGGGTTGAAGGCACCATTGGCTTGTGTACAGGATGGATTAGAAAGGATCAAAGGCAGGAAGCCTGTGGAGGGGTGAGAGGTAGTTGGGGTGGAAGAGGGGGAAATTCAAACTTCTGACAAGTTGGATGTTTGGAATGAGGAGTGGGCCTTCAAGGGTTCGCTGACCTGGGTGACAGATTGTCCCTGAGCTTGGTGGGCCTTTCTCTGTAAGTTTCTTGAAGGTAGGACCCATGCTTCACAGCCATCACCCCGATCACCGAATAGTTCTAGATAGGTGGTTAAATAAAGAGGCCATGACAAAGATTGATCTGGAGCCAGGGAGGTGGCTCAGCAGGTAAATGTGCTTCCTGACAGCCTGAGTTTGATTCCCAGAACGCAGTGGTAAAAGTGGAAGCAGAGAATTGACTTCTGAGTTGTCCTCTGACCTCCACGTAACCACACATACAATCAAATAAATGAAAACTTAGAAAAGAGGAATGGGTCTGGCCTAGATGGAGAGGAATGGGGATGCTGTGTGTAGTCACACTAGATGATGGGGATGCTGTGAGTAGTCAAACTGGGTGAAATGGGGATGCTGTGAGTAGTCACACTAGG